>NC_056730.1:126697429-126762429 GCF_019279795.1 Protopterus annectens | reverse complement strand
ATCCTACAACATCTCCCATATGCTTGTGTAATTTCCCAGAGGCCAGTATACCTAGATTCAGACATACTTTTGTTTATATTGGTATTAGGTTATCCTGAAGACTTGAAATGCTGAACGCCAACATGTGGAAGGGAAAAGATGTAAAATGCAGGAGAAAAGTGAATCTTGAACCTCACTCTGCTTTTTTTAACTTCTTTTTGAGGAGGGGCAAGTCCTCCTGTACCCCACAGCTTCCTACCCCCAATTTATATATACTAACTCCTAGACAGCATACCTTGGAGAAAAGAGAACATTCAAAAGAGAAACAGGAACACCTGCAGGCAAAGGTCGAGGAAGCGGTCTTCTGCGAAACCGCTTACCTTTTTGTTATTAACATTCTTGTTTTATTTCTTCTTTAGTTTGTTTTTATTATGCTGCTTTTCACTTCTCCTTGCTGTGGTGTTCAAAGTCTTCTTTTTGGAAAAGAAAGGGAAGATTCCAAAGAATGGTTATCTCAGATTTAATATATATAAGGTCATCATTTGGCCGTTCAGTCTTCATATTTCAGGAATCACTCTAGCAAGTCCCAACATTTCAAATGGTTATTCCTATGGCCTAAGTGACTGTTAAATGTGCCTTCATTTTTAGTAGCTTCAGCGTTAAATGTTATAATTGTGTGCAAAACCTAAGGGGCTTGATTCATTAACAACTACATTAACTGCTGCTGTTATGCTGGTGTGCTATTTGGTATTCATTAAATGGCTGTACATGTCATGTGGAGATGCAAAACAAAAAGCAATGGCAAAATATGCTAAAAACAGCTTAAAGAGCTGAACTAAATGCTAATTAACCAATCCAAAATGTGAAGCTATTTGGGAAGCTATAAAACAATCATGTATACTCAGTGTTCACTTTTGCTCTGAACTTCAAATTCTTTGGAATACATGCACAATCATAGCTAGAAAAAAAACATGTTAGGGGTTGCTGCTACTGTCATTCTGCTGTATGTGCATTAGGGTTTAATTCAAGGCACTGCTGATACTGCTGATGCTGCTGCCAGACCTTGGGCAAGAAGAAGGGTGTTTAGATCCCATATGGCTTATCATGGACTGTATGACGCACAAATTGCTGAGCAATACAGGGTGGACAGGGAAACACTAGAGGAACTATGCAACCTCTGCCATCCTCACTTCAGGCTTCAGGGGAAATCATGGAGAACCCATCCCAGTGGAAACAAAGGTATATGTAGCATTACATATACTAGCTACTGATACTTTCTAGAGACCTAGATGGGATATTTTATGGATGTCACAGGCATCAGCCTCAAGAATATTTCACCAGTTTTTACTTGCAATGCTACGACATGCAAGGGATCTCATCTGTTTCCCACGCACCCCACATGAGATAGAGCAAGAAGCATGCGAGATTTTTTTGCAGTAGCATACTTCCCCGAAGTGTTGAGGGCCATAGATTGTACACACAGAAATAAAAGCCCCACCCAGAGAAAATGGAAGGAGGTACATCAACAGAAAATGTTTATTTTTATTTATTTATTTTATTTAAAATTTGTTTACTGGGATGGTTCGACTGGGTCAGAAAGAACCCATTTTCAGGGGAGGCATAGGGAAAAAAGCTCCAGTTGCAGACCGCAATGTACAAACTTTTATACAGACTGTAAACAGTGTAGTACAGTATACAATATTAAAGGAGCAATAACAGTAAAATAGAAAAACAAGTCGTAGATACATTGAGAAGGGGCAGATGAATAAACATTTTTACAAGTAGAAGGTAAACATAGTATGTACAGTAAAATAGAAATACAAGCAGCATATACATTGTGGTAAGGCAGATGACTAAATATTTTACATAGTATGAGGTAAAACATTGTATTTACAGTTGACTATCATATCAACATCATAGATGGTAAGCATATATATGTTTAGGAGATCAGCAAGGTGGGATAAAGATATAGGAAGGAGTGGGAGGGGGTGAGTCAGGGACAGCAAACCAGGAGGAGGGGATCATATGAGGTAGGAAGAGAGTGGAGGAGAGATTTATGGGAGGGGGAATAGTAAGATGGAGGGAGGGAAAGAGAGAATGGGTTATTAGCCTATCAGATTGTCTTTAATGCCCAGGGGTCATCTACAATGTCTGTGCAGGTAACCAAGACAGTTTTCATGGCTCACACATATGGCACATCTATGAGCTGTAAACAAGGTTTGCTGGGGATAACATTGCACAAGGTCATCTAGTGTGTGATGCAGGTTATGCACTAGAGACATGGCTCATGACTCCCAGGTGAAACCCACACAACCCCCACTAACCAAGGATATGAGATCCACACTCAAACTAGGAATATTTATTTATTTTTTTATTTAAATTTGTTGACCGGGAGTGTCCGACTGGACGTAGGTCCATTTTCAGCGGAGGCCTGGGGAGAAAAGCTCCACAGTAAAATAAACAGACAGTAGTTACATTGGATTACATAGCGATTAACAATTTAACATAGCAATTACTTACAACATATTTACAGATGAAAGAACATAGTACATCAGTAGACAACTAGAATCTTTATCTGTGAAGTACATAACAGACATTATCAAATGTTACAATGAGAAGTTCCTGCTGTATAATAAGTGCTAGGCTTATGAGCATCTGAGCTTGCTATAATCAAGGCAGTTAGTGGAGTGGAAAGAAAGGTAGTGGTTGGATGGGGTGGAGGATATTAGAGTGGGAGTTGCAAGGGCATAGCCAGCATGTTTTTAGGTGCGCTTTTAGTAAAGTTTTGAAGTGGGTGCATGATGGTACGGAGGTAATTGTGGGTGGGAGTGAGTTCCATAATTTGGCTATGGCGCAAGAGAATAGTGCTTCACCAGCAGAGTTATTGGCTTTAGTGATCTGCAAGTGATTTTTGTTGCTGGATCTTAGTGGTCTGGTGGTGCGATAGGGTTGGAGTTGATTCTGGAGGGATGGGACATTTAGTGGATGGTTTACTAGTTTGTGGGCAAGTGAGAGTTGATACCACTGAAGGAGGTGAGGGAGTTCAAACCCAGTTCAGCAAGTGAGAGACAGTGGTGACTACGGTAGGATGCCCCTGTGGTGAATTTGGCAATTTTGTTGTAGCAGGTCTCTAGCTTGTTTAGATCACATTGCCTTAGGTTGGTATATATTGGAGAGGCATAAAGTAGGGTGGAGATAAGGTGGGAATTTGCTACTGAAATCTTTGCTGCTTTGGTGAGAAATTGCTTATTTCTGTATAACGCTCCTAGTTTTTTGTGGACTTTTTTTATGGTCATGGATATGTGAATGTCAAATTTTAGTTTATTGTCCATTTCCACTCCTAGCAATTTGGTGTGTTCAGTTGGGTATATAGTGGTGTTGTCTTTTGCTGTGAGTTTAAAGTGAGAGTTGTTTTGAGTATGTTTGGTGGGTTGGAAGATGAGTAGTTTAGTTTTGTTTGGGTTGAGTATTAATTGGGCATCGGATAACCATGTTTCAACAGAGGAAAATGCTTCCTGTGTGACTTTTTGCAGTTTGGGTAGGGACTGGGCTGAGCAGATGATGGTCGAGTCATCTGCGTATTGTATGAGTGTGCCATGTTTGGTGGCAGAGGCTAGATTATTGGTATAAACAGAGAAGAGTAGGGGTCCAAGGATGGATACTTGGTGAACCCCTATGGAGACAGGTAGTTGGGGAGATATGTCATTCTGCCATACAATGGATTGTTGGCGGTCAGACAGGTAACTCTGAAACCAGTTGGTGACTGATTGTGAGAAGGATAGGTTATTGAGGACAGAGATAAGTTGTTTGTGTGGGACCATGTCAAATGCTTTAGATAGGTCTAGAAAAGTAGCAGAGGAGAGATAGCCATTGTTTTTATGCTGAAGTATAGTGTTAGCAAAGGAGAGTAAGGCAGTGGTGGTGCTATGGTTTGGTCGAAAACCATGCTGAGTACTGGAAAGGAGGTTGTTAGTAAGGAGGTAGTCTGAGAACTGAGAGTGTATGCATCTCTCTAGTATTTTGGAGAGTGGAGAGAGAATAGCTATGGGGCGGTAATTGGTTAGTTCTGCGGAGGGTCCACCTTTGTGGAGGGGAATTATATGTGACACTTTCCACAGTGTGGGGACGTAACTTTCTGACAGAGATTGGTTAATCAAGATGGATACTGGGTAGGCCAGAGCATCAGCTGCGATTTGTAGATATTCACTTGGGAGGTTGTCTGCTGCTAATTTGGTGGGTTTAAGTTTAGTTAAAGAGTTTTTTTTATGTTGGAGGTAGGTACAGGAGAAAAAGAGAAGGCAGTGGGGAGATTACTAGTTGAAGGTGTGGGTTGGAGGGGAGGGGGTTGTGTTGTTTAGCTAGTGATAGTATGGTTTGGGTGAAGTGTGTGTTGAATGAGGTAGTAATATTTTCTGAGGAGTGAGGGATGTTAGGAGGAGGGGTACTGACTTTACCTGGGTGGAGGATGGAGTTTATGGAGGACCAGAATTGTTTGGGGCTGTGTTGTGAGGAGTCTAGGGCAGACTGGTAGTATTGGAATTTGTCCTGTTTTATTAGCTTTTGACTCTGTTGCATAGTTCTAGGAATTTCTGTCTAGCTGAGGGGGTTTTGGTTTTGCGCCAGTGCTCCCAGGCTTTATCCCTGTTTTTCATTTCTGACTTAGTGGTTTTCTGCAGCCATGGGGAGGGTTGTGCTTTGGTTCTGGAAAATCTTATGGGGGCATGGTTATTAAGGATGTTCAGGAAGGTAGTATTAAAAAATTCAACTGCGTCGTCTAGACTGAGGTACTTTAGAGGATGCCAGTTACATTCTTTGAGGGATAAGATGAATGTGAGTGGGTTAAAGTTTAGTTTTTTACGTATTTGACAGTAGATGACAGGTTTAGTTTGGTATAGGTATTTTTTGAGTAGGAATGTTGGGGAGTGATCACTGAGGCTATCTGATAAGCAGCCTGTTATATATGACTGGGGGCTCTTACTGACTAGTATCCAATCCAGGGTAGTGTGCTTGCTGGAGTTTTTATTTATCCTGGTTGGTGACTGGACTAGTTGGGTGAAGCCATGAAGGTGTACATGAAGGGTTGGATTGTTGCCAGAACAGGATTGCCAGTCAATATTGAAATCACCTAATATGATAGTTTCTTGGGGGAGATGGTGGGTAGACCAGCTGAGGAGGTTTTCTAGTGGAGGGATGTTTTGGCCAGGTGGGAAGTAGCATCCAATTATGTTGATGGTTTTGTTTTGGTTAATTTTGAAGTTGGTATATATAATTTCTTCATTGCCTATTTGTGGAGCTGATGATTTTAAGATCTGGATGTTTAGATGCTGTTTAAATATTATAGCTACACCACCTCCTTTTTTGTTTAGCCGGTCTACTCTTAGTATGCCGTAACCTGTAGGGAATATTTGCTCACTGGCAATGTGAGATTTTAGCCAGGTTTCTGTCAGGATGATTATATCTGGGGAGTACAAGTCTATGGTGGCATGGAGTTCATGGACTTTGTTGGATATACTTCTAATATTTAGGCTTAGTAGAAGGAAGTCACTTGGCTTTCTATTGGCTGTAATATGGGAGAAGTTGTGGTTTCTAGTCTGATTATGAGGATTGGGGTTGGAGATGGTAGGGCCAGGGTTGGGGTGGATGCCTCCACTTAGGGCTAGTTTTGATATGCGTGAGATTATTAGTTTTCTCAGTTTTTGAATGTGTTTGTTTATAAAGGAAACTTTATGATTGTGCTCTGTGGGTAATAGGTAAGGTGGGAGGGTTACTATGTTAAGTTGTAGGGTTGCTTTATGTTTGAGTAATATAGTTGGTAAAATATGTGGGGGGTGCATAGGGATGGTTCTTGAGCTGGTGGGAGGGGAGCTGAGTGTGGGTGAGACATGAGTGGTGGTATGAGTAGTAGTACAGTGGTAGCGGTTGAGTGGGGGAATGATGGAGCTTTGGTAGGATGTAAGATATGCAAGGAGAGTGCATGCAGTGAGCATAGGAAAGGTATGCTTGTACATGTTAGTTGAGGAGGTGTGATAGTAGTGGGAAGATGGAGGAGGTAATGTTGGGTTAGCTGTGGTTGGCTATTGGAAAGATGGGAGGGTTTGAGTGCAATAAAGGTGGGACCACTGGGGCGGAGGGAATAGGGGCAGGGTGGGGAGCGGCGGTAGAGACCCTGTTAGTTGCTCGTATGAGGGGGCTGGAAACAATCACAAAGCAAAGACAAGTATGTGTTAAGAAACAATCACAATTGACCAAGGACTGCTCTGAAACTGTAAGTCATTTCTTAATTTCTCAGGTGGAAAAACAGGATAACCTTGTATCAGTAGGCTACTGTGGTCATAGTTTAAATTAACAAACACACAGTATTGATCAGTTATGGAAGGGATTAAGAGAAAGTGGAAGATGTGTGTGTGTGTGTGTGTGTGTGTGTGTGTGTGTGTGTGTGTGTGTGTGTGTGTGTGTGTGTGTGTGTGTGTGTGTGTGTGTGTGTGTATGTGGTGGTGGGAACGTAGAACTCGTAGAACATGTATTTTGATTTTTCAAATCAAGGTTCCAGTGTCTAGACACAGCAAGAGGTGCTCTGCAGTATGACCCAGGCAGTTCTGCCCAAATACTCACAGCTCATGCCATGTTACATAATAGAATTCTCCGGAAACAGCTTCAACAAGGGCAGCAAGGGGAAGGAACATGTTTTCAGAGACCACAGATAGGGCCAGCAACAGGAGCAGCAGATACAGATGAGAAGTCTTAGGGAGGACCGCCATGTACAGATGGCACTAGCAGATGAAGGCATGCACAATCTTTGGCTAAGAGGCAAAGGATAGCACATATACTCACTACCTAGGTCAACGCCTAAGATTCCACGCACATACAAATATGAAAACTGTTGCCTGTCAAACTTCATATACTTTACTTAAGCATGTAATGGTTGTTTTCAGATAGTACCAGACAGGGACAGCCCCTAACAACACAGCTTGTACCAGCAGTAATGACAAGGTAAGGACTGAACATGTAAGAAACAAAGGTTACATAACCAAGTGCTCTGATATGGAAATATATATATGCCCCTAAGCAAAGCATTTGTCTGAGGTGTGCAATTATGTCAATAATAGCTAATATGTCTGATGTTTGCAATATACCATTACATATTCTACCCAGCACTGTGCGTTAAACCTTTCACTTGACCACTGTCTATAAAGCATGGAACAGGTCAATCATACTACCATCTGCAGAAGTATGGCAAGAAGCAAGACCGAAGTATCTCCTGATTTGACTGTTTTACTTACAATGCTAACTGAAATACAATGTTGCTCAACAATTATATAAGCAATCATTCACAAATGAGGTGGTACAAGAAACCAAAAACTTTCTTCAGCAATAAATGTTGATAAATGCAAGCTTGTGAGAAAGCAAGCAGTAGCTATTCACTGTGTGCATCAGACATATATGCAACCCTACATCATCAATACATGTGCAAAGGGCAGGGCACAGTGAACAGCATTTGCCCAGGGTGGATGGGGGTCGGCAAGAGGATAATGTTGACATCAAAGAAATGAGTGCGTGGGAGTAAGAAACACATGTATACAGTGGTCAGGAACAGTACCAAGAGATGTATAGCACTTGACAGTGTTATTTAGATGGCTTGCATATGTGTGGTATGGGCAAGTGTTTTATTTCAATGTGTGTGTGTGTGTGTGTGTGTGTGTGTGTGTGTGTGTGTGTGTGTGTGTGTGTGTGTGTGTGCGTGTGTGTGTGTGTGTGTGTGTGTGTGTGTGTGTGTGTGTGTGTGTGTGTGTGTGTGTGTGTGTGTGTGTGTCTCTGTCTGCATGAACACAATCAAGTACTGCCTTAGCACTATATACACTGGCATCTTGGACGGGTGGGAGCTATGCATGGTAGAGTAGTCAGTTCAGTGTCATTGCTCCCATCCACAAGAACTTCCTCTGCTAGGAGTTGCTTTGTAACTTCCATGGCCCTGGCTAACAGTCAGGGTGCTACATGAACATGATTGATGCCTGCTAGACACGCTATCCTCATGATTATGTCCAGAACCACTACCCTGTGGTTTACCACATCTGTGTGGACACTACAGTAACTGTGGAACACTGACAGTAGTGCCATTATGGGAGTGGAATCTGGCATGGCCACATCTACTAACACCAGAAAATGTAGTGGCTCTCTGGCCACATGGATGCCCACCATCTCCCATCAGATGTTCTATCACAGACACTGCCTGATCAAATGTGTCATTCATCCTAGCCAAGGAGTTGCCCACACAATTCGGAATATGTGATGTTTAGTACTTGTATTATCTCATCCAAAGCCATGGTGGAACATGCCTGTGGCTCTATTATAATGGCAGTATGACACACTAGCCTGGTGGCACCTATGACACACTAGCATCAGGAACAGGGTGCACAACAGTTATCCTTTGAGAATATCAACCAACCCTCATGTGTTGCACCTCACTCTCATGATAGCTATTGGGAGGCTCAACCAGTTCTGCAAGCAGAAGAACCACACTACACTGATCAGCTGTGTCACCTCAACCTGTCCTATATCAGATGACTCTGTGTCATGGGTATGTGTAATACAGATTGTCTCCAAAATATGGGCAGTGGATGAGGTATCCACAAACTTAGTGTCTGGCTATCCCTCTGCACTCTCAGACTGTGCCTCTTCATTGCCACCATCATCATCAGAGGCTACTGATACTCTGACATCAGTTGGCAGGAGGTGCATAGTGCCACTCTCAGGATCACCTATGATAATAAGCAACAAACACAACAGAGGAAGAAATAGGGATTGAAATTAATCACAAATTTGTTATACAAAAGGTTGTTGTGTCTTTTGGCTTTTCCCGGTTAGGGGTCGCCACAGCCGAACTCCGGTCCGCTAATGATTGGCAGCTGATTTTTACGTGCTGAGTTGCCATCCCTGATGCACAACCTTCAACGAAGGTACGCCCATTCACGCATGTCTCAACGCAGAAGATGCTCTAGCTGAGAGTCGAACCGCACAGTGTCTTACTGTGAGGCGACAACGCTACCGCAGCACCACCACCGCAGATTAAAAGGTATTTTATGCTATAATAGATGATAAAGCAATACACATATTACTTTAAATCTACCTTATTTACACTAATAACAAAAAATGTGTGCTAACCACTAGTAGGTAGTTTTGCAGACTGCAATCCGGATATCTCTGTATGAAGGCAGGGAAAGGAAAGGAAAGAAGGCTGATAAGTATCACAATGCAAATGTCACAAAAAATAACAATCCTCTATATATGTGCAGACTAAGAATAATCTCATAAAAATCTCCTGGTTAATAGAATCCACCCACAAACACCCTCCTCTATTTCTTTATTACTATGTCATCTAACTTACACTTATCACTGTCTCTTGATATATCAGTTATATAAGATCAATACATATAAAAACATATACAATGACATTTACAATTATTTTTATTTTGTATACCTGTTAGTTCAGATTGAGACACTCTCGGTCTGTAATCCACATCAGCCCCAACATTAAGGATTGCATGTGAATCCTTTGCCAGGCCCTCTGGATCTCTGATAGTGGACAAGACTCTTTTTTCAGTTAGTGGGGGTTCATTAGCAAGACTACTACCCTTAGTCACACATTTCTGGGCAACTGCAGCCACCCTACAGTGGACAGATGTTATCATGCCATTTGCCCTGTGCCCTATCTGACAATAAGTTATCCCATACTTTCTGACAACATTGATATTATTGACCACCTGCTGCACTATCTTGCCTTGGGAAGATTTGTCACCTCTACCTCTCCTTAAGAGAAAAGCTCCATGTTGACATAAATGACCTCATTTTCTGCATCAGTTAATGGTGGTTTGCAAGGTATAGATGTCTTGGGTGCAGTATCCCTTTATGAGATGATACGGAAAACAGACACGAAATTAAATTTATAATATACAGACAGGATGGCTGTGAACTCAATTATGTGTGAATGTATGCATCCATCATGTACACAACAATTTAAAAGGTAATGTTCCCTATGTCTGCACAGAATGTATGACAGCCCTTCCCAACAAGTATATTAATAAAATAATAAATATAACAGTTCTATAATGTGGACTACAGTTGTATAACTGTGTAACACAAAGCACCATTAATATAATACTAATTCACAATATACAAGTAGAAATGGAGAAAACTATTATACTGCCATCTTCACTGGTATGGATTGCAGACAGGAAGATATCATAACCTTAACATATTCTTTTGGCTACATATGTAAAATATCTGACCATGCTATGATGTTATACTATACTCTTTTGCAATAACTGTTAAAAATCCAAGAAAATAAATCCTATAAAATGTATGTTAGGAAGCATTCTTTAACAACATTTGCAGTGCAGACAAATAAATGATATGCATGTGCTATGCCAACATTAAGGGATAAAGAAAATGCAGACAGATAAATGGTTTGCATTGGGCATTGCAATTCATGCTTAGTGTTACACTAAAAACATTCACTAAAAAAACTGCAACATACCCCAACAAGAATGGAGTTTAGAAAGTAGATACATTTCCAAAATAATGTGTATTTAGCAGAACCAGGCTCACTGGATCCAAACTGTCTTCCCACTAAGATGCAAGCATATTAGCTAAACAATTGCCTTTATACAGTGCAGATTCTGTCCTTTGAGCACTGTGAGCAAGCAAAGGAGGTGTTAAATCATTAGCAAACCACAATTTGCACTAACTACAGGGAAGATAAACATGCTGTAAGGAGCTGCAAAATTGCATGCACATGCCCTAGCACTGCAAGGATGAGCACTGAGAAGTGTTTCCTGCTAATGGCTTGCTGGTGTCTATGATTAGTCTGACTGCAGAACAATCAGTTTTTCAAGGTATCTTCTCTTTGGTTATACATACTGTGGGGAAGTCAGGGAGAAGATACTTACCAAAAAGTCTGAAAGTACATTGATTGAGTTAGGAGAGCAACATTCCTAACATTCAAATACAGTTTTAATGGCCACAGTTATTGCATTTTACTAAGAAATTTTGGGGATATTCAAGAGAGTACATGAAGTATTGATACAAATACCATATGCAATAAAAGTCAGATAGCAGTGCTGTTATGAGACCATTGATAATAGAGTAAGGCACCATAAAGAAAGATAGAAATACAACTGCAGTGTTTTCAGTCTTTGTTTAACAATGTGTGTTTCTGTGTGTGTTTACATGTGTATCCTAACTGCTGAAAATAGTCCAGTCATCCAGACATTTACTGGAAAAGGAGAAAGGACAACTTTCTTAACTTGTTTCTGCTGCACTTTCAATGTGACTTGATGCAATGTCACATTTTGAGTAAATCTAAACAATTTTACTCCTTGCTAATATATGCCGCCAGCACCCTGGATAGTAATAACTTCAGATTTGCCCAACAATGTGGCACACAGTGTAAATTAAATTAATTGAGATAAATAAGACAGATGAGAGATCACATTTCAATTATTCTCAGTATGTATTTTTTCAAATTTGTATTCTGCATTTGTGTGCTGCCAAGCAGGGTTCACTACTGAAGAAAAAAGTAAAAAATGTAATTTAAGCTGCCTTATTTAGCTCAAACATGTTTGGCAAAGGTGTGTGAATGTCAGCAGTCTGGATAGTACTTAGTGACTAAATTCCACACCTCAAATAATGAACCCTCTGTCACAGTGTGTAACTGAAGTAAATTCAGAGAAATAAGACAGATGATGCAGGGTTCAGATACAGTTAATTATTACTTTTACAGAGGGTGGTGTGATACATGTTTACAAACATTTACTTTTTTCACTGTGCTGTAGTATAAAACTCAACTATTCTCAGTATTGCTAACAGCATATGAGCTGTTGTCTACTCACGTTCACATTATTTCTCATTAACTACAAGTCTGATAATGTGTTACACAAAGTACTTTGATGATGTTGCAAGATGTGAGGATGAATGTGTCACTTTAATTTACTTCTTGTTCTGCTCATTGCTTGATATATCCATTGATTGAATTTATTATACTGTTGGCTTTTTCTTCTCTCATGCATTTTTTCTAATGCATTTTGTATTTGTGCTCTACTTGGGAATGAGCAAACAAGGTTCACTGCCTAAGGAAAAATGTGAAAAATTTTGTTTAGGTCGCCTAATGTAGTGCAACCAAGGCTGGTGGCATTGTATGGCCATCAACACTATGGATAGTACTCAGACAAGAAAATGCACCTTTCAGGTAACTTTCTATGTGTTACAAAGTATACGTGTAGTTAGCTTAGAGAAAAGGACAGCTGATGCATGGTACAAATCCACTTAATCTATAATTTTAAAGAGGATGGTCTGAATACATATTTACTCACATTTTGTGATATTGTGTTTTTGCTTAAAATCAACCATTATCAGTATTGCTAACATGTGAGTTAATGCCTATTCACTTTGACAGTATTTGTTATTAACTACAAGTCTGATAATATGTTCCATAAAGTATATTTCTGATGTTGCAACAAGATGTGAAAATGAATGTGTCACAGTCATCCACTTCTTGCTCTGGTCATTGCTACATATATCCATGGATTTGTATTCAATATCTCTGATTTTTTCACTGTCATATATTTTATTCAAATGCCTTTTGCATTTGTGCTCTATTCAGTAGTGCACAGTTTAGCCTGCCTTATGTAGTGCAAACAAGCCTGATGGCATCGTGTGGCTATCAGCACTTTGTACAGTACTAAGTGGAGAAATTCTACCTGTCAGTCACCTATGACTGTGGCACATGGGATAAGTGTAGTGACTTCAGATATAGAACACAGGTGATTAATGGTTTGAATCCAGCTAAAAGATACCTTTATGAAAGGTTTCAGAATTCCATTTCTTACATTTTAATTAGGAATTTTCAGCAATGCTTGTACAACTAAACTTTTCTGTTTAGCATATTAGTAATTCACATATAAATTCAAGCTAACGTGTGTACAATTTCTTAAACATGACAATGATGTATTTAATATAAAATGCACTTGCATATATATAATGGTCACAATATTTTTTGCTATAATTATTATGACTCAGCACATATCCTAACTATGTGATTATGACAGCATGTATTGTGAAGTATGTATGTAACATACCCCAACCTGTATTACTCAGGTCATGCAACTCCATACATCTGAAAAATATTTACAAACAGAAATGCAGCCTTTTACACAGGAATACATTCCCAGGACTACTTTAAGTCACACACACACATACAGGTCTCTCTGAAGTATATCTCCATTTATTCTGAAATTAGTATATCTAAAATTGCCATGCTTAAAAGGAGGTTCTCCTGTGGCAATGAAAATGAATTAGCTAAGTTTCAGTTTTTGGATTCTTTATACTACGGGTTTGACTCCCAGATGATAAAATACAATGTTAACAGTGTATAAGTCTCAACATCAAAATATGTCACAATTTATTCTATGTTTGCTTCCAAACACAAAGTATCACAAGTCAAGCCATTAAGTATTTCATTATTGAACATTGCAACATGTCAATAGCCTGAGTACCACACATAGCAAACTTCATTGTCATGTTTCACACCTTTAGTGCTATTTGATGTAAGAGGTGCCAATATGTCTGCCAATGAATCCATATGCTATCAATTGTGTAAATGCAGTTGGCAATGCTGTGTGTCTTTGCACACAATCTGTTACACTTGAGATCTGAATTGGATGCTAATTCAGAAATATATTGTTAGATTGATTTCTGCAGACATAGCTGGCAATGGAGAACATGGTGCTAAATTTCAAACACAAAGGTGGGGTGCTAAGGAGTTCAGGAATTTTGTGGTACTTATCATGAAGTGTAATAGCTGTAGGCTGCTGCAGTTCGATAAAAATGGGTTTCAGTATAAGGCAGAGACTTGGAAGAGCTTGGTCAAGGCTATCTCTAATGCCGCTGGGATTCTACACACTGGAAAATTATGTCATTACCACTATAGTGACTTTAAGAAGCATAAACAGAACCTCCTAAGCCAATGAGAGGCTAAATTTAGGACTGAAAATATACTAACCCATAATCTGTGTATGATATGACATTAATTATCTATGCAGCCAACACAGTTTTTCATTATCCTTTTATATATATATATATATATATATATATATATATATATATATTTTTTTTTTTTTTTCTTTTTTTTGTACTGTACAGTTGCAGAGGAAATAGCAGCAAACAATGAGACACACCAGAAGAGATTAACTTGCCACAGAGAGGCACGGGGTAAGTATACTTCAAATCTAAATGAAAGCCAGTTAACTATTTTCAGTCCCTCAGTCACTAGCATCTTGAGCTGGTATACTTCATCCTTGATATCAAGTATACATGCCTTCCCCAATAACTTTTGCTGGTTGCAGTAGACTAGGAAAACATTAGCTTAACTGTATTTGGTTCAATTCTCAGAAGCAGCAATTTGTTTTTATTATAGGATAGTATTTCTAAAATATTAATAGCAATATTATGTCAAGAACAATTCAGATATGGTAATTGCAATTATCACATTTGAATGCATATATCCTTTCCATCACAGGGAATTAAAGAGTGCTCTTTCTTAATATCCTAGAAGCAAAATGAGTTTATTTTATGACATATTAATACCATCACATAATGTATGGATGTGGCAAAGGTGTACAATGGTAAATTATCATAATTGTTTAATTATTTGCAAAAAAATGTTTATTGAAAAAATAAAATAATGTGATATGTCATGGGTCTAATTATTTCTTTTTTGTCTCCCTACCATATCACTTTTTATTATTTTTTTATCATTTTGGGGAGGGTTATAATTTATTAACATTGTACTGTTTGCAGACCTTGTTACTGAAAACAAAATGACCAACAGCACAGAGATGTAGACCAATCACTGTGGCTCGACCCACCATACCTCCACAGATGGTAACTCAAATATCCAGCACTTTGGGTTCACAAACTGTAGGCATTGCCTCCATAACCTCTGCCCTACCTCCTTCACATGTGTCAGGTAGCTCTGCCCTGGCTGCTGATGTAGTGGTACCCTCCAGGAGCACTACCAGTGGAAGTGGCAATTTTGTCACCTGGCAGAAACTGACAGGGCCAGTGGATGTTGTAATGGAGCAGAGTCTTGGTGCACATATCAGCAGGATTGAAAAGGTGCTGTGTCGCATTGCAAAAATGACGCCATATCCTGCACTGAACCAGGCAGCTGATACAAAAGACTGTGATGACAATTCTGAGGGTGAGGATTAGATTCTCACTTTCTCAAGCTGGACATATGGGTTGCATCTCTGATGTCCCCTACCTATCTCTAATCATGGTGTGTGTGTGTGTGTGTGTGTGTGTGTGTGTGTGTGTGTGTGTGTGTGTGTGTGTGTGTGTGTGTGTGTGTGTGTGTGTGTTTGTGATTCTCTGATGGGTACTGCATAGATTCAGGTGAACATGTCATCCAACAAAGCTGAGCTCAGTCAAATTCCACTATGGAGAAAAGTTTTAAATTGATAGATATCTCCATCATCCCCTTATCCCACCTTTCATAACAACTTGTCTGCAACAGGCTCATAAGTTCATTCTTTCTAAAGTGCACTCTCACACTTTAATATTCTAACTTCTCCTGTGCCATTTGTTTCTTACATTCTACTCTTGTAGAATGTGTAACTATATAGGTAGGAGGTTCAAATAAAGCAGTGATTACCTTCTAATATTGTCAATGTGTGCCTGAAAATGAATTCAGGATTTGTTTAAACACATTTCAGTGGCAATATTTACAAACTGATATAGTAGTAAAAGTCATTTTACCACAAACATCTCCTTGGCAATACACTGCTTATGGCATCCTTTCATAGATGCTGTATGCCTTTCTCTTACTAAGAATTCTACTTTGGTGCTGGCTACTGATACCATCTGTATAGATTATGTAACTAGATAGGAGGCTTGAGTACAGCAGTAATTACCTTATAAAACTGTGTGTGTGTGTGACTGTAAATTAATTTAGTATTGGTGTAGACACATTTGCAATGGCAACATTTTACCAAACATATCTCCTTGGCAATACTCTGATGATGTCAGCCTTTCATAGATGCTGTATGCCTCACTTGTACTCAAAAGTTCTCTTGTGGGAGCGTGGCCAAGGATGAACACAGGATAGCAGCAGATTTCTTCAGCTCCACCAATTTCACTGCACTGACAGGAAATAATTACTTAAAAAATTAATTTATGAAGTAATTTTCTTTCTAAATATGTTTGTTTTATCTATTTCTTGAACTATATCTAAAAAAGAAAGGAAATTTTAAAAATATTCCTGTCAGAAATCACCTTGGAAATTTTCTTGTCAGTTTCTCTGTTTGAAATGAGTTCCAGTAAGACAAATTCTCAAGACTCCAGCATCAATAAAGAGCTTCAGTCTCTGATATCTACAATCCAGCAACTTACTGCTAAGATGGATAAACTGGATACTAAAATTGATACCTTCATAGAAAAAACTACAAAACAAATAGACTTGTTACATATAGATTTGCAACAACAGAAGATCCAGATTACAGGCATAGAAGAGACTGTAAATGACATGGAAAATAGAATCCAAGAAGAGGAAATCAACATAGAGTTTTTGCTGAAACAAAATACACATCTACAAACAAAGCTTGATGACCTGGAAAATAGATCTAGGCGCAATAACATTAGGATTTTTGGACTGCCAGAAAATATTGAAGGTAACAATATTACTTCTTTTTTAACAACATGGCTCCCTAAAACTTTAGACTTACCAGAAACATTCTCTTTTGGTATCGAAAGAGCACATAGATCTATAGCTAATACTAACTCTAACAAAAACTATCCTAGATCAGTTATAGTTAGATTTCTATCATCTTGATAAAGAGATGGTTCTTAAATCTGCTTGGGCTAAAGCTCCTGTTAAGATTAATGAGACAACTGTGCGTTTTGACAATGACTATTCTTCCTTGGTAATAGCTAAAAGAAAAGTTTTTCTGCCACTAATAAGGGTGCTTAAAAAAGCACAGTTTAAAACATACCTTCTGTTTCCTGCCAAGCTAAAAATCTTCCTTCCTGATGGTCCTAAAATTTTGATGACTTAGACTCTGCATTACTGTTTATCAAAAAAAATAAGATTTTGGATAAAATAGAGGAAATGGAGTGGGCTAGTCCTTCATTAAAGAGGTTGGCAACTGAAACTTCGTGGAAGACTTCAGAGAAGAAGAAGAGACTAAAAAACAAATGATTTGTTCTATGTTTTTTCCTTTTTTCTCTCTTTATTTTTCTTCATTATTAATATTTTTAAATATAGTTACTGCATTTCCAGAACGCCACAAATACTCTGAAAATGATTTAATCAAAGTTATTTTTTGTGTGCAAAGAAATGTTTTGTTTCATAATCAGTCAAAATATCTGAGGAACTAATAACAAGCTATCATTCAGTTTGTTTCTCTTTCTGAAAAGAAGTAAGGTTAGTAACTTGATACATTTTTTTCTTTTTATTTTCCTTTTCTTCTTTTCTTTATTTTAAACAATGACATTCTATTTAGATTATGTAGTGGGTAAGGGGTGGGGGAGGGCAGGGAGAGAAGAGTAATGAAAATATGATCAATGGAATAATAACTTATTTATTCCTTGTAAAAAGTTTATATGTTGTTTAAATACTATTGCTAATTATACTTTCTTGATTATATTGCTTATGCTTGTTTACAAATAATCTGTCATGCTTTAATTAATAATAATTAGAACTAAATAATAGTAAATAATATGTTTTATTTCCATTTTTATTAATATAAGCAGTAAGTAATATTCCATTGTAAATACTTTTTATAGCTTCCTTTTACATTTTTCTATCTCTGCTTTATTCTCTTTTATTTTCTACTCTCTTTTTTTCTTTTCTTTATTCTTTCTCTTTATTTTCTTTCATATTAATATATTGAAATGCTTTTGATCATACAGGCATAGTAAATAATAAGATTTGTATAAAAATTGATTTGGGGCAAAGATATTGAGTTTTATTACTTATTAATAACTTTGGGCTTAATTTCACTTGCATAGAGGCTGTAATAACCTGTAAAATACTTTGCGAAGGTTTTGTTATATTTAGATACATTTATACTGCTAAATGAATGTTTGTCACTAGTTTTTAACAAGATTCCCGCCAAAATGTTAAGGGAGACAATTTGGGATGTGGGTTACCTCGTGAACAGTGTCCTCGAGTTGTTTTAAAAGCTTCAACTCTCAGAATTCACGCAGAGAAGCTGAAAGCAGTCAATTTGACCTTTGACCCCAGAATTCACACTGACACATCGCAGATTCAGGAAGAACACTCTACCAGGAAGTAGAACTGCTGCAAATGCGACTCTGTGAAGGAAAATGAACACTTTAACATTTAAATGTGAGTTATTTTATACAATTACTTAAGTATTTATGTTATAATTTATAAAATATGTCAGTTATAATGATTTTAAATGATGCAGTTTCTTGTAGTAAGCAAATGTGATATTTTAGAAGGCATAGAAAGTGAAACATTTATACAAGTGTTTTTGAAAGTTTACTTGACTGCAGCATACTAATTTATGTTAAAACTTATGATTTAAACATATACATTACTATAACTCATTTGATTTATCTGATTGACAAGCATAAATAACTTTATGACTCTATTCTGGAAGAAGTTGTCATGTGATATATTTTAAAGCAGCAGTATAGATATACAAAATACAGATGGCTTTCTTTACAATAATGCAAGTGTTTCTGAGAATTTACATAACTATGCAGTATGATTTATAACAATTTCTATAAATATAATATTTTATTCTACTGACAATAATAAGTATGGGAAAAAAGCTCAGATACAAGTAATCAAGGTTTTTTGGAAGCTGTTAACTGCATTTACATGACAGAAAATAGATGCATCTTAATATATGTAATGTCTGAACCATATTAGCCAACGTTTTTGATTTAAATGAATATTAGAACTTATTTTTACAAACTTTGAATAAATTAATATGTAAATATGCCCTCCCTTTTTTTTTCTTTCTTTCACTCTCTCTCCCTCTCTCACATCTTTTATCTCTCTCTCTCTCTCCTCTTGGTTCCTAATATCAAGTTTATTTGAATGCTATTTGAATACAAATGTATTATATTAAATAGATGTATATAGTAGTATGAATAGTTTTTTAAAAAAGTTTATCTTAGTTTATATGATGCTGTTTTATCAAATGTGTAGTTTTGTCTTGCTAGATAATCTAATTGAAAGTTGTTAATTTAATGTTAAATATAACTAGTATTAAATTGATAAGGTGGTAGCTGAGGTACTGCTGCTTAGGGTAGGGGGTTAACTTGAGTGGTATATACTACTCTAAGTTGGAGTTTTTAACTCCAGGCTGGGTGCAAGGTTTAATCCTTACATTATTTTCTCTTGTTCATTGTTGTATGTATATAGTTCTGACATCCACAATACATTTTGTAAACTCATTGTCACTACAAACAAAATTGAATCTTATACAAAATCCCATAGGAGATTCAATAAATACAGCTATATTTAAAGGTACACCTAAAGAAGGAGATGTAAAATTACTTATTTTGTTAATTGTTATTTTGATCATAAGATTCTTATGTTTTAAAAATGCCAAATGACATTTCTAAAAGGAATTTCTTTAAACATTAATGGATTGAATAATCCATGTAAAAGGGCAAGCCTAATAAGATACATTAATTTACATAAGTCCAACTTAGTCTTCCTTCAAGAAACTCATCTCTTGAAAAAAGATATTGATAAACTAGCCACAAACAAATATACAGTATTGGTTAGTTCAGAGCACACTCAGAAAAAAAGAGGAGTGGCTATTTTATGGAATAAAAGTATGCCCATTCCTAAAACTATTAAGTCTTATCAGGATGACAAAGGAATGCTTTGTATGGTTACAATACAAATTAATGGGAAGACTTATACATTAATTAATGTATATTGGATACCTGGAATTGGTATTAATACAGTGAAACACCATCTTGATAAGATCATATCATTCTCTATAGGAGATATTATTTTAGCTGGTGACTTTAATTGTATACTACATGAAAGTGACACTACCACTATAGGAAAAAGGAAAATTACATCTAATGCAAAACATTTAAATGATTTTGCTAATTCTTATCATTTAAATGATATTAATAATAAGATAGATTCAAAATCATTACCATACACCTTTTTTTCTAACAGATACAAAACTTATTCAAAAATAGATAGGGTCTTTATTTCTAACCAGATGGTAACAGATTTAATTAATTCCAAAATCATTTCATGTCCTATATCTGATCATAATTCAATTGTTTTTGAGTTCATGATAAAAAATACTCACAATGTTCAGATCAAAAGGATACCAGCATACTTAACTCAACTAAAAGACTATAAAGAATATATACTTTCAGAAGTACAACATTTTCTAGACATAAATAATACTCCTGAAGTCTCCATTGTCTATGTTTGGGATGCCTTAAAATCATATCTATATGGACAAAATATCAGATGGTATAATAATAAAAGGAAATCTTGGGATAAGGAATTGTTAGATATTCAAAGTAAATTAGACTCTTATAAACATAATAATAAAGAAAATATTATGGATAAGAAAGTCATTGAATAAATAAACAAACTAAATGAGAAATACAAAGAAATTTTAACTCATAAAGTTAAAATAACTCTAGAGAAATACAAGTTTTTGTCTTACTCAATAAGCCCCAAATACTTACATAGACTTAAAAATAAAACAAAAAAGGTTGAATAAACAAAATCATATCAAAGAAATCTTTTCTCTAAGGAAAAAGAAGAATGTTTCTAGTCTACCAGAAATACTAGATGAATTTAGAAATCACTTTCACAAAATTAACCATAATAACATTAACATGGAACCTAAAGATAAAATAAAGGAGTTTATAACCACAAACATGAATAAAAAGTTTAATAAACAACAGATTAAACTATTGGACAAAAGTATTTCATATACAGAGGTTGTTACACAAATAAACAAGCTTAAATCAAACAAAGCACCGGGTAATGATGGTATTATACAAGAGATATATAAAATACTTTCTGAAAGTACATATTCATTAATACATAAAGTTTTTATTTTGGCCCAAAATGAGCTAATAACCCCCCCATCTTGGCAATATACATTTATTTCGCCAATTTTAAAACCTAATAAAGATCCAACTAGATGTACTTCATATCGACCCATCTCATTACTTAATGTTGATTATAAAATGTTTATGAGTATTTTTGCTGATAGATTGAAGACAATCATCCCTGGCATTATAGATATAGATCAGACAGGCTTCATTGTAAATAGAAATACTTTTGATAATATAAGGAGAACTCTAACATTAATTGATTTTGCAAATAGGAAAAAGAAAGATTTAACACTTATTAGTCTTGATATAAGTTCAGCATTTGATTCAGTAAGTTGGGACTATCTGTTTACCTTTTTGAAGTGCACAAACTTCTCAGATGCATTTGTAAATCTAATTGAGCATTTATACAAAGGAACATTGGCTTATATTAAGGTAGGAACATATGTCTCACAAAAATACCCATTTTTAAAGGTACAAAACAAGGGTGTCCACTCTCTCCACTATTATTCACTTTAATAATGGAGCCTTGGGCTAATTTGATCAGAAACAGTACTGACATAGAGGGTTTTGAAATAGATGAAAATACAACATCTAAAATTCAACTTTTTGCAGATGATGTTCTAATTACATCAGCAGGATCTAATTATTCTATGCAGTCTCTATTTGATAAAATGATGAATTTTAAAAGTATTTCTGGTTTAATATTCAATGAAGAAAAAAATAAAATACTACCTATATATACACGAAAAAATATTCTCATTAGTGATTTTACTAAATATGTACCCAATTCAGGTCAGATAACTTATTTAGGTATAATATTATCTAAAGATATTAAATCTATTATATATAATAATTATAATACCTGTTTTCTTAATATACAAAATCTTTTTAATACCTGGAATAATATGTTTTTTACTATGGAAGAGAGACTTACAATTATTAAAATGATAATATTCCCTAAGATTTTATACTTAATACAATCAATAATACTTCCACCTACAAAAATAATTATCAAAAAACTGAATACACTAATGTTAAATTTCCTATGGGCACCTAATAGACCTAGGATTGCATTAAACATACTAATAGCTGGTCTCAAGGGGGTATTTCTTTTCCAGACTTTAATTTATATACTATCTCTTCTATTGTAAAAGTTATTACTTTATTAATAGATCAGTCATATGTTGCAAAATGGAAAGATTAGTGGGAGCTAATTAGTATGCACTTCATGAAAATCTCCTTAACACGTAAAAATATGATTGTAAATAACTCCATGTTATGGTTACTAAAGGAATTTTGTACTTCACCTATTACACCTAAACATATAGTTAGTTACCCATTAAACATTATTATTAGCTATCGTAACTTTATATTCATGCATCCTAAATATAGGGAATGGAATTTTATTATATTCCCTATAATGTATACTCGGGGTATGCTTTTGTCATCTACTTCTGAAGGAACCCATTTAGCTATAGATAATGATCTAAAGTACTGGTATCAGTTGATATCTAATAATAAAGTTAAAAAATCTAGATTTCTTAAAACAAGAATTTGATCTAAGAGAAACTTGCTGGTTAGAGGTTCAGACCTTTAGACAACATCTCATTGATAAAATAGATCTAATGTCTATAACAGTTAAAGAATCTATTCCAACACTGATTGATTACTTGATATTAAATTTACAACATAAAGTTTCTGATAAAGGAAAGCTTTCATACATACATAAAATTATCAGACAAGAAACTTTTTACTGTGTAGATACCTACTGGAATTATTTCACTTCCATTAATGGGGACCCACCAAATCAACAAGATAAACAATATATATTGGAATCTGCCTACAAAACTACGTCTTCCATTGTCTGGAGACTTTTTACATGGAAATTTTTACATAGATCTTTTTATACACCTTTGATGATGAATAAAATAAATAATAAAGATAATCTATGTAAAAGATGTAATGTAGAAATTAATGCTGACTGGGCTCATATGTTTTATGACTGTATAAAATTGAAAGAATATTGGAAGTCAATTAATGAATTTTTGCAGGCTCTTTACAGATAATTTCATTATTTCTAAATCTCTTATATTATTCAACACACCTGTACCTCAAAGTGTTAAAAAGATTAAGCTTCCCTTGTTATGGTCTATTCTAGCAGTGGCTAGGAAAATAATAACCAGAAATTGGATTTCAGATACACCTCCTTCGTTCAATGAATTTAAAAATGTTATGAATATAGTGTGCCATATGGAAATAAACACAATAAGGTGAAGAACAACTAGAAAAACATCTTATTATATTGTATGGGATAATTTACAAAACCTGTTAAAAAAATCTTAACTTCAATAGCATGGTATTTTAGTTTAATTAATTGATCTGATTGTAGTGGATGTCTTTGTAAATACTTTGGTTGTTTTGTTGAATGTTATAATCATATCTATTTAATTACTTGTATTAAAATTGTTATGATATTTCTTTTGTATGTTAAATCAATAAACTTGTTTTAAAAAAAAAAGTTCTCTTGTGGTGCTGGCTTCTGATACAGTGCTGTATATCTTTTGTAACTAGGTAGGTGGTTTGAGTCCATCCTTGCTTAAACAGTGTGATTGTGATTACTTTCACATATATTTGGTTACTTCACAATCACTGTGCACTTCCAATTATGAAATGTATTTATAGTGATAAACTAGCAAATTTTCACACCTCTACCATGCATACATTGTTGGCAAAGCAATACATAGGTAGGATGTTTGTGCCCAGCTGTATGTCTTTCAACCTCGTAATGTGTAGACTATTCTTCAAATACATATATAATGTGTAACTGTACAGTGTTATTGTGCCCTTTGACCACTTTTTATGATAAACATCCAGCTAATAAACAGTGGTGATGTCATCCATTTAACTGTGCACTGTCACAGTTGTACCACATGTTGTGTTGTGGTTGTGATTCAGGCAGTAATCTGTAGCTTGTGATCTTAGGTAGTTAGATCAAGTCCAGTGATTACTGCTGAGACTATGTTGTGTCAGTCTTATTGTGGCTGTACATGTCACTAACACTGCTGTCACATATAGATGTTGATTCCTCTTACAAAACTTTCTCACATTGCAATGATTTTATTCAGAGTAATGATGACATATGGTTATATTTCCTTACATTACATTTTAGTAATCATTCTCCTCTGGCATAAGGGAATGAGACAATATTTTGTATGGTGTTGCCTTAGTACAGCAATTAGAGGCACACATATCCCTTGCAGCAATAACATGATGTAATGCCTTGAAATACTAAAATATCCTACAATTGTAGTGACAATTCTACCATGGCACATTCATTCTCTACAATGTCATGAATTCTCTGTAGTCCTTTCTTACTGCACACATTGATTTCAATTAATTGTGAAAGCCTCCACTGCTATCTCCTGTAGCATGTACAGTCAATACAGATGTCTGTAGAGAGCCTGGTATCATAAGCAGAGATTTGAACCTGGTAACATCTGTCTGTCAGACAATTGTGTCAGACGGTAGTAGCTTACACAGAACAGAGTTACAGCACATTCACCCTTTTCAGGCATTGCCCTACAAGGTAGGGCATCGATATCCCTTGTGATAGGAAAGTGCTGTAAGTCCTTCAAGGGTGTTCTTCAAAACACGACTGATATGCATAATTCTGTGGCATTGAAGATTGATATGCATCTCTCTGATATCTGTCCTGGCATGTGTTCGAAAATAAGATGATGTGAATTTTTATAATGTCACTCATCGTTCACAGGCATTACTTATTTCCAAAATAATTATGCTCTGTATTGCATGTTTTCATGAAAACATTTCTTTATTACCGCAGTTCTTTTTGTTACACTGTACAGCTTAATGGTAGATGAGGGCTTCCATAAATATTTCTGCCAGATTATGAAAAAGTATGACTGCGCCTCTCTTGTGACATTTTCTTGTGTGTTGGTGCTGTTGAATTGCTGTTATGTTACTGTTCCTTAAAATTCCATTTGAACATGTCCAGTATAATGATCTATGAGATGTGTACCATTTACCAATGGAAAACTTTAAATCATGAAATGTCAGCCAGTCTTTGTTGTCATTTGTCACTTATGTATGTTGAGCGTTATTATATTACCATTTAACATTTACATAATTATGCAACACATGCTTGTCTGTTACATGCTTATTGGTAATAAACCCTTTTCCCGTGGATGACAATAACAGTTAATTGCAAAAACATGTCCCTTTCTTATGTGTACAACACTCCAGCTGTAAGGCTCATCTATTCTTTTGCATATATGCTGAGGTGGAGAATATAGCAGTGGTGCTGGTTTGCAAAAGATAAATTCCCTGCATATATCTCATATGCAATAACCGCAGTCTGTGCATTTATCCCATAATGCACCTTCTGCCCTTACTGTTTTCTCAACATAGCATTTTATTAACGTGTATCACATTATCTCCCTTTGTTACCCTGTAGCTGTATGTCCCTCTCACATCCTTTATTAGCATGTCCATTTTTTTATGTGCATAAACCAAGTATTGTCATTGAGATTAATTATCATTACATCAATATGGCAGTATTTAAATGTTACAAATACTTCTTTGACACTTCAACACATTTGCCTGCAGTATCTGAGTACATTTTCCATTTCCACTCCCCTCTGAATTAATTTTGCAGTATAACCAATATTATTTGTGTCCATTTCCCCCATTTCACTTCCCTTCCTTTAGAATTCTTTGACTGTACTCGCCGTTAGTATTTCTGGGCTACAGATTGTGCTTGTGTATTGTTTGCCTTTAAGCAAGCTGTTTTGTTTGCATTCTGTGCTTATGCTTGTAAGTTTCCATGGTTGTGAACACTATTGTTGGTCATGAAAAGGTACTTACAAACATGTAGGTGTGGTGACCAGCATGCATATTCGATTAGTGCTGCTGCTTGTCATGCTAATACGTTTACATTATCTAGGCGTAGCATAAACCCTATGCAATTGCTAATGAAGTCCAGGAAAGATGGGATTTTCTTAAATGTAATTTCTTCTTGTGTCATAAACATGCTTGGTGTTCCATTAGTAGATTATTACAGTTTTGTTTGGTTTGAGTGTTAGATACCTACATATTAGCAATATTGCTACTTTGTTGTTTGGCCTTTATCTAGGAAATTCATATTTTTATGGGCCAACTATCCATTTCCAACAATAATTCATAGTCTGCTTCCAGCTGCATATTAATTCACATACTCATTGTACTGTATTTACTATCTGCCTCAAAGAAACCCAGTTTGTGGCTCAGCTGATCTAAGAAAATAGCTTGTTTACCAAAGTAACAAAACAAAATGTGTCCTTGATCATGTTAAACTGTTCTGTGCCATTCTCCTTGTCTGGAATCTAATGTTGTTTGAATTTTTCCCATGCTGTGGATAATTAAATAAAACTACTGCTGCCTTCTTGCACTCAGAAGTCTTCTTATGGGTTGAGGGCTTCATAGGTTAGTACTAGGCTAACTGCTCTTGCGAGCCATTTTAAGCCTAGCCAATTATCCCTTGTGAGACTTGAACCTTACACCTTGTGTTTGTAAGGCAAGCACCTTAACCATTAGGCCACCCTCCTAACTCCTGATGTATAATACTATCTAGTTACAAACCATTATCCTTAAGGTCTACAAACGCATACCATACAGCTTTCTGCACACAACCTAACCACTCTCCACTACCGTAACTATCTATATACTACTCTGAAAACTTATCCTTACCCTTTACCACACCTCTTTCTCTACAGTTCTCATACCCTACTTTCATTAATATACCATACAGCTATCATTTTACCAAACTTCTACTTTCTTCTTCCCATCATTTAAACTCTCGCCATCTCAACTCACAATGACAGTAAATCAATTGCTATTGTTTTGTACGCTTATAACACTAGCTCACTTCACTAATATGGTATTCCCACATTGTATCCAAAACTCCATCCCACACACTCATACATTACATCCCACAACCCTTTCTCTCCATATCTATCTCTCCTTCTCTGTACCAGCATACATGCTTAGATATGTTATTTTTATAGATGTATTAAAGCTAAGAGTAGCACTTTAACAGCAATACTGAAAGTCAGAAACAAATGCAAATGGCTCCATACCGCTACTCAGCCCACCTCCATCTTGAAACTTAGTGTAGATATTCACCCTTAACCCCAAACCCATATATCAACTATCCACCATGGCCATCCCATTACTTTCCAATGCTCCCAACACAATTTTCCCATTAGGTAACAAAACTAACCTTATTCTTATCAACATTAACCTCATAAGTGTCTACAATAAAACTGATGATATCCATGCATGTGTAGAGTTTTACTCCACAGACATTCTAATCACAACTGAAACCTGGCTAAAACAAGAAATAACTAACAAAGAAATTATTCCCCCTGGTTTTAACATACTCAGAATGGAAGGAAATCTTAAAAAAGCAGGTGGTATTGCTATTATTGATAAAAAAAACTTAGAAATAACTTCAGCCATCTAAATACCCCAAAATTTATTAATGCCAAACTTCTGTTTGCATATCCCAAACTCAGCCAAAAGAAAATTATATGTATTGCAGCATTATGCATCCCACCAGGTACCAACATTACCACAGCTGAAAATATCCTACACTGGATATCTGACAGCATCCCGCAGGAAACTTTCATCTCAGGTGACTTTAATATAGACTGGCTCTTACGTGGCTTTACTATATAGTGGCAATCTATAAACAGTAGCAACACCAAGGACTCTATTCAGTTATTTGGGTTTACCCAACTAATAAGAATCACCACCAGAATCAACAAACATACTAACAGGCAGTTCACACTGAAATGGTTATTGACAAACACACCCCATAATACAAAATCTTTTGGTTGCTTACCAGATAATATAAGTGACCAACTCCTAATCTATGTAATCAGGCAATGACATGGTTCACCCAAACAAGCAATCTATAAACAAGTGTGCAATTTAACCAGATTTGACAAAGACACAGTTATTACAGCCCTGCCCCATTACAACTGGAATGTATTAAGAGTAATGTCCCCAGATAAAGCAGTTACTCACTTCAATTATACCTTCCTAAAAATACTAAATGATTTTAGTTAGGACAAAAAAGGGTAAAATCAAATACAGCACCATGGCTGAAAAACGAGACCAAACAGCCCATGCTGCCAGCAGATAAAGCTTGGAATAAATGGCATAAGAATAAAACACAACATGCTTACCAAAATTTTAGGAATCTCAGAAAGCATCTATATTACATAATCAAACTTTTAAAAGCTCGAACGTCATATGATCGACACCATATGATCAAACTTTTAAAAGTTAAAAAATGAAATAAAAAAAAATAAATAAGCCAAAGAAAAAAACCTACCTGAACGGTTTAAGCATGGGGGCAAGCCCCCACACTACCCGCTCTTTAAATATATCAACTCTGAGATCGCACTAAAGTGAAGAAAAGGGAAATCTTCCCATTCTGCACTGTACAGAGATCTCCGTTGAAACGTTCTAACTTTTAAAAGTTCGATCATATGGTGTCGACCATACAACATTCAAACTTTTAAGAGTTCAACAATGTGATAAAGACCCCTTAGAAATTGTAGCAAGATTTGTATTAAATCTGACAAGAAATCATACTACAGTAATCTCTAAAAAAATCACCAAAGCAACCCTAAACTATTTTGGTCCTCTCTAAATAAACTATTGCACCCTGGCCATACCATACACCCTGCCTTTTACTTCAAACAACAAAGATTCCACTGCCACTCAGTTTGACCATCATTTTATCCAGTCACTTCTATCACTAACCATTGACCACCTCACTTCACCCCTCCAACTTCTATCTGTTATCAAAAGCAACACACTGTGTTTTAGTTTTCAGACCATTCCAACATCAACTATAAAAAATTACCATCCAAGTTAAAAATAAATACCTTAGCTGTTGATCACCTTCCAACTGAGATCCTCAAAATAGGTGCAGAAGCACTATTCTTCTCTGTCTCCATTCTAATCAACCTGTCAATAACTGAAAACTATGTCCCATCCATCTGGAAAAATCCATTATTATACCCCTTCACAAAGGAGGTTCTTTAACAGAGTTAACAAACTATAGACTTAGTGCTATCCTGTCACCCCTCTCAAAAATCCTTGAGAATTGTATTCACTCTCAGCTTATGAAACATATAACCAAACACAACTTCCTCTTCAACACCCAGCATGGTTTCAGGCCCAACCACAGTACTACTGCTACCCTCCTCAACTTCACCAACATAGTAAACCAATGCAGAAATGAGGGCAACCTTGTTTCTTCACTTTTCTTTGACTTTTCTAAAGCATTTGATACAGAGTCCCACCAAAACTCCTCTATGAACTTGCATGTCTAGGTGTCACTTACCCCTCCCGCTCTTAGATTCACAGTTATTTATGCAGTCATAGACAGGCAACTACGTGCCAACACAACCTTTCAGCATTTCAACCATTCTCTGTCGGTGTTCCCCAAGGGTCAGTGCTCGGCCCCCTTCTATTTAATATTTCCATACATGAATTTCATACTGTCATACAACACTTGCCACTCTTGTACAATATGCTGATGGTTCATCCCTTATCTGTTCTGCTCCATCCATAAAAAAATTATTCACTGACATTAAAATATGGCTAAAAAATTCTAACTTTTTGCTAAACTGATTAACACACGAAAAAGACTTATATACTTCAAAACAACACCTCAACCAGAAACACACATTTCATATTACTTCAAGTCATAACATAAAATTAGAAACCATAAGCCAAACTAAACTCCATGGATTTGCTCACCATATACTTCATTCCATCCAGAAAAATTCAACAAAAACTTGTCTCCTTCCATAGGTCTAAACACTACCTGACATATCAAGCAAAGATTACCTTAGCAGCAACATACCTCTTTCCTTCTCTGTTACATGCTTCCCCTATTCTTACAAATATCAACACTATGTATAAAACTAAACTAGCCTCCTGCTATTACAAATTAGCTAAATTTGCAACCAACCAACCTTATAAAACACAACACAGCCTTGCATTAAAACAATTAAATTGGCTTGAACTCCCAAACCAGTTGACATACTCACAACTAATCATTGCTGTAACCTGTTGTACTCTCCAGACAAATGTTCAGCATTACAAAATACTCTACTGTATTATTTGCCCATTAGAGAACTTTGCTCTAGTAATAAACATTTACTATTTATCAGTAAAAGCCACACCACAGTACTATTTCTGCCCTCATCTCTTTCTCTAATGTCATTAACCACAACCGCAATAATAGCAAACTATCTTCAGCACTCTTTCTAGATCTATCCAAGTCTTTTGACATGGCTGACCACAAAATGCTTATAAATACCTTGAAGGCCTTCTCCTTAAACAACCATGTACTCCAATGGTTTCAGTCCTACCTGCAGGGCAGGCAACAGGCAGTCCTATGGCAGGACAAGCTATCATCTTGCCTACCCATCAAATTAGGAGTCCCCCAGGGCTCAATACTAGGACCCCTCTCCATCTTTATCAATGACCTTCATTCAGTCATCCCAGATGCTACCTGCATTCAATATGCGGATGACTCCACCTTGATTTGTTCTGACACCTCACCAGCTACTTTATTCACATTAACCCAAAATACCTTCAATACAGTGGAAAAATGGCTCTCCAATCAATATCTAATCCTAAACCCCAACAAAACTAAGTTGCTCCTCTTCTCCCCTACATGCAGAACCCCCCTGCCATCCTTCAACATAACTGCTAACAATGGCACTATCATCTCCCCAGAAGCCCAAACTAAACTACTGGGTGTCATAGTTGATAACAACCTGAAGTTTGATGTGCATATCAATCAAACTATCAGAACCATTAATAAAAAACTTGGCTCTCATTACAGAAACAAACCTTGGCTTACCCCAGTTGCTAGAACTGCAATTGCCCATTCCTATCTGGTATCAACTCTTCTCTATGCCTCACCTCTATTTTCCAACTTAAACAAAACAGATCTTAATAAACTATCATCCTGCTATAACCAAATTGCCAGATTTTCTACTGGCACAACCTACCGGACACACCACTGTCGCAACCTAAATCACCTAGGATGGCTTGAACTGCCAAGCCTACTGCAGTTCAACCAGCTAATAGTGGCACATAAAGTCCTTTACCAACCGGAAAATACACCTACACTAAAAAATATTATCAGCCCCTACACCAGCACCAGGCCACTGCAATCATCCACTAGACTCCTAGTTCAAACATACAAATCCAACTACTCAGCTGGGGACTCTCTGTTTGCCAACATTGTTGGAAATATATGGAAAAGACTCCCAGCTGACTTGAACCTAGAACCCTCACTAACTAAATTCAAAAACAAACTCAAGAAATACTTCAAAACTCATTGGTTATGTCCTTGTACGAACCCCGACTAGTGACCTCTCTATTTCGTAGGTGCCTTACCTTCAACTACTTCTAACTTTTTTCTAGCACTCCATTTCAGGAAGGGTCAATTGCATAACTGCTGCTCAGTGTGTCTTAAACCTGAATGTAATGTTATGTATGTTTAACTTTGAAAATAATGTTATGTTTTGTAAAGTGCTTTATAATAAGTTAGTACTATATGTGCTAAATGCTGGTATTGCTTATGACTGTAATCTGCTTGAAACTAGCATTTACTAAATGTTCAATGTGTATATTATCTTGGAACTTTTATCCCCGGGCCTCCTCTGAAAACGGACATGTATCCAGTCGGACTATCCGGGTCAACAAATGTAAAATAAAATAAAGACATTCAACACTGCTGGAGACTCTCCTCTCTCATTATGTGTCAAAACTCTACAATAAAATCCCTACAGTTAAAACAGATAGAAAACTTAAATAGTTTCCAAACTTTGCTTAAACACCACCTATGCCAGAGATGGCTCTGTTCTTCCTGTTCACTTGGCTAGCTTTTCTCCAACTCTTACAGCCACTTTGCTTCCCAATCATTTCGTACTTTATCGCTCCTCCTCATACTGCACTTATTTCCTAAACTTGTACTTTTCCTCAACACTAACTACAGTTCTTCCTCTGTCCCTTTATCTACCTGCTGATTTCCATAATGTCTCCTTTCGTATCTCTCATCATTTTAAGCTGCAGTCTATATTTCCTGTAAATTATTACTAAACTCAAAAACACTCCAGTTTCATCCTTTCCCTGCAGCCATCATCCTATAAGTACATTGTTACTGTATGTTATTTCTCTATTCAATAATTAGCCCATTTATGTTAATTTCTCTTGTTTTTATGTTAAAATGTTATGTTCATCTAAAAAACATTTAAAAATCATGTAAATAAGTTCCTGTATACATGCTTTCACTCTGCAGTTATAAATGTACATCATATGGAACTTAAATCTGGAGCTTTTCTTCATGGGCCTCTCGTGAAAATGTTTTTTGTCCAGTCGGACTTTTCCCAGTCAACAAAGACAGATAAATGAATAAATAAATAGATAGATAGATAGATAGATAGATAGATAGATAGATAGATAGATAGATAGATAGATAGATAAAACAATGGCTTTTTTTGCCCTTCTGTTTGCCAGGGTTGCGGTAGTATGATTTGGTAACTCATACGGTTTCATCACAGTTCCTCACTATTAAAAGACCTTTATCTAGGTGACATTTCCAAGATTTCATTTAATGGGAATGACAGACTCAGAAAAGTGTCAGATAATTAAATACTTATGAGTTGATAAAATGCTGCCCTGTGCCCATTTATGTTTTGGCACTTCACTATGATTGTCCACAAGGTAACTTTCACAATATCTTTCTCTGATAAGTGATGCATACAACTGTGGCAAAAAATCTTAAGAAGGTATTGTGTTGTGTTGCAGTTCACACACACACACACACACACACACACACACACACACACACACACACACACACACACACACACACACACACACACACACACACACACACACACACACACACACACACACACACACACACACACCACAGTGGTGCAGCATGTCCTCCCTGTGTTTGTGTGTGTTTCCTCTGGGTGCACTGGTTTCCGCCCACATTGCAAAGACATGCATCTGGAGCATTTCTCTCTGGGCATCTAAAGAAAATCGTCTCATTCCAAGTTGGAAAAAATACACAAGGGAAAATATTTTTGAAATGACTTCCAGACTTGGCATTTTTAAGATGGTCTGACTTTGTATTAGGTGTTGTGTTATATACTGTAACCTGGGGTTATTCCAAAGGTCCTGCAGTGCCAAGATCATCAGAAAGATGCACATTTATTTTCCCACTAGTTTTGTTTTCTGGTAATGTTGAGCATTTTACATAACTTTTATTTAATTTTGTATATCTTATAAAGTTAACCCAGACAAAAGTGCATAATGAAAAAGGTTAAAATGAGGAACGACTGATGTGCTACTGAGCTGAGATATCATTTGAAAAGTAGGACAAGCAAATTAACTTGAACTTATAAAGAAGAGGCAGCTATTCCCTGCTGTAGAGTCATGGCAATGCTCTAATGTGATATATAATACACTGTTAATGAATGTGGCACTCTGATGAAGTACCGCAGCAGTCTGCGAACCCTCGGGAATGCCAACATCAGGAACTTATTCAGCTACAATGTCAACAGATTTTTTATCACTTTGATGGGGCCTGTAAATCAGATCTCTTCAAAGCTTTTAGCAAACCCCTGCAGTGCTCCTCTCCTTTTAACCTTCCCTTCTAAATATATACACAAAATCCAAGGAGGACAGGCAGATCAGATAACAACTTGATGTGATATGTCTCACTTTCCTGTCTACACTCATCTGTGTTCTACATAACATCCATTTTTGGTTACATATGACTTGTAATATGTCTGGGAACATTGCTTACAATGTGCATGTATTAATTGAAAGGCCATTGACTACAAAATATAATACTAATTTATTAGTTGGCATATGTAGTGCACTGAGGGACAGTTTGAAGTTTGAAATCTCTCAAATTCTATTCACAATGTCCCAAAATATGATGCACAGTTTGGAGAACTGACATTCATTTATTTTAAATTATATTAGCTAGCCTTTTTATAATTAGATAAGGTTTACTAGGCAAATGTCCCTGCTTTCAGGTGTGAGCTAGATTTATTAGTCCTTTTCATTTCAATTTTACTTAGCTGATAGTTAAACACAACGTTTGCTGGGGTTTGTGCTCAGTCTACCAGAGCTGCTCAGAGTTTGTCCTCCTTGGCCAGACATTTGAAGTCAATCTGAATGAAATCCAAGGCATCCTGTGAATTCTACTGAAAAATAAGTATTTTGTTTTACCTTCTTTGCACTTTTAAACCATTTGTAACTATTTTGCTACCTACTTTAAACTGTTTTTATTGTTTGTAACTGTGTTTTTTGCACTGCCTATTTACAGTACTTGAGCAACTTACAGCATAGTGTAGATCCAGACCTGCTGAATCTAGACTGGCATTTTCTGAGCACTAAAGCCAGCCATCTTACATCAAGAGGGCCTTCCTGCACCCTTGTGGCAGAAGAGTGTAGTCAAGGACCCATCTGAGTTAGGCATATTTGGAACAAGGCTCAGTCTTGGGCTTTCATTACGGTTGGATTGTTTGAAAACTGCTTTACTTAGCTGATATTTAAATATAGCATTTGTAAGTAGGTGCATACCACACAATAGGGGTTAGCACTGCTGTGTATAGATGCAAACACTAAAAAAGTCAAATTTTCCTTAGATAACAGCTAGGAAACCCTCCGAAGTTTCCCTGCTTCTCAGAATGCAATGCAGTTGCACACTGCTGCTCAGAGAGCAACACAGTGGCACTTTTTGAGGCACCAGTGCAGGTTTCTACCCTAAAGCTCCCATAGATTAGCTGATTTTACTAGTCCTACACAGAACCTAGTCCATCTAGCCTACCCTCCATCACTTATTCTGGAATACATCTAACATAATAGAAGGTCAGTTTCCAACTGTTTCTCCAGACAGTCTCATTGACATGGGCATCCTGAGGCAATGTAGCAATTGCCTCACATATATAGGCAACTAACTACTCCTAAAACATACAAATACAATATTTGAGAGATGTATCTATACTATGAATCTGGAATCAATGCTCTGTCTCTCTCTCTCTCTCTCTCTCTCTCTCTCATGTAACAAAAAAACAAATACCAAGCAGGTTGTCAGCACCCACACTCCACCTCCCACACATACCAAGCACACAACCCATAAACCCACATATATGGAGGTGCTCACTAAAAATATACCAAAAGAACAAAGACGTTCCAAGCGCAAACCTTCTGCACACAATACAGTCCAGAAAGCACCCACTTACATAATGACGCATGCATCAGTGTCTCACCCAATAAGCCCCTATAGCAAAACATATCTAAACCGGATGTCTTGGTCATAGGTGAGTCCATAGTGAGACACATAGATGTCCCCCTCAATACGCTGGACAAGGAAAAGGTCATGGTCAGCTGCCTGTCTGGTGCTCAGATCCACTGAATTATGCACGCACTCAAGTCTATCAACAACAGCTATTGTTATGACTCTGTCAAAGTCCATGTTGGAATGAATGACTTGAGACATACATCACTGATCTATATGAAGAGAGACATGGTGGAGATTTCAGATTATGTGTCTCAGGCAGGTGTGTCCCTAGCCTTAATCAGAATTCTTCCCCTCACTCAGGATGATGCCACAATACAAGCAAAAAATGATTGACTTCAACAATTGGCTTAGCTTCTGGTGTCATTTGAAAGGGATCCAGTATCTGACACCCTGGGATGATATGGTCGACAGACCATGCTGCTTTGGCAGAGATGGTCGTCACCTGTTATTGGCAAAGATACTTGCCTCCTCCATAGTGCCTTTTTTAGGCAATGTCATAAGCACAAAATTTCCAATGTAAAAATATCCTCCAGAAACAAACTCAGGGTTTTGCTGCTTAATGATAGGAGTCTAAATCAGAAACTGCACTCAGCTGAAGCACTTCTCACCCTGGAAGATGCTGATGTCTGTGCAGTCACACAGACATGGATCAAGGCCTCAGACAGCACTCCAGCCATGCAGGGCTATAATGCCTTCCACACTTTCAGACCTCAAAATGAATGTGAAAAAAACAAGGGAGGAGGAGGGCCTTCCTGCACCCTTGTGGCAGAAGAGTGTAGTCAAGGACAAATACACCTCTAGGCTGGTTAAACAGTATGACTCCCTACAGTTACTCCAAGTACAACTAACCATAGGAAAGACCCCTCCCATGTCATTGTTAGCTATATGTACCCCACCATGAACCATGAAAACCACACAGCCTATCTGGAACTACTTGAGTCACTCTCAGTACATCCAAATACCCTGGTCATGGGTGACTTTAACTATCTTTCCATCGATTGGGTAACATATGTGAGCACAAACACACTTGCCCAAAGATTCCTGGACTTTGTTAACACAAATGCTCTGGAGCAGATAGTCAGCACCCCCACAAGGGACTCTAACATCTAACATGGTGCTCACCAACATCGGGGATCACTGCACTACCCCAAGTGAGGGATCCTCCCTGGTAAAGTCTGATCATAAATCAGTCTCATTCAAAGCAATGATCGTACCTGACCCACCCTGAGGAGCAGTAAGGTTAAAAATTTCTCCAAAGCAAACTATAGTCTAGTGAGTGATGGCATCAGTAGTTTTAGACCCCCTGCCAACACTGACAGCAATGACCCCTATACTGAGGTGTACACAAATGTCCTGTACAAACATCTATATAAATGTATAGACTCAGCCATACCAGAACAGATCAAATCAAGATCCTCACAAAAAATAAGCCACCCTGGTGGACATCCAACATAAATAGGTTATAGAATAAGAGAAAGAAACTGCTGTCAAAAGACAAGAGGGAATGGTCACAGTGAAAGAAGAACTTCCTCCAAAGTATAAATAAGCAGATTAGACATCTTGTAAAGTCTCTAAAGCTAATTATGAAACTAAATTAGCATCCCTTGCTAAGGAAAATCACAAAGCATTTTTTAGCTATGTCTGAAATCTTAAACAGAAGGCCCAGCTTTGTGCTGAACTAGCTGTGGATGATATCACTTATACCGAACCTGAGGATATCACCAACCTGCTAGTGGACAGGTTTGGTGAAAACTTCACCCCCCGTCCCCACCAATCATACCCCATAACATACATGTCACCAGTCCTATGCATAGTATCTCCAGAGAGCAGGTCACATCTACACTCTCCAAGGCCAAAAACACAGCCTCTATGAGACCAGACAACATCCCAGGCTGCTTTTTAAATGGTCTAAAATAAGAATTAGCAGAATTGCTTAACACGGTCTTCAATCATTTTAAGACCTGGCTTTGTCCTACCTTAGTGGAAAACAGCAACTGTAATCCCATTACTCCCTCAATCAACCCCAGGAATTATAGACCCATAAGCCTAACCAGCCTTATCTGCAAGGCCATGGACTGAATCATTATGGACCTTATCAGCAAGGATATAGGTGACCTTCAAACTCTTGACCCAAACCAGTTTGGCTTTGTTAAGGGCAGATTTTGCCTGCTAAACCTGGTGGACTTCTTCGAGAATATCACCAAGGCCCTGGATGAAGGCAAAACTGTTCACACTGCCTATCTCGACCTAGCGAAGGCCGATGACACAATCCCTCACTCAGGCATCATTGAGAAACTCGTCTAGCTGGGGATTAACCCTTAAATCACTAGATGGGTTGCCAACTGGCTCACAAACAGAACACATACAGTCAAAATTGGGGATGCCACCTCTACTAGCAGACCAGTGGTGTTCCACAAGGCTGGCTAGGCTCCTACTGTTTCGTATCTATTTTTCAGAAGTCCAGGTGAAAATAGATGGCCTATAGCTTATCAGGTTTGCTGATGACTTCAAACTGGGTGCAATCATTGAATCCCCCAAAGATGTCAACATACTACAAAATGGGCTTACACACTGACAAATGATTGGTGTAACAGCCACAGAGTTAAACTAAAAGCAAAAAAACTGCATTACCATCCCCTTCAGCAAATTTGATAGCCATGCTGAATACAACATTAATAATATCCCCCTAAGTTCAAACCCAGTGGCGAGAGATTACGGAATGCAAGTTGATAGTAGCCTTAATTTTGATCATCAGGTGTGCACAGTAGTAAGGAAGGCCTCTTACATTGCACACCTCATTATCAAGGGTATTGCATCCAAAGCTAATGAGCTTATAGCTCCCCTGTACTCTACTCTCATCAGACCAGTAATAGAATACAAAGTTCCTTTCTGTATGTACCTCACCAGACATATGCAGCATCTGGAGAGACCTCAGAAGTTTCCCCACCAAGAAAATTCAGGTCCAACAAAGCATGAACAACATAGACAGACTGAAGGCTCTAGCATTTTACTCAGTATTGTTTAGACTGCTCAAAGGACACTTCTGACTGGCCTACAGAGCAGTCTTAGACCCTGCCTTGATGAAGCTGATGCACATCTGCAAATCCAATGGGACATGATTAACTCGCTCTAGGGATCTTAACCTAGCCTATGATATTAACAGGGCATGCTGGAGAAACAGATATGGCTCCCTGAGATTGCCAGTCTTCTGGAACAAACTCCTAATTCATGTAAAACAGAGCGCTTCAATGACCTTATTTAAATGTAACCTGGACATTTGGATGGAAACTGTAAATTTACACCTGGTTTTTCACCTATGTCCCTCTTAGACAGGGGCAGCCAATGCTGATCGTAGATTCCCGCTCAAACATACACTACATATCTTGGTCCATAAGAAAACAAGTGTATAACATGGCTAGGCTTGTTGAGGCTTTACAGCCAGTAGCCTAGTAACCTCTTATGATCCTATTATAATTATTATCATTACAGAACAACTTACTCAGATTTGTGAGCTGTATAAATGGAGGCTTTAGGATCCAAGCTTAGAGCTACATGATATAGGATGTGCACAGTTCTTTTCCATAATCCTCTTTAACATTGTACCATCCTTTAACAGCTTAAATATTACAGAGAAATAAAACGCCAGGGCAGGCACAGTACAGTAACCTGTCAAGGAAAAAATAAGCTTTTTCTTGAATGCATTCTTCCTATATTAAAAAAATAACATATTAGAAAAATAAACTAATTCTGCCACTGTCAAATAGGACCTGGTCCCATGGGAAAAATAAAGTAGAAAACTTAACTTTTTTTAAATAAAAAAAAAGTTTCCATTTAATGCTTCATTGTAATATTTAAGCTAACAAAGAAAAAACCAGCAAAGGGATTAGCGTTCCTGTGAACAAGACAAAAATAGAGAAATAAAATGCCAGGGCAGGCACAGGAACACAAATGGCAGATATTCCCCAATGTAGACTGTTAAAAAGTACAGATCCAGATATGTAAGCCAAAAGCACACGATGTATCCAAAAAGTTCGTATAAACCTATTTATTGCACATAAAGTAAGCGCTTTCACCCGTAGGCTTCTTCAGACTGTTACACTCCATATAAAAAACAGTTCATTTATATAATAGAAAATCACTGCTGATAGGTCAGAAACTTTCTAACATCAATTCAAAATCCCCAACGTATTTAAAGCTGAATGTTCCCAATAAATCACTAATATAAAAAACACAGTTCATGGAAAAAACTAGACGGCCATGTATCTCTTAAAGTCATAAAAATACATATATATAAATGCATTCATATATTCTCAGATAAAAATATATAATACAAAGTGCAAATGACAAAAAATGTAAAACAAAACAATATAATAGAATGGTAATGAATGCTTATAAGCATTTAAGGACATTTCGACTTGGGCAACTTTTTCTTACGCAAAATGGGCTGTAGTTGAACTTTGTCATTAAGACCAGGGGACCTATCTGCTCTACAACGGATAATCCATCTCAATTCACATTCCTGTGTGTAATTGTCTGTGTCCCCCCCCTCTAACATTAGGAATAGTCCTTTGTATAACACAAAACTTAAAGGAATGGGAAGCTCCCGTACACCTAACATGTTTAGCTAGAGCATTGTGTTCCGAGCCTAGACGTATATGATACACATGTTCACTGATGCATTCCCTTAGATGTCTACAAGTCTTCCCAATGTAGAATGATGTACGTTGTAGAGCGGATAGGTCCCCTGGTCTTAATGACAAAGTTCAACTACAGCCCATTTTGCGTAAGAAAAAGTTGCCCAAGTCGAAACGTCCTTAAATGCTTATAAGCATTCATTACCATTTTATTATATTGTTTTGTTTTACATTTTTTGTCATTTGCACTTTGTATTATATATTTTTATCTGAGAATATATGAATGTATTTATATATATGTATTTTTATGACTTTCAGAGATACATGGCCGTCTAGTTTTTTCCATGAACTGTGTTTTTTATATTAGTGATTTATTGGGAACATTCAGCTTTAAATACGTTGGGGATTTTGAATTGATGTTAGAAAGTTTCTGACCTATCAGTAGTGATTTTCTATTATATAAATGAACTGTTTTTTATATGGAGTGTAACAGTCTGAAGAAGCCTACGGGTGAAAGCGCTTACTTTATGTGCAATAAATAGGTTTATCTAACTTTTGGATACATCGTGTGCTTTTGGCTTACATATCTGGATCTGTACTTTTTAACAGTCTACATTGGAGAATATCTGCCATTTGTGTTCCTGTGCCTGCCCTGGCATTTTATTTCTCTATTTTTGTCTTGTTCACAGGAACGCTAATCCCTTTGCTGGTTTTTTCTTTGTTAGCTTAAATATTACAATGAAGCATTAAATGGAAACTTTTTTTTTTTATTTAAAAAAAGTTAAGTTTTCTACTTTATGTTTCCCATGGGACCAGGTCCTATTTGACAGTGGCAGAATTAGTTTATTTTTCTAATATGTTATTTTTTGAATATAGGAAGAATGCATTCAAGAAAAAGCTTATTTTTTACTTGACAGGTTACTGTACCATTTGCTTTGACAACTCAGAGCTAAGCAGTTTTTCTTATATTATAATTATACTAGAAGTTATCTGCTGTCCCATATCTGAGACATCCATCAGCAGGTCTGGTGAATGATGTTCTTCAAAGGATCAAGAAATCAGCAGCAACATATGGAAGAGAGTAACATTTCTCTCTGTTCTCCTTTTCCTCTGGTATAGTGTAGGCCAATTTACCACTTTCTACACCTTTAATAGAATCAGTGGTGCTTGTACACCAGCAGATAACATGTGAGTATTTGTGTGAATATGCATGTGCATTTGTGTGAGTGTGAGCGTGTGTGTGTGTGTGTGTGTGTGTGTGTGTGTGTGTGTGTGTGTGTGTGTGTGTGTGTGTGTGTGTGTGTGTGTGTGTGTGTGTGTGTGTGTGTGTGTGTGTGTGTGTGTGTGTGTATGTTGTGTGCTTGTGTGTGTAAGAAAGTATGTTTCAATGTGTATATGTGTGTGTGCGCATATGTGTGTATGCCTGTGAGAATGTCGGCATTTGTGTGTGTGTGTGTGTGTGTGTGTGTGTGTGTGTGTGTGTGTGTGTGTGTGTGTGTGTGTGTGTGTGTGTGTGTGTGTGTGTGTAGGGTAAGATAGACCTCATCACTTCAACACATCACATCCCATCTCATGAAAATGTCAGTATGAGTCTGCACTGTTTGCCTAATAACAGCTGCTGTTCTCTGTATTTTAGAAGTACTCATAGCCATTTGTATTTTAGATTTGTTGGGGAAGTGAATAAGCCAGATCATTAGATGAGAAGTATGTCAAGTGTAGCCTATAAGTTCACAGGTGTTTACTAGGCTAATGACCACAGGAGCCTTTTTAAGCATCCCAAATCTCTGACAAGTTCTGATAATCTTGATAAATGTAACCAGGGATTGGGAGATGAAACATTTACAAGCAGGGCCTGAGAGATGAACCATTTACAGGTTGCCTGTGTCCATTAGAGACATAGATGCCAAACCATGGATGAATTTCCTGTTCTGAGTCCAGTTATCCAAGATGCACTTGAACTGGGTTAGGGGAGGAACTCTATGGATGGGGATCCTGTTCCAAAGTCAGGGTAGTCTCTAAGATACATACCTGTATCTCCTGCAGGTCTTGTTTATGTCATAGTCAAGGTTTAAGTCCTTGGAATGGGTAATTCTGGTGCTGTTTGTTTTGTGGATATGTAGGAGGGCCTTCAGAGTGGGGTCTGACAATGCCCTATATACTAAGCATAGATCTCCCCTCAAACGTGTGTAGGAGACAGAATACTGGGGTAGGGCCTTGAGGCAATCTGAATTGGGCATTTTATTTACACCCTGTATTCTTTTAGTGAGGGACCTCTGTGGACATTGCAGTTGTTAAATATGCCTGGTTAGGTACATACCAAAGGGGGCATTGTACTCAATGATAGCTCTGATGAATGCTGATTACAGTGGAACAATGACTTCCTTGGACTTGGAAACGATACCTTTTTTATAAGTTGTGCAACATAAAATGATTTCCTCGCTAGGCTAGATTACTGTCCATGTGTGCCGCTAAGACCCTGAATACTGGGTTAACTCTAAGGCGTGTGTATGCATTTCTTGGCATTTAGTTTTAGTCCATGGCTCTGACACCAGTTGTTTGTTTGTGTCAGCCCTTCCTGGAGAGCATTTGTGTCAGTGTGGTATTCAATGACAGCTCCTAGTTTGAAATAATCTGCAAATTTAGTCAGGTAGAGACCATTGACAAGGGCCTTGACTTCAGAGTGGTAAATGCCAAAAAGGAATGACCCAAGGACCAATCCTTGAAGGACTCCACTTGTGAATGACCTCTTTGTAGAAGTGGACTCCCCAAGTCTAATTTCCTGGGTCCTGTCTGTGAGCCAGTTGGCTATTCACTGGATGACATATGGGTTTGTACCTAACCTCATGAGTTTGTCAACAATGCCCAAGTGGGGTGTTGTGTCAAATCCCTTGGTGAGGTCAAGGTAGGCAGTCTGACCCTCATAGGTATGATAGAGGTTGAAGCAACCAACACAGAGGGAATGCCACATTAACAGAAGTACTAAAAATAACTTTTGCAAGCAAGTAAATCAGCATACACTCCCATGCCTTTGTATTAAATGTCAAATCATCTTGTCGTTCAATGCATGTGCCATTGCTCTAACTTTTTCCTAGAGTTCTGACAAGATACATTGAAAAATATAATCAAGTTAATCCCAACCACTGCTAATATATGAAATATTCTCCATAAAATACTCAGATTATCTCTGCAGTCTTATAATGTAATTCATCAAAGCCAAAATTTTAAAATGGAAAATGCATTATGTGAGAAAAAAGAAGCAATCAACTGTTTCCACTCAAGATCCGAGGGTGCATTCAGTAATGGAGAATACAGCAAGATACTTTCCCGTGCCAAATAATAATAGAAGTTTCATCCACCTGGGTCTACATTATAAACCTGTGGTCAACATTAACAAAAAGTGTTAAGAAATCTCAGGTTAATTATGCACAAGTCTCATATTAATATACAATACTATATGAGAAAGCAAAGAAAAGCAGGTCCCCAAACTGATCTGTGATGGAAGACCATCCATGTCCCTGTGTATCTTAGGTAGTGGAGGTGGATGAGAAACTGCATGAGATTTTACCTCAGCGTGATATTGGAGGTCAAACAGGGATTTGTGTTCTACTCCAAGATGCCAACTCAAAGGAACACTTAAGTTGCACCACTCTGTCATTCTTCAAGACAGCAAGTTTAAAGCATGGGAGAAATGCTTTAAGAGAGATTTTAGTGTTCTGAAATAGAACAAAAAAGTGCAGCATTACAAGTGGTTCCTGACCCCTGCTATATTGAAGAGTTGTTTTTTTCTTTGTTAAAATTAGACATTCTTTATAATCTTAGAGATACTTAAAGGTATGCATATTACTAAATAAATGAGCAAAGTATATAATAGTGATTCCTTATCACTAACTGCGGGCATCTAATATCCAAAGTCCTTATATTCTAAAAATGAAAATGTGCTCTCTTTCTGACCCACTATTGTGATTTGTAAAGTGCCAAGGTTTTTTATTTTTGAGGTTCAGATAAAGATAAGCCAGAGAATTCAGAATGGCCAAGTAGCAAAACAACCCAACAAATTAATTCATATCTAATTAAATTTAGCAAAAATAGAAAAAAAAAATCAGTCTAAGAGTGAAATGGCCAATAAAGGACAATAAAGCACAGTATGTCTTAATGACAGAAGCATTGGCAGTTAAATTAAACTGTAAATAGATAAAAAAATAGGCAAAAAGGTAGTGGCTTCAAGTACAGATACTCAATTAGAAAAATGTGTTAGAAGATCCTACAGTGACAAAAACAAAACAAAACAAAAAATTAAACCAGTCAGCTAATGATGAACAATTGTTCTTAATCTGCAAAAAAGCAAATGGTGATAAGGGGAACCAATCCCAGCACTGCAAGATGGAGTTATTAGAAGTTCATAGTCCTAGTTCTTTTGTGTAAACCAGCAGAGATAGATGTTTGAAGAATTGTCTAAGACTGATTTTGAAAGGGTAGTTTTATCAGCATGGTTAAAAATGCTTGACATTTAATGTTTTCCAAAAATATGTAGTAGATGTGCTTAATTTCCTTCGAGGTCTACGTTGATTCTAGTTTGCTGCTTTATGTTTAATCATTTTTCATTCTCTATGAATCCTGATATTGTGTTTTGCTTTGTATTTTATTTTATTATATGGTATTTCTGTACCTAACATGTTTGTCCTTTTTTAGTCTTAGTCATGCCTGAAACCAGACCTTGGACCATCCCATCTTATCCTGTTATCAAGCAAACAAATAAACAAATAAACAAACAATCAAAATAAGCAAGTTAAGTTACCGGAGAACACCTGGTGAAAAGAATGGCAATAGGGAGTGAATATAGGATAAGAAAAATGTCCGTTTTTAACCGCATTATTGCCTGAAGTTCTGTCTCAGTGCTGGGATTTCTTTTGTTTGGCATTTAGTTTTCTGAACTCCAGACTATGAATCAAGATTTCCGGGTAACCAAGTTTACAGATGATTATCAACTGTGAGTCAAAATCCCCCTCTGATGTCCAAGCCCTTTGGCAAGAACTTCTACTTAGTACTGATCCGATGAAGTCTAGCTGTTGGATGAAAGCTTGAAGCAAAGCTGAGTTTTTCCAGTGGCGAAGCCTGTTTGAAATTGTTTCTTCAGTACTTTCATATAAGAATTAACATCTGAAATCTTGGACTGTTTATTTCTGTTGTTTAATACTGTAATGCATTAAGTTGTTTTATTTTTCATTTTTCAAAAATAACAAGGAAGTGAAGTCAGTCCTCCACCTTCATGCTGAGGATAGCTACCTCCTCACATCTCTGTTGTGTTTTTTGCATAAATCACATAGTCCAACAAATACCAGAACAAGGTAGCTAAATATTCATCAACAAATAAGTAAGACATGCTGAAGAGATAGGCTCACTATGCAGTGCTTTCTACATTTTTGACACAGACTCACGGTGCAAATCAAGCAGTGTGCTTTATTATCTTGCTTCAAATGGGACCTGGATAATGCATTGGGTGTTCACATATTCATCCCTGACTTGACTGGCTTAGCCCTCCTTGTAACAGGAGGTACGACTTCAGGCTGAGTATTGGCAAGGCTTGAATTGCCTCATTTCTCAGTTGCCTTGTATTTCCTGTGATCCTATAAGACAAACAGAGGCTGTACATTAAAGATAGGCTACAGATGCATGTTTCTGGTATGGGGGGGGGGGGGAACAACACAAGAGCTTTGAATGGAAGGATGGCGAATCTTTTATTTGAAATTGTAGAACAGAGATGTTGGGCTAAATGGTAGGAATAGAGGCATATGGAGTAATGCTAGAAAGGGGGTTATTTTTAAGAAGAGATCTTAAAAGGCTAGAGATGGAATAAGGGTCAGGAGCAGTCCAGATCAAATCTCATGGAGGGCAAGCAGTTGACAGTGACAAAACCAACCTTGTCACATTCCTTCCCCTATCTCAAACCAGTGTATTATTCCAAATTTGGTTATGCATTTTGCTTCTTGTTCTGCTTAGAGATTCATCAGGGATAAATAAGGTTATCTAGTATCCTATTTTCTTGTTGAACAAGCCATGGTTTGTTATAGCCCACAGAGTCAAAGGCTTTAATGTCATTATCAAAGCAGAACTAAATATTTTTCTGGAGCTCCTTTTATTATCCAGCAGGTATTTGCAACTTAATCAATGGCATCTGTGGTCTTCTAAGACCAGCCTGCACATTGGGCAACACTTGATACATATATTAATGGAGTTACGCTTAACATATCTTGAGTATTACCTTGCTAATATATATATATAACAAGTGCAACTTTTAGATTCTTTGAGCATTCTTTACCATTGCCATTTTCAGACTTTCATCCTTTTTTTCATGAGACCAAGAGCTCACAAGTCTCATATCTAGCAAACTGTAGATGATATGATGCAAGCTGATCCAGAGCAAACACTAGAAATGGTAGTATTCCAAGGCAGCATCACTTAGAGTCCAGATCCCTAGCACTGCACTCCAGAATAACTGATCCAGTACAGGAATAAGGCCATTACTTGTAATTCTTCACTTATTTCAGGGCTGTGTAACTGGACTGGGGGAATCTGAGCAGAAGTGGCTCAGATGGCAATCTTATCACGAAAGTCACCAGAACATTATGTCTGAGTTGACTTCACGGTTAGAAGATGAGCACAAATGAGAGACATTATTGAATAACACAAGAGATGGTTCCTGCTCTGCTGACATACTCAGAGAAGCTGTTCAAACCACTAGACATCTGAAGTACTTTCGCTGTGGATCTTTCAGATATCTACTTATCTACTGACCATGTCCCATGAAGAACACTAAATAATGAATACATCTGGAGGAATGTTCACAGCCAGATGGGTTTTTTAATCATCTGATTTGGTCTATATTATAAATGTGAGATCATTATGTCACAATAAGAAGATATGCTAGATATTTTAGGACAGACCTTGCATTACTCCACAGTGTTCAATATTGGGCAGTCAGAGGGTATGTCCTGTTGACTGGCTTATAACAAATTACCAGCCACATGAATTCTCCACAGAAGCAATAGAACCCCTTTATGCAGGCGGTTTATGTACGTAGTGGCAGCAGATTGTTCTAGTAGTGGCAGAATCACTACTCCTGGGGTTTATCTGTTGTCAATCTGGGGTGTAAAAGATATTAACATATTACAATATCCTGTGAAGGATGGGGTAAATGTTACCTAAATGTTTGCCATGTGATCCCTTCTACCAAGGCAGTGAATGTTAATTAATCCTTGAAAGCACCCTCATGTCTTATCCAGACAATCTCTACTGTTATGTAAATTGTTATATGGTATCAGAGCAAATCTTATTTTGCAATAGATTACATTGCCTGTTCAGTATTCACTCTGATTTTCGTTTAAGCATTCTGAAGCTAAACCTATTTTCATTGGATAGAGCCATTAGGATAAGCATCTTTATAACTATGTTTTTCATATATCACAGCAAAATCTTAAATAAGAAATCTTTTTTTTTTATTTTATACCACAACATGTTAAAATGCATTTTATTTATTACTTTTACTTTAAAATGCTTATGACACATTTTAGTTTTTTCAGCTCATAACTTTTTGCATCCTGAGGTAGAAATCATTAATATTTTTGAACTGTTCTCAGTAACTGTATGATAACTTGTCTGAGAACAAGAAACTACATGCAAAAGTTTTAGGCAGCCCGTAGCACAGAAGGATAAAGTCCTTACTGTTTCCCAGACAACCAATAGTTGATAGTGGCTTGAGCACAGGCAGAGCCATAAAGAAAATATGAGAGTGAGTGGCCATTGTCAGCTTCTCCGTATGGGGGGGGCAGCCTACACTTACTGCAAGGGCAGTGATCAGGGACCTGCAAGACAGCTGCAAGAGGACATGGTTAGGGCAGACTCCATGACAGCAATATGACTCTGCACCAGCATCCTCAATCTCCTCATGGGCTTCAGATTTGGATCAAGTTGAGACTGGAGAGACTAAGTTGGGTCCAGCAGGGAATGAAAAGAGGGAGCTGATGGCACTGATGGTCAACTGTGGTGATGAAAAAAAGAAACTAGATTCAAAATTTAAAGCTATACTTCACTATCAGAGGAATTTTAGATAAGCTGGAGAAAATCTAACGTGCAACAACACATTCCCATTGATTGTAGACAAAGAACCCATGAAAATTTTAATTTTTTTTTTACTTAAAAAAAAAAAGTGACAAAATGCAATTCAGTAGTCATGAAAAGTAAATTTGTGGGCCTACTCTAAGCCAAAGAAAAATATTGCTTATATAATTTTTTGTTTTCCACTAGAAATCAAGGAGCTCAAAAAACTGTTGATGCTTATTCAAATGAGCTGTATAATATAGCAAGAAGCTGTGAGTTTGTTCACTTACATGTCTCACTGATAGGAGACAGATTAGTCATCATCATCTTCTTTCGGCTGTTCTCGTTAGGGGTCACCACAGCAGATCACCTGTTTCCATTTCTTCCTGTCCTCTGCATCTTGCTCTGTCACCCCAACCACCTGCATGTCCTCTTACCACATCCATAAAACTTATCTTAGGCCTTCCTCTTTTCCTGTTACCTGGTAGCTTCATCCTTAGCATCTTTTTCCCAATATACTCAGCATCTCTCCTTAGCACATGTCCAAACCAACATAATCATGCCTCTCTGGCTTTGTCTCCAAACCTTCCAACCTGGGCTGACCCTCTAATATACTTATTCCTAATCCTGTCCACCCTCGTCACACCCAGTGCAAATCTTAACATCTTTAATTCTGTCACATCCAGCTCAAACTCCTGCCTTTTTGTCAATGCCACTGTCTCCAACCCATATAACATAGCTGGTCTCACTACCCTCTTGTAGATCTTCCCTTTAACTCTTACACGTACTCGTCTGTCACAAATCACTCCTGACACTCTTCTCCACCCACTCCATCCTGCCTGTACTCTCTTCTTCACCTCTCTTCCACACTCACCGTTACTCTGAACTATTGACCCCAAGTATTTAAACTCATCCACCTTCGCCACCTCTACTCCTTGCATCCTCACCATTCCTCTATCCTCCCTCTCATTCACACACATATATTCTGTCTTAGTCCTGCTGACCTTCATTCCTCTTCTCTCTAGAGCATATCTCCATCTTTCCAGGGTCTCCTCCACCTGTTCCCTACTCTCACTACAGATCACAATGTCATCTGCAAACATCATAGTCCATGGGGACTCCTGTCTGATCTCATCTGTCAACCTATCCATCACCATTGCAAATAAGAAAGGGCTCAGAGCTGATCCTTGATGTAACCCCACCTCCACCTTAAACGCATCCGTCACTCCCACCGCAGACCTAACCACTGTCACACTACCCTCGTACATATCCTGTACCACTCTTACATACTTTTCTGACACTCCTGACTTCCTCATACAATATCACAACTCCTCTCTAGGCACCCTGTCATATGCTTTCTCTAAGTCTACAAAAACACAATGCAACTCCTTCCGACATTCTCTGTACTTCTCCATCAACACTCTCAGAGCAAAGATCGCATCTGTAGTGCTGTTTCCTGGCATGAAACCATACTGTTGATCACTAATCATCACGTCCCTTCTTAAACTTGCTTCCACTGCTCTTTCCCATAACTTCATGCTGTGACTGATCAATTTAATCCCTCTGTAGCTACTACAGCTCTGCACATCACCCTTATTCTTAAAAATCGGTACCAAAACACTTTTTCTCCATTCCTCAGGCATCCTCTCACTTTCCAAGGTTTCATTAAACAATTTAGTTAAAAACTCCACTGCCATTTCACCTAAACACCTCCATGCCTCCACAGGTATGTCATCTGGGCCAACAGCCTTTCCATTGTTCATCCTCTCATTAGCTATCCTTTCTTCCTCCTTGCTAATCCATTGTACTTCATGATTCACTATCCCTACATCATCCAACCTTCTCTCCCTCTCATTCTCTTCATTCATCTAACCCTCAAAGTACTCTTTCCATCTCCTCAACACACTCTCCTCACTTGTGAGTATGTTTCCCTCATTATCCTTTATCACCTTTACCTGCTCCACATCTTTCCTAGCTCGGTCCCTCTGTCTAGCCAATTGGTACAGGTCCTTTTCTCCCTCTTAGTGTCCAACCTTTCATACAACTCTTCATATGTCTTATCCTTAGCCTTTGCCACCTCTCTCTTTGCCATGCACCTTATCTCCTTATACTCCTGTCTACTTTCTTCATCTCTCTGACAATCCCACTTCTTCTTTGCCAACCTCTTTCTCTGTATGCTCTCCTGTACTTCCTCATTCCACCACCATGTCTCCTTGTCGTCCTTCCTCTGTCCAGATGTGATACCAAGCACCTTTCTAGCTGTCTCCCTTACTAGCTCTGCTGTAGTTACCCAGCTATTTGGTAACTCTTCACTGCCACCCAGTACCTGCCTTAACTCATCCCTGAACTCCACCTCACAATTACCCTTTTTCAATTTCCACCATTTGAGCCTTGGTGCTGCCCTCACACTCTTCCTCCTCTTCTTGATAACCAGCGTCATCCTACAAACCACTATCCTATGCTGCCTAACTACACTTTCCCCAGTCACCACTTTACAGTCTCCAATCTCCTTCAAACTGGCCCTAGTATGTAGCATTTAAATAGTCAAGTCAGAGGTGGATTAATGAGATGCTGATCTCACACTTGGAAAAGAAATGCATGTGTGCAAGGTGAGTGCATTAACAAGTACTATGAAAGGGCTGCAGGTACACTTTGAAGAAAATAAAACAAGGACATAAAGTAATTCAGTGGATAACAATATAAGCTAAAGACAAATAATTATACCACAAAGACATAAGCAAAAATGTTAAATTACAGTATTATAAGTACTATTGTTAGTGCTTATTGAACATAAATTGCCAAGATTCAAGGTAGAAGTAAATTACATGATCAAAAGGTAATATTTTTATGAATCTGTGTTCAGCTGATCTTTCATGTATGCTGCTTACATATTCAGGTCATAAATATTTAGGGCAAATTATTCTGCTGTGTCACTGCAAAGAGAAAACACTGTCTTGCATTTCAAAATGTTTCAGTTGAGAATATGGTTAGAAAGAGTAACATATTGGGCTGTGCAGCTTGTGAGAAACTGGGTATTATTAAAATAATTCACTGTTCTAGAATAGAACAATTCAAGCACTCATAGAGACATTTCTGTGAATATTCTCAAGTCAAATCTTATACTGCTGGTTTTGATAAATAAGACAAGAAATGTGAACGTTTCTGAAGATAAACTGTCAGATAATGTTCTGCAAAAGACTCAAAAGACAATGCAATGTTGTTGACATTTTACAGGTAGAGGAGTAAATAATTTGTGTGCATAGAAATATAAGGCTTAGATGTTTGGCATGCATGACATTTCAAAAAGCAAACAGTAAGATACTTAATATACCTTGCAACTTTCCAGATTTTCACAGAAAGTCCAGATTTTTGGCTAATATTTTGGTCTGTTCCTCATACAATCTATTTTTCTGACAAATTACTGGGATGATCTGAGGATTAAGTCATTAAATAATGACATACATTTGAGTTTCAGACTTCAAATCATTCAGAAAATGTATGCTAAAACAAATCCTGTTACTCTCGCATCTTTCTAAGCTTATGAGTAATATTTAAAATATGTCCCTATTTTTGGGCCTTTGAGTCCCCAGTTTGTCAGTCTTTGTCCAGATTTCTTGCACTGAGTGGTTGAGAGGTATGGATGCTATGAACAGTTAAGTGAAGTGGTATAATAAAACAAAATCATCAGCAGATGAATACCACAATGAATGAGGCAGAGAAATAATTTTTTTGTGAAGGAAGCACAAACCAAAACTGATTTTCAGCCTCTATGAGTGTGACATCTGATGATCTTTATCAAACGTATGCTGATTCTAATGGCATAGTTTGTCTGCTTTTCAGAGCTGTCCCTGTGATATATTCAAATAGAGGAGTACCTCATGTTTCAGGAAGGAAGAGCTAAAGAAAAATGAATGTCTAAATATCATCATTAAGCAGTTGGTTAATAGAAAATACTGTAATAAAACCAGGCAAAATAAGTAATTACGTTAACCCACAAAATTTAAGAGGGTTAAAAAAGATACATCACTCACTACAGACTACATGCTAAATATTGTTCAGTCTGGATGGAAATTGTGGCATTTGGCAAATAAGCTGTACAAGACTAACCTTACATTGTGTTTTTGTAGTACTTCTTTGGACTGGTACAGATTTCTGATATCATATTTTGGTGTATCATATGCAACTAAAGTCTTTCAAATGGCAGTTTCTGAAAATATTGAAACTTTACCTGGTACAGTAAACATCAGGGTCAACGTATGTGTTTGGGGCTCTACATAGCAGGGATTAGTTTCAATGCTGATTACTCTTCTAGGCACACTAAGAGAGAAAGTTATGAAGTGAAAGAAAGTCAAACATCATATCTGTGAGTGATCTTCTATTAAAAAAATCCCATTCTGGCATATGATAGTTTCAAACATGACAGTGGCGAAGTGGATGCTACTGTAAAAAAGCTACAACAGAAGCCTACCATAAGGTGATTCCGACAACTAGCCTATTTTTTTTTAAGTTTATTCGTAACTGACTAGATATAATTGTATGTCCTAGCAAGCTTCCTGAGCAAGATGTCTAATATTGCCGGTTATCAGAGCAAGATAAGAGTGTTCATCTCCTGGACTAAGCTAATCAAAAGCCTTCAGTGTTAAAATAGTACAAAGTCACTCAACTTGTCACCCCAGAGGTTGTTGTCAGATAAGGAGGTCTGTGTGCAGTACTGCTTTAAGAAGGCAGACATGTGGCATATAGAACTGGAGGTCTGCCAAATGCTCAGTTAAGATGCATACAGACTGAAAGAGAAATGTTGACAATTTGATATGGCTGTCAAAATTTCCATCACTATACATATGGCAAAATGTTGCAGTATAATAATATTACACAACCTTATAAGGTATTCTAATAAATATTTATTTGAGGTTCTAGCTGTACTTCAAAAAATGTGTATTGTTCTACAGAAGGTGAACATATATTTAAGTAAGAAAAGAAAGGAAATCAGTCTGAACAAAAATTTGAAGTATTGCGGCTAACTAAGAGTATAGATACAATTACAGAAATGAAAAATGTGACAAGTTATATTTTCAAGTAAGTGTTAAATAAAAAGAAAACCAGGAAATGATGTTACCTGCTGTTTCATGTGTTTTTTATCACTGGAGGAATACTGTAGAAAAATAAAGAAATTACATCCTGAAGAAAATAACTTCAGAAATTAAAAAGGAAAAGACAAGGTGTAACTGAAAAAAAAAACATTCCATACCCAATATAACTCTATTTATTTATTTGTTTGTTTATGTTTTGCTAACTGGGTTAGTCCCATTAAACTTACAGCTTATTTTTAAAGGAGACTAATCTTAATATTCACACTGACTAGGAGAAACTTGGTCATGGCACTAGTGAAGGTCCCCTCTTCTTTTCTATATGTACCATGAGATCCTTTACATTCAGCTGAGCTACTACTAAGTTAAGCCATTGAAACTTTGGTTTTAACATGCTGTCTGAAGGATGATGCACTCTGTTGTGCAGCACCCCTTTGTGCCACTCTACAGTATCAGTACTGGAAAATTAATCCAAGTGCGCTATGTGAGAGTAAGGTTTACTAGCAATTTTAAAGAGCAAGACTTTGAGATGTCACATGACAAAAATACCTTTTACTTCTAACTTTCCATAAAATAAGTCCAACTATATCATTGTTACACATATACACACATATCCTATAGCTGTGAGAGTATCATCCCTCTATACCAGAGTCAAAACTTTTGCCTCTTCTCATAGGTCAATATGGTTGTAATTAAGGAACAGACAAATTAGGCCCCACTGACACATCCAAGTAATGCCCCCACTGTGTATAAGAGAATGTGGTCTAGGCCTGATGTAAATTTGTGGGTTTCACATCAATTTTTTAAGGTAACAGTTGAAGAAATTGATTGACATGCTCTGCTTTAGAAAATGTGAGACTTTTGTTTCAAATGTGGAAATTCTTAGTGAGTGATATATATCATTTAAAAAACATTCTATTTGTGATACAATATAGATTTAGGTATTGGTTTTATGTTTGTGTGATTACCAGTAGATGAAGAAGAACTGGATCATTTACAGCTTTTTTGGTTAGGCATAGGTCACCATGTAGAATTCTACAAGAAAAAAGAGGAAATAGAATGGTTTTAGATGATTTTCATAATTTAAGGAGGTCATTCTCAAGAACTGCTTTTTTATTGCAGGACCTCCTTGGTTTTTCAGGTTGGGTTAGACACTTGGACAAATACATACTAAAATGCACACTGTATTCCAGAATTGGCCTGATAACAGAGGTGTAGAGGTGAATGATAATCTCTTTCGACTGATTCATAGGTATATACTAGGTGAACTGTTCTCGCACGCCATTTTAAGCCTAGCCAATTTCCCTTTCATGAAAATAAAACTCTGTACCTTTTTACTGTGGGGTACACACCTTAGCCATTTCACCAACCACAAACCAAATGCTTTTGTGGGTTGCGAAGCCACAGTCACTCAGCTTCACTCTTTACTGCTACATTGTTTAACCAGTTGTGCTAATGGACAATACTGACAGTCAAACTCAATAAATATATGCTCAGTTTTGATTCTGGCAGGGGGTATTGACTTGAAAATTTTATATTAGGAAATTTAAATGTGACAGAGATAGAAAATGGAGCTGAATTTTATTTGCAAGAATGTCAGCCATATCCTCCAGGGTTTTAGTGGGTTATGCCATTACAGATAAACATAGTTCAGTGTTCGGAATTATTTCCAAGGTCCCTTTCCTAATTAAAAAAAAGACATGTTGTTGCCCTTTCATGATGTAATTACCTTTAGTAATCATTTGAGCATAGTAGAAGAGTTTCTTGATGACAGTGGATATCTGGTGGTCAAACAACAGTTCTTTATACACAAAGGTGCTTAAGTGCCTAATGTAAATTCTGTTTTAAGGAGATATCATTTATGTGGTAATTAGGTGACAGTTCTTCTTTTCCAAACTGTATGAAACTACATGTTTAGCATTCAGCTTTAGACCATCATGGATTTGTCTGAATTAGGCCTTCTTGAAGGCTATGGCTATCCTAATGGGAGTTGGTCATGTCTCCAAGCTTGAAGCATCTATGAACTTAGTCAGCCAAAATATGTTAGTGTTAGCCTTCACATCATAAAAGTAAATGCTAAATTGAAGTGCTTCCAAAATGGAGCCCTGAGTGCACCTCTGGTGACAAGTCTTTTGGAGTATAGTATTGCAACTGCTATGAAGGAGTAGGTTCTTAGAGGGATCCAACCCACAATCCAGTGGGTTACATAGAGATATTTATTGAGTTTGAACAGATTGTCAAAGGTATTGGATTGGGTATACTGTCGATCACCTTAGCTAAGTTGAGGTAAGTTATATGTACATAGTTACCCTCACTTATTACTTAGATGGCTCTGTGAAAGAAGTCGGATAGATTTAATTGCCATGATTTTCCCTTTACAAAACAAAATTTGTTGAGTTCTATGGACTGTGGGTTCCCTGACTCCTTGTTTATGAGGTCAGTGATGATACATTCTATCACCTGGCAAATTATGCGGATGTGGCTTAAAGGTTAGGTCTATAGTTGCAAAGGTGTATGAGCCTCTGTTGTGATGGGACACTTCTACAGCTGTTTCCAGTCTTCTGTTACAAATCCTGTGGAAAGAGTGTAGCATGGAAGAGTTCCAATAGAGGGTGTTCTATACTGTCCAATAAACAGCCCAGTACATAATCTGCTCCCACAGAGTTGGTGCTTTTGGTCCTGGAAGGGCATTTTTAAAATCTATTCAGGGTTTATTCCAGGTAGAGGGAGGGTTATGGACTTGAAAATGTTATATTAGGAAATTTAATGGTGGCAGGGAGAGGAGCTGGATATGAATTTTATTTGCAAGGATGTTCACCATATCCTCTATGGTTTGAGAGGGTTATGCCATAAACACCTATATCCCGGGTATCACTTCTGTGTCACTGTTAGACAGAGGCACAGTATACTAACCTCGAAAAAGGGCATAGCAAAATTATTTTAAAATGGGTGGCGAAAGCCAAACACACTCTGGCTAGGCTTATAAATGCCCTAGGGCAGATAACCTAGTATGAACCTATGAACCTATGAACCTATAGTTCAATGCTGGGGATTATTTCAGGGGTTCCTTTCCTAATTAAACAAAATATTGTTGTCTTTTGATGATGTAGCATTTTTTAATATATAATTAGCTCTGAAGGATTTGATCTTAGTCTGCAGTTCTTTGTTAAGGTTCATAGATTAGTACTAGGCTAACTACCTCTGTGGGCCATTTTAAGCCTAGCCAATTACCTCATGTGAGAATCAAACCATGCACCTTGTGTTTGTAAGGTAACCACCTTAACCACTATGCCAACCTTCCACCTCATTTTGAGCACCCCTCTCAACGTCTGATCATTAAAAATCATAGCACTGACAATTAAAGTCACAGCACTGACAATTAAAAATCATAGCACTGACAAATGTCATAGCACTGACAATTAAAAATCATAGCAGATGGTGAGAAAGATGAACACTTTCTTAGAATGTTACAATGATACTATTGGCTATTAGACCTCATATGAGATCACTACAAGCCATGAAGAAATAATCCCAAAAACAATGTCTCCACACCAATGCTTTATATTTATTTTAAAGATCTCTAGATTTTCTGCAAGTCTCATCTCCTTGGGTAAAGAATTCCATTCTTACCTATTCTGTAATGAAAAATTCCCCTTACCCAACTTAATTTTCAGCACTTTCAATTTTGCTAATAAGAAATTATTCCTAGCAGTAACCTCAAATCTAAGAAATTATACAGTCAAAGTTACTTCCAACCATACCTTTCAATCTCTTAGCTCAAGAAATTTGGACAAAGTCAAAAATAATGTGAGGAACAAAGGACCAAAAATATAAATAATGTTTGAACATAAGTTGATAGAATAACAGGTTTTGCATTACCATGCATTTCTTGAAGGATACGAAGTCTGAAACTCAAATGTTTATCATTTTATAATTATTGCAATATTCAGTGATTAGCAAGCAAATCATACATTTTATGAGGAACAGTCCAACAATATGAGACAAATATCTGGATAATCTGTAAAAATCTAGATAGTTGAGAAGAATACTTGCAAATCCTGCTTAAGACATTTAAACAGCATTATTAAATATACTGTTATAATTCTATAACACACTGAAAATAGATTTAAAGACCTTGGCCACTGTTTATATCATATATTTGCTATCACATCCATTTTATTCATTTTTCAAATCTTTTTTGATTTTGTTGCCAACTTTTTAATGTCTAGGCAGGAATAAATACAGAAACGAATCCCATATTCAAAACATGATCTTATTATACATTTAGAAAGTGAAGCAGGCACCTTAAAATCTCTTGATGAGATGGTTCTTACAATTGTCTTGTTCAATATGTTCTTAAAATTGTCCCATTTGACAAATAACATTTTTAGTAATATTATTTATATACTTTTCAAAACCATTCTACTATTGATCCCAATTCCAAAGTCATCAAATTCTTTACATACCTTAATAGTGTGAAAATCCAGACTGTTAGGCTATACAGGATTTTCCTTCCCCAATGCATTATCTTACATTTGTTATAATTGAACTATATACTCTATTATACTGTGCCCAGGCATAAAATGTATCTAAATAAGGCTCACTTTTTACACAATACTAGCTCTTTCTATAGTATACTATACCTTATATAGGGAATCATGTTGACTTTCCAGAGGTAGTTTTGGTGAAGGTAAAAAAATGAGAAAACTTCTCACTGAACTTTACTTCAGCAGGCATAGGACAAAAAATGTATGCACCTTCCTATGTGGGGAGTCACTCCCACCCCCCAATATATATATATATATATATATATATATATATATATACACACCAAATCCAAGGTCACAAAACAGTGGAGAAAGAGGGAAACTCCACTGTCAATGAAGTTATTTTCGGTGAATATAAAATGCCTGGACACTGTTCTGTACAACTAAATTTGCCAGTTTGACACAGTCCCCTATATAGTTAGTGATAAGGAATCCCTGCTCCCACACTCTTAATGTCTACATATACAAATTCTGCAGCCACAATAAATCATCTTTTTCATCTTCGCCAATTTTCATGACTCGCAACACTGGCAGTCTGTCAGTCTGTCTGGCAGTTAGTGTAGACAAAGCTCTGAGCTGCTAATGCACTGCTTTTTGGGCAGTGGAGCATCTGTAACAAAGCAATCTCTGACATACTAAGATAATTACACCTTCTAAAAGTGATTTATTGGCAATAATACTAGCAAGCACAATGTGCCATAAATAGTAGTGTTGTCCATAATGAGCTCAGGAAATGGTAAACAGGCAAAGCTAAATTTGTTCTAAAGTCTGATTTTATTGTCATTTATTGTAAGTATTCTTACAACTATGTATTTGGGAAATGTCATGTAAATATTTTTAAATAAATAAAAGCAGAAATCATTTATGAAGATGCAAAAATATGAAAGAGGACCAAACATTTTCATACAATCTACAAAGTAACAAGCAAAATTACTTTGTAAGTATGAAACAACTGTACTACCACAAATATAAATTAATTGAAATACTGAACCACAGAAAACTCTAAACAAAATAACGATGCTTGCACAAAGGCATATGCACACAGCAAACCCTGACCCACAACATGCAGTCACATGTACCTGCTCAAGCACCTCAAGCACACATGCACACAGAGACACACCCAAACATAAACACACATACTAGACAGCAGAATACAAAATCAGAATTAATAATTGGAATTGATACACAGTAATAATTGGAACTGATACACAGTAACACAGGCATTACACAAGCAATACAGAATAGTGTATTCATTGGCATTAAAAGCAATAGTAATAACAGCAATAAGAAAAATGCTGATAGTAGCAACGACTAGTCAATATTTGTAGTATATTTTTTTTAATCATAGAATTTTTCCTTATATTTCACCATATTGAATGTAGATGCCTATAAAAAAATACATCTGTATTCAGTACCAGAACAGTAAGGAATATGCAGTTACTATTTATTCCTTTATGCATATAACAGTGTTATATCACAATATCCTTAGGCAGATGTAGAGTCTCCTTTTACATTTTCCAGGCTTGCCTGTTCACCTTCAAGAGTAGGTACATCTCTTGTTTTCATGGAAAGGCTGCAGATGATTAATATTAACCATTTCAGTAAAGTTTAAATGTTTTTTTTTCTGTGTATTTCTGTTTGAAAGGCCCCTGGTGGCATCTTATTTATTATTAAGACTGGTATATCCCAACTCTGAAGGAATTTCTTAATTTTTTCATTTTCTCTGTGGTAATTAAAACAGAACATTTATCACCTATTTGGTATTTATTGGGGCTGGTCTTTATGTCATAATATGTCTTACAGGCCTGAACACTCTTTTTCCAACTTACTATGGGCAAAGGAAAATGTTTAGTTTATGTCCTTTCTTAGATGGGTCACATATTCCTCAGCAGTGGTTGCATGTATCTGGCTTGCATCCTCTGCAGTAAATGGAAGATGCAAAGGTAGCAACATTCTCCTATCAGTCATCATCTCAAAGGATGAGACACCTGTGGATTTATCTGAAGTGTCATGGATGGCCATAAGTACTTGGGATAACTTAATGTCTCAAGTCTTTCCTATGGAGCTGAGGTACTTTTTTAGTATATGGATTATGGGTTGGTTTGCTCTTTCCACCTGATCGGTGGATTCTGGAAGATTGGACGCAAGCAATTTACTTTGCACTCCCCACATTTTCCATGCATTTTCTATTAACTCATTAGGAAAATGTAATCCGTTGCCAGATTTTGTCATGGGCAATGCACAGTGATTAAACACATGGTTGATTAGCAGCAAGGCATTTACTTGGGGGAGGTAAGTACATTTTATAAATTTATAATCAACAGTTATCTACTATTGATTGCTTCTATAAAACCTAGTTACTGGACCAGGGCATTGTGATGCCTCTTGCATGAAGGGGTGCCTATGTCTGGTGGAACGTGATTGGAATTTGGATCATGTTCTACAGCTATACACATATGTGGCAAGGTAACTACTTCTTTCATTGTCTCTCACATTCTTCTGCCCCCATGGGCTCCTGTTGGCTCATCATGTGCATACTGTAGAATAATGCCCCAAAGGTACTACCACTAGAATCTATGTGATACGTCATCAGTATTTACCAGGAGTAAAAAGTGACCTTTTCTTTTAAAAGTGACCTGTATTTTTGGCAATACATGTCCTTAAGATCATGGCTGTACTGCACATCACTTTCAGTAATTTATTTGCATGGGAACTCCGAACAAAATGATAAAACATTAAACAGTCTTATTTTCCTGCTGCATTTTTACTAAGTCAAAATCAAGCTTTTTGCTATGCAAAAAATAATCCTGTTCCTGCCTGTTTTAACTGATGAGTAACTATATCTAAACTTTCTTGGACTGGAGAAGAGTCCAAGGCAGCAAGCCTCAGGTGGCTATTAATCTTGAATGAATAAAAATAAATAAAAACAGAGTTTGAATGAACTAAAGGGAAACTTTACTGAGCCACTAATGTGAAAATAAGTGCTTCAATCTTACAAAGTATTTAAAAGAGTTGTAGACTTGCTCAGATCAAGATTCACTTCAGAGTAGCAATGTTTCTGTGGATCATTGGCAAACCATTGAGGACTGAAATCAGAAAACAATGACAGATGTCAGTTTCATACTTCATACCCTTCAGAAAATCCATGTTAATGCAAAATTCCTTATTCTATCTGATGATTGGGGAGAGATGGGCGAAGGCTGCCAGCCTAGTCAAATAGAATTTGATATATAATTTTATTAACTGTATAAATAAATGTAAAATACAGGCTTGTGTTTTTAAATGTAAGTAAACACTGTAAAATGTGAACTTCAAGATTGTTGCAACATTGCCATCTGCTGTAAGGAAAACCAAGCCAATTATTTCAAATGTGTCTTTTTAAGTTGAAAAGATCTTCCGAATCTCTTTAATGTTACAATTCAGCTCCAGGGCAGCTGGATGAAGATTTCATGCCCATTATTTTTAGGCTAATGTTTATGACTAGAATTTCGATATGGAAAGGCTTTATTGCTCTGGTTTCTGCTAGCATATACATGTGAAATGTCTTGTATTGTTGTAAGTTTCTGAGGAGGTGTTAGATTGCTAAATAATGCAGTTTGTGGCCTGAGAACTCAGACCAGGTGTTAAGATGATGCAATATGAATACTGGGAAAACCTAAGTATCAAAAATGATGTAATTTTGGAAGGGCCTTAGAGACATGTTTGTTAGTAATGTTTAAATACTATTTCTCACAAGAGACTAGAAGCATTTTGATCTTGGATATCCACTTACCAGCACTCTGCCTTGTGCTCACATGTAAGTTTCTAGCACTGCGATTTCTTGTAGGAATAGTTAAAGCTAGTAAAGATTAATTAGGTATTTTTCTTTGAAATCAGACCTGTCCTGCTGCATTATTTTAAGTTTCTGTGTGATCTGTGAACTCTTAGATATCTCTGTGGTGTAGTCATTTTGTCTTGTGTTTTATTTATTTATTATTAAATATTTTTTAAACCTTCTACCCATGGCTGGTTTATGTAGAGATAAATTATGCTTTAGAGTGCATTATATATTTATAGAGTTTACTGTCTAAGCCCTTCCAATATGCCTTAGACTGAATAGTCACATTACCATTGGATATTAATATTGCACAGTAATAACTGGACACCCTTTTAAGGGCCTTTTAGTAGCTGATATTATTAACTGGGTGGTGGCAGTAATTACTATCGTATAGTCTGGGTAAAAGGGCACAGATGGTGAATCTGTGTCAGCCTTTCCCAGGAGTGTCTGTAAAGTGTATAGATACTTATCTCAAAGTATGTGTGTGTGTGTTGTGTCAGCTAATTGGCAGGGACATAAAGCACTGGTTGGACAGAGAGTGTACTGGAGGTTTTTGCTTGCCCAGTTAGGCTGAGACCTGGACCCTATAGCTGTGCCAGTGGGGAGTCTTATTGAGGACCTGGTGAGCAAGGGAGCAACCAGCCCCAGACTGACTGTGATCTCTGTGCACTTAAGGGAAACTGTACTTTACTGTGTGTATTAGTTATCCTTTCCTCTTATATGAGATGACCTCCCTGGTGTTAGTGGTGAGGATTGAGGCTCCTTGATTGCTGGGCTAGGGCACGGTCGTTACACTATCCACAATTTAAATTTGCAAGAGCTATATTTAAAAACTGTCCATATTTTTGGACCTCTGTCCCCCCATTATTTATGGCTTTGTCCAGATTTCTTGCTCTAAGAAGTTGGTATCACACACACACACACACACACACACACACACACACACACACACACACACACACACACACACACACACACACACACACACACACACACACACACACACACACCCATTTGTGCTTCTGAAAATGCATGCTAGCACAAATCCTGTTACTGATGCAACTTTGTAGTTTTATAAGAGTAATATTTGAAATCTATTCCTATTTTTGAGCCTTTGTTCCCCCTTTATTTTAGGCTTTATCCAGAATTTTTGAGCTAAGAAGTTGAAATGTATAGGTTCATAGGTTCATAGGTTCATACTAGGCTATCTGCCCTAGGGCATTTATAAGCCTAGCCAGAGTGTGTTTGGCTTTCGCCACCCTTTTTAAATTAATTTTGCTATGCCCTTTTTTTGAGGTTAGTATACTGTGCCTCTGTCTAACAGTGACACAGAAGTGATAGCTGGGGTAAACCTACGATCTCCCATCCACTCATCAAGATTCCTCTTGAAGAGAGTCAATGTGGGAATCTGCCTAACCTGGAATGGGATTTTATTCTAGAGTGAAGGGAGCCTCTGGGTTATGAATCTGTCCCTCCAGCATGTCCTATTTATTTCAGTGCTGAGGCAAACCTCTGTACTGCTGCTGTCACTGTTCGATCTTTCTCATTCTTCACACACACAAACAAACACACACACACAAACAAACACACACACACACACACACACACACACACACACACACACACACACACACACACACACACACACACACACACACACACACACACACACACACACACACACACACACACACACACACACACACACACACTTTTCTTTCTTTCTTTCTTGTTTCTTTTAATTTTGCACTTGCTAAACAGCAAAAGTGCAGCTTACCAAGTGTAAAAAAATGACTCGATCAATCTCACTTTCATGCATGCATACACTCACACCCCCCCCACACACACATTCGCACACACACACACACACACACACACACACACACACACACACACACACACACACACACACACACACACACACACACACACACACACACACACACACACACACATGCTTTTCTATTTGTTTTTCTTTCTTTTACACTCACTAAACAGCAAAGGATCTGATTTGCAAGTGTAAAATAATCACAGCCATTAGGTTACTTTCAGTCCGAGCTCCACAGCAGCCTAATATGCTGCAGTGAAGCAGCTGACCCATTTTTCAGGAGGCATTACCTTTAGATAAAGAACCTGATGGATAACGTTCATTCTCCAGTCAGGGTGCCGATGTACAGGTTGACCTCTCTCTAAAGTATGCTAATGTTCCAGATAATTATTATTCAAATACATGCCATTGTAGGAAATGGACAACTGTGTGATGCAGTGACATCCTTTGACTATTTTTGTTCCACTTTAAAGTTGTTTTGAGGGATTCAAGAACAGGATCACCAGTTTGCAGGTTAGCTTGATTTTTGCAGACAAGAAGAGCTACAGACTCCTTCATAGACATAAAAAAATATTTTAATAAAATAGTGTCAGGGTGCTCTGCAAAGGTATTATGAAGAAAACATTCTAGAATCTATGATGTTCATCCATTTGAATGCCTGCAGACAAAGTGGTGCTCGTTATCAATGGTACATTATGCCCAGAGGGCACAGTATGAGAAACCTCTAGCATTCTTTAGTTAATAATTCGTATGTGATTTTCCTTAATAAACAGGCCTCACATGTACTTCCTTACACAGTACAGGTTTACTTATCAGTATGCAAACAAAGATTGTTAACCGAGTCAGGAAAATAGGTTCACTGTAACTTTAAATGCCAGATTTGATTATTTGATAACCAGAAGGTTCTACTTCATTTTGACCTTGAAATGCTTCTGGGTCATAGAAAGATTTGTTTAGTACCAAAGTCATTGGATTTTAACTGGGTTTATCAACGATGCCTCCTGTATGTGTTGGTAGCAGATAAAGCAAGCCTTACTTCAAAAAATTGATAGTTTGTCAATAAATCCACTCTTATGCCTGCCTGTGGAATATATACATTGTTGTTCTGCCCACAAGTTAATTTCTCTACATAGAGAAAAAAAAACAAAAAAACATGACATTCTATTTGCTCTTTACCTGAATGGTAAGGGCTAATAAAAGACAAACTGTCTCTTACAGGGATAAAGTACTGAAAGACAAACTGGAAAAGACTAGTTTGCAGAGTTTTAATTCAACTAATAACATAAAAATCAGTTTTACTCCATATGCTTAACACAAAATATAAACATACATATGACATTTTTTGAGAAAAAAGCTGTTATACATAAAATGTTATAGCCAATATTTTTTAAAATATCACAATATGTACAAATCACAAATACAACTAATATATATATATATATATATATATATATATA
>NC_056730.1:126652429-126694929 GCF_019279795.1 Protopterus annectens | reverse complement strand
AACCTTAAATTATTGTGTTTCATCCCTTCCCACTTAACCAAAAAAAATGCACTTTATTCATCTGCTTTTACTGTATTTGTGTATCTTCCTACTTTATTACTTTGTTTTGCTTTTGCTGCCTGTTCTTAAAAGTACTCAATTGCATTTATTCTGCTGCATTTATTACTGCTTGTTAGTAGCCTGATTAAATTGTAACCTTTATTCTAAGCCTTTTGGTTTAAGTACTTAGGCTTCAGACCAGTTGTTTTACATTAAGAAGGTTTGTGGTCTGAACTCTTGTGGCAGGACAGGTAGCTTACATCCTTCTAAGTTTAGAGTTGCTGATTGAAGGCTTAGTGTCTGTTATTCTAAAAGTGTCTTAGTTCTGGTTTAGCACTTGGGCTTCAGGCCAGTTATTTTACATTAAGGAGATTTGTGGTCTGCACTCTTGTGGGAGGAGAAGGTAGATTCTGCCCCTCTGAGCTGGGAATTTCTGGTTAAAGGCTTATTGTGCCTGCTTATCTGAACTGTTTCTTTCTGAAATGGGTGTGTCTTGTTTTCTGTAGCATAGATTAGACTTAGACCTGCTGAATCTAGATTTGTTTGTATAGCTTGTATAACCTGAGCACTAATCCAGCCCATCCTTTTTGGAAAAGGTTCCCTTGCACACTAGTGGCAGGAGTGTGCAGCTAGAGCTTGTCTGATTGAAGACTTGTGGAACAAGGCTCAGTTTTGAGCTTTTTTATTGGTTAATTGGTTAATTTGTTTAAATCAGTTTGCTTGTTTGCTACTGTTATATTTAAAAATAAAATTCTAGGCTTGTTTTCCCACCTTTCCTGTTGCTAGAGTAGTCCAGATACAGGTTTGCTATATTCAGGACTGTATTGTAGTTTCTGAGTTCCCCAGACCTTTCTGTGTTAGAGGGAAGCCTCTCGGCTTATCACTGGAGTGGTAAGCACTGGTAGCCTATCTACCACAAGAGGAGTGGTTTCTAGCGCCCTGTCAACTTTCTGCTTTAAAAGCCCGTGTTTGCATGGGTTTGCATGTCGTGCAGTGCCACTAAGTTAGGGTAAACTATTACCAGTGCTAGAAAGTCTACTCTTCAATTTTTCCCTTAGATCTTGCTAGTTCTCTTCTCTCTTGCATTTATCTTGCTTATTCACCTAGCATTTCATCTGGTTTCTTGTAGCAATTATTGTAGCACATATAAGTGCTAACAGCACTAAACGTCCTATAAGGAAACAGCTCCAGTACTTATTAATAATGACCATCCCTCCTGGCATGTCTAAAGGTCAGTTCCCTGTGCTTTCTCCTATTAACCTGGTGAACATGGACATTCTGAGGCAGTGTAGCAACTGCCTCATGTACACAGACAACCCTCTTCTCTTACCTCCCAACACTCAGACTTGTGAAAGATGCACTTATATATCCAAACTGGAAGACATGCACTCTGCATCCAAGACCAGAATAGCTGGTCAAGAGGAGAAGGTTAACACCTGCACCACACCACATGGTACACATAGCCCTTTAGAACACGCACCATCACAGCTCTCACATAAAAACACAAACCACACACCCACCTTCATGGAGGTGCTCAATAGAAATCTACCCAAACAGCAAAGACCTCCAAATCATAAATGCACTCTACCACCACAGCCCAGCTCAAATCACAAGACATATAGCTCACTTACACAGTGTGCCCCTCAACCTAAGCCCCTAAGGCAAAACAGCTTGCCCAATACACTAATCATAGTTGACTCAATAGTGAGACACACTGATATCCCACTCACTAGGTTGAATAAAGAGAAGGTAACAGTCAGCTGTATGTCGGGTGCCAGGATCCGACATATAACACACGCACTCAGGCCACTCCACAACAAGTGCAAGTATGACTCCATCATTGTCCATGTGGGTGTGAATGACCTGAGATGTATCTCCCTAGACTACATGAAAAGAGACATGGAGGAGCTCTCAGATTATGTGGCCCAGGCAGGTATGACTCTAGCCCTGAGCTGCATCTTACCGTCACCTAGAATGATACTACAGTACAAGCAGAAAATGATTGACTTCAACAATTGGCTATGTTTCTGGTGTCATTCTAAGGGGATACAGTATCTCTGCTTGGCGTGACATGATGGACAGACCTCGATGCTTTGCCAGAGATGGCCTGCATCTGTCACCCCTAGGTTTCTGGATACTGGCTAAGGCTCTTGCCACCTTTACAGTGCCTTTTTTATGTGGTGTTCCAAAGACCAAATTACCACCATTACAGCTATAAATAAATAAATGCAATCTGAGGGTCACGCTGCTCAACGTTAGAAGTCTAAATCTCAAGATGCACTTACTCAAAGCACTCCTCAAAATGGAGAACATCAATATTTGTGCTGTAACAGAGACCTGGTTTAAAGCAGCAGAAAGCACCCCTGCGCTACCAAGCTATAACTCATTCCACACCTTTCAACCCCAGAAAATGGACCGAAGCTCCAACGATGGTTGTATCTCCATATTCATAAAGGATATGCATGCCTCCAGACTAGTAGCCCAGCATAATGCATCGGAGATACTTCAGCTACAACTAACAGTGGGTAAGATAGCGATTCAGGTCATAGCCTGGTATATGTCCCGAACCATCTCCCAAGACTCTCATTCCATGTTCCTAAATACCCTGGAAACTATTAGGGTCCAACCCAACACTCTCATACTGTGTGACTTCAACTACCCCTCCATCAACTGGGAAAACTACTCATGCACCAATACACTTGCCCAACACTTCATGGAATTCATTAATTCCAATGCACTGGACCAGTTCATTCTTATTGCCACTAGGGGAAGCAACATCCTTGACCTGGTTATTACTAACATGGGCAACCATTGCTCAACACCAATAGTCAATTCCTCCCTGGTTAGATCTGACCACAAACTGGAATCTCTCATCTCACATTACTCTCCTACCAGACATCTCAGAAGCACAGCCCAAGACTTACTAAATGTTCACAAAACAAAAACTAAAACTGGTACCAACTTATATAGTTATCACCCTTCTATTGCATGGAACAAACTCCCTCTAGAAATAAGAAATATGACAAACCCTAAAAAATTCAAAATAGCCTCCAAAGATTACTTTACAAAACACTGGTCCTGCGACTGCTCACACCCTCCCTGACCAAAATCCTCCCTTCTTATTTTATTTATTTATTTTACATTTGTTGACCGGGATTGTCTGACTGGATATATCATTTTCAGTGGGAGTCCAGGGAGAAAAGCTCCAGATAACACAGACAGAACATAACATATGAGTCAAACATATTTATTTACAAAGCCCTCTAGTAGGTACTCACAATATACATAGTGTGTAATAGTATACAAAAACAATAGGTTGCAGCAAGCTATTATGAGCAAACAGGGAGTTGCCAGCTAATTTAATGGCTTTGTGGGTTTGGACCAGCAGTTTATTGGATGATCGTACTTACCGTGAATTACTGTATGGCTTTATGATATTTTTGAGTGCTGGAGTATTTTCAGGGTAGTACAGAATTTTATGTGCTACTATAAGCTGATTGAACAGAAGTAGGCTAGGCAGTTCCAGCCACCCGAGAAGACAGTGGTTTTGACAGTGATGTGTCCTATATGTTGAGCCTATGGCAAATCTGACAATATGGTTGTAACAGTGAGACAGCTTACTAAGTTCAGTTTTCTTCAAATTGGAGAGTATGGTGGAGGCATATAGAAGGGTAGAGAGTAGGTGTGAGTGGGCGATTGTAGACCTAGCTAATAGAGTTAGAAAAGGTTTGCTTCTATATAATGAGCCAAGCTTCTTATTAATGGTTTTTATAGTTGTATTGATATGGAGATCAAATTTGAGATTATTGTCCACTCAAATTACCTTCAAAGTAACCAGCTTAGATTCTTACTCCACCTACATTCCTTTACTATTCAGTCTGACCCCTTTACTAAGCTGTATTCAGCCCAATAATGCTTACATATGATATAACTTGACAATTACTGTCATAGATGATTGTATATCTAAATAATGCTTGTATTATTCTTTTTCTCTAATATTGAATTGTAATTATGATTGTATACCTAAAAAATCCTGGTTTACTCTTTTTCTCTTATATTGAATGTCTAATTTCTGTTGTTAAATTTTCTTATATTATATGCCTGGAGCTTTTCTCCCCGGGCCTCCTCTGAAAAAGGGCTTTTGCTTAGTCGGACACTTCTGGTCAACAAATGTAAAATAAATAAATAAATAAATAAATAATTACCATGGAAATCCACATCTCACCCACACCACCAGCAAAGGTAACCACCATGAAAAACTTCTCCAAAGCTGATTTTGGGCTCCTAGAAACAGAGGTGGTTAACTTCACATCACCCATGCAAATGGAAAATAGGTGCATGACCACCGAATTATACAACAATGCACTGTACAAACACGTACATAAATGCATGGAACTAGCCATTCCCAACAGAACCAAGATACTCTCCTCCAAAAAAAGGAAGCCAATCTTGTGGTCCCCTGCCATTAACAAACTCTACAACAGAAGGAAGAAACTATTTCAGGAAAAAGGTGAAATCCCAAGATGGGAAAAACTCCCTTATTAGCCTCACAAAAAGTTGAGATCCCTCATCAAAACCTCTAAAGCTAGCTATGAAGGCAGAATTGTGGCAGACACTAAAAACAACCACAAAGCCTTCTATAATTATATCAAGAATCTCCATGGCAATACCCAGATTTGCTCTGAGTTACTGCACAATGGTACCTCCTATACTGAGCCAATAGATATTGCCAACATACTGGCAGGCAGATTCAGTGCCAACTTTACCCCCCCCCCCCAAAGGAACAATCACAATACAGGAAGAATGCCAGGCACTCAGCATTACTGCAGCTGGAAAGGCCACAAAGGTACCTCACAAAGAGGATCCTAGGCCTTAAACACATGCCCTACACAGACAGACTCACAAACTTATGCTTTTCTCTGTCTCATATCGTCTATTAAGTGGTGATCTCTGCTTGACTTACAAAGCCATGTGTGACCCAGCCCTGTTAGAAATGTTACACCTAAAGAAATTTCAATCCCTCAGCACCACATGCTCCAGGGACCTCAACCTCATTACCACAATCAACAGAACATGCTGGAGGGACGGGTTCATAACCCAGAGACTGCCCATGCTCTGGAATAGACTTCCCATACATGTCAAGCAGAGCACCTCACTGGCCCTTTTCAAGAGAAATCTTGATGAGTGGATGAGAAATAGAAAGTTCACCCCGAGGATCACTCCAGTAGCTCTGCTTGATAGAGGCACCAGGAACTGATGGCAGCATGATGCCAGATCACTTCTATGGGCTACGCTTGTAAAGGGTCCAGGGCCCTTGGCCTAGTACACACCTATGAACCTATAAACTATGAACCTATAACTGCAGAAAGATGGCTTCTTTGCTTTATAAGCCCTTTCTAGGCATGTGTGTCTTGTTTCTATTTATGTTTTACAGTCTTACAGTTGGGAAATGAGACTATAGGACAGACATGAGGAAAATGGGAAGCAAACAGATGGCAGAACACAAGAGAGAGAATATCGGGAATACAAATGCATCTCTCTTTTCTTGACATCATGGGTTCCCTTCTCCTGAAATTAAACATTAATATCATCAGGTTTTAAATTATGTTGGCATTTTGGCAGTTTGTAAACAAATTTAATTATGGATTTATGTACCATTGCTGAGCTGAGAAATTGAGTAATATTGACTGTGTCCCGCCTTCATTCCATTCGATCCTTGACGGCTCACGTTTTGTGGTACCCTTTACTTGCTTCTCCTTTTCAGCACTATTCTATATTCACATTTCCAACCTATAACATTGTCAAAAATCAACAGAACAACATATACATGCCCACTAAAGGCTTATAAAAATAAAAAGTTATCTTTCTGTGGTTATATGTTAAATGACAGTTAGCAGAGAGCAATGTTGATGGCCATCTATAACCACAGTGGAATGACAGTCCATATTCTATGGTGAAACCTATCTAAAATAAAACAAATCATGTTCAGTTAATGCTTTTATTCTATCTCCTTCAATAGCTCATTGTACTCATGCACTTATTTTTATTGTTTCAATGTTCTGGTTATGTATTTTGAGTCCACAAGGGCTTATATTTGTTTTTAACAATGTTCAGATTGCAGTCTGCTCATGTCCTACAGTTCATAATATGTGTGTTCTGTGTTTACTCTGACTGATGCAGTGGTTCCCTTGCTAGAAAACTGTGACTATATTGGCACATGTACTACACTGATGGATGGACTTCCCCGAGAGTATCATAATTATTTATTGACATTAGTATTACAGAGAAGGCCCACTGCTCACACTATGTTGTCAAGACTGGTGCTGGTTGGTACATTATGTTACTTTGATGCATCCCATCCTTACTGTGCAGATTTCACATTATTCTAAATTCACCTATTGTCCTACCACCTTCTCCATGATCATTAAGCTTTACCAACAATGCTTTGTTGTGCACCTCCCTTCGTATTTTTCTGTCCATCCCTGTGGATTCTGTTGCTATAATACAACCTCTACTCCACCCTCAGCCATTAGTGATACTTTCCCTTCTACTGCAAATTTCTGGGTATCTCTCTCTCTCTCTCTCTATATATATATATATATATATATATACATATACATATACATAGAAATATAAATCGATAATATAGGTATATAGATGGATATATATATCGAGAAAGAGGCAGATATATGTGTGTATGTGTTTGCATGTGTATACACGCAAACACACACGCACACACATACACACACACACACACACACACACACACACACACACACACACACACACACACACACGCACACCACACACACAGGTTCATTTATGCAAAAACTCAAAACATCAAAAAGATTGAAAAAATATAAACAATAGTGTTTTGCAAGGGGAAGACCCCCTGCACCCCCCCTCAACCCCTGCTAATTATGTATTCCAATTCCAAGATTACATAACAATGGGAAAGACAATAAACTCTCATGACTCACTGGGTGAGATCTCACAAAGAACACCCACATTTTAGCATACCTATAGCTGTATAAATGAGACTACCCCAACATTCACTTACACTATTAACTCAAAACTAAATGTACATGGTCAAAAAATATACATTACTTTATGATGCAAGCATCAATTTAATACTTCAAATCCCATATTATAGCAACCACCTCATATGAAACTATATACCCATAACAACATCTGTTAAGTATTGAATCAGACTTTTTAGGTGTATTCTATGCATTTAAAAATCTGCTGTGGTTGCTATTATCCTCTGTTTGACACTGTTTTTATAACTATTTTTCTATTTGTGTCTGTATGAGGCTCCCCCCCCCCACGGACCACCACTGAAAATGTGCTAATGTGCTACTGCTCAGTCGGCCATACACGGTTAACAAATGTTAAAATAAAATAAAAAATAAAAATGCATTTAGACCTAATGAGTTTAGATCAAATTTACATATAGAACAAATGAATAAACTCTAAATTTTGGCCAACTGAATTTAGACCAGATATATGGACTATATATATATATTGAGAGAGAGAGAGAGAGAGCTAGAGAGGGAGGAATTCACTTTATAATCTCAAATTACTGAAATATCAAATTTCAGTATCTCGAGACTATAAAGCCAAAAAACCAAAACACTGAAACCCGAACCCGCGAAATGCACAACATCGAACGTAAACACACCATACACCACACATACACCAGCCTTCCCACATTGAAACAAACAAACAAAACACACACAAACACAATACAAATAAATAAACATACCCTACATATAAGCAGGAGGGAAAGCCCACCTCCACCCCCTGCTACTTATATATACTAACTCTGAGGTAGCACCAAACAGAAAAAGACAGTAAACTCACCACTACACACTATGGTCCCCTTGCACACATACATCACAAATGCACAAACACCACCACTTTCAACACTTACACACTCATAGTCTTACCTACCTAGCCTAACCCATACCTAAAACTTCCAAACACACTCACATACCCACCCAAAACCCATAACAAAATATTCACTTACCTTAATCTCCAACCATATATACATACAGACCGTAAATCAGGCACACAGTACATCCCACGTCCCATAGCACACCAGCAAAACCGCAAATTTGACATTTCTGGATTTGCGGTCCTGGGGTTTCGCTATTTCAGAAGTTCGGCTTTATAGACTCAAAATACTGAAATTCGATATTTCAGTATTTTGAGATTATAAAATTAATCTATATATATATATATATATATATATATATATATATATATATATGTTTTATGAGTTTCATTCAATCTGTCAAATTTGCTGCTGATAGATGCAATGAATGAAAGTGAAATAAAGTCACCTATTCTGTGCATCAAAGTTGTAAGATTTTGAATGAATGAGACTTTGAATAGTTCCAGTAAGTGTGTGTGTGTGTGTGTGTGTGTGTGTGTGTGTGTGTGTGTGTGTGTGTGTGTGTGTGTGTGTGTGTGTGCGCGTGCGCGTGTACATGGTTGTATTTGTCCAAGCTGTCTATATTAGTGGTAGTGTTGTGGAAAGGGTTTTTGAAAGGTAAGGTGCAGGATTAGCAGGTATTAATAAGGTGGTCAGTGGCCTTCAACCTGGTGTTAATGAAAAGGAGGGTATCATCCAACAACTGATAGGAGGTACTCAAGTTTAAGAAGAATCAAGAACTGACAAACAGTATTTAGGGATAACAATATTAACTATCAAAAATGCCTTGGACTCTCTAAGCAGGGTCTTTAAGCTAGAGAACTTGAACAAATGGGGGACGGGGCAGGAGACATGCTTAAGAACTGGATAAAAGGCATTTATAGATGTCCATCAACAGAAATAAGGGAAAGGGAAGCACACAAAAAATCTAAACCCAAAGGGGAACCAGACAAGGATGCTAGGTTTGGCTGATAATGTTCATCATTGCAATGGAAATATTGGAAAGAAAGGTCAGTGAGACACTAAAGGAAGTAGAATTGCAAATGTGGTGAAAGGCCAGTTCCATTTATTTGCAGATGACTATATCATACTAACAAAAAAATGTATGGAGGGCAGTGAAGGCAGTCATAAAGAAATGTGTGATATTCAATTGGAAGCATGCTTAGAATGCAGCCTAAAAAGTAAAGTATGAGGTATAAGTAAGAACAGGACATGGAAGGAAGCAAGGAATAGCAGACTTGGAAAAAGGAATTACAGAGACACCATGGGAAATATTCTCAGGGTTAGAGGTTTAGGAAATGATGGGCAAGTTGAGAAAAAAAGAGCTATACAAATCTGTCAGGTGAAAGAGAGGCAGCACTAAGGAACAGGAAAGTCAATGTCTCAACGTGTGTGTGTGTGCGTGTGTGCGTGTGTGCGTGTGTGCGTGTGTGCGTGTGTGTGTGTGTGTGTGTGTGTGTGTGTGTGTGTGTGTGTGTGTGTGTGTGCGTGCATGTGTGTCTGTTTCAGTTGTCCATCTTTCGTTTTGTTTTGTTGCTGCCAAGCTGATACAAGCTACCAAGATGTTTCCTATACTGATGTAATTTTTCTTTTAAAGTTCATGCTGAAGCATTCCTTGCTTCAGTAGCTCTTGAATAATTATTATATTTTTCTGCTTATGTGGAAGATATCACTAGATAGCAAAGGATATCATTATAACTCTGGACAGTCACTGCAGTGAAGCAATGCAGCACACAACAAGCTTTTGTTAGTGAAACTGTAATATAGTTAATTGCTTACTATAACTGTTAATGTGTGCTGAATGCTTAGGGATTTGTAGCATATAACTCTAGCTGTTAACTATCTTCAGTTTTTACTGTCACTTTCCTAAATTTCTTATAAGCAGTACTCTATACTGTCCTGCTCTTTCTAATCTAATACCCTGCAGTCCTTTAAAGGTGTTTTTTCTATTCACCAAAGGTGCTCAGGGAACACTGGTGAAGGAGGCAGTATATTTTTATGTATCTCTTATCTCTATACCTCTCTCTGTTGTTAAACACAGCTCCATATCTTCTCTCTCTGTTCACTAAACAATCTGTTACTCTGCCTTCTTTTCCAACTTTAGACTAAATAGTTAAAAGTGCCAAACCATCCACCTTCCTGATGATTACTGAAAATACAACCAGAAAGACCTTTTCATCTTAAATCAAAAAATACCCTTCCATGAAAAAGAACAGTTAATGTATGGTTAATGATTTTAAAATGTATCAATGAGTTACTGTTTCCCTGCTTGTTTGCAATTAGCTATCTGGACTGCAGTGCATACTCTACTAGAGGACTCCATCATCATCACTAAATCATGGCCAATTATAATATCAGTCCATTCAGCAGGATATATGCAAGTATTAGCATATCCTGCCCAGAAATATTACTAAACTATATTTAAGCAACTCCACTTTTAACCTGAATACCCTGGCAAACCTAATGTTTAGCAAATGCAAGTTATAGCAAAACAAAGTAACTCAACTGTGATAGTGGCTATGTAATAACCCCCCAATAAAAGCAATAAAATCATCTTTTAAATATGTTTTGAATGCAAATCTAATTTTCCATTATTGTGGGGCTATAATCTTTCTTCCAAACAACACAGAATAAGAAAAGGCTTAATTTATGCTCCTTTACCTAACATATTGGCACAGAACTGCCTGTCTCTGTGAGAAGCTTCAGTTAGTTTTTATCTTATCTTGAGCATAATTCAGCCTCACTGATTGTTTTTCTCCAGTTACTTTGCCTGCGGTGGGGAACCACTCCATTCTGCCCTCGCTATACTTGGACTCCACTACTCTCCCCTACCCTACTCCCATTTCCCACCAACCTTCACTACTACTAAATTTAAAGTAAACTAACTCTACCCACAAATCCTCTGCAACCAGTCAATGCATCCAATCAACAATCATTCCCCACCTCATTCTCTCTTCAAGATGTAAGTCACCTAACTTCCTACCTTCTTGCTCTTTCTCAAACTACATTAACTTTATTTCTTCCTATCATACTCACACTCACTCAGTTTTTTTCTAAATTACAAATTTTACCAGACATCCTTTCACCTCCCTCACTTATTGTCATCTTTCATTTTTGATCTTTAATAATTTTACACTAGTATTCTACCACCCACACACCTTTCTATCTCTACCCTAATTTAATACACTATACTTGCACATCTGGCCTTCCTTCACACATTACTTACTACATCAAGGACTGCACTCCTCCAACCATGTGTCATTAACAAACCACTAAACCCTGCACAATCTCCAATACTCCCTGCCACACTTTACACCATATGACATGATAAACGTGCACCTATTCTCACTAGTCCTCCTCACAACACTAACTCACATAATCAACTATAAGACTCACATCTCCCCAAAAACTCTCAACCACAATCCCTCACTCACATACACCATTCATAACATTACCTTCCTTTTACATCGCACCCAAAATATACACCCTAACTCTCCACAACCTCTTTAGCTACAAATATGTAAAAACTAACCTAAAATCAATACATTTTCACCTTAAAAATACATTTAAATTTAAATGGTATTTCAGCATTCATCTCTCCAAGATTTGCATAAAATTCAGTGGTGACGTCTATCCAGTATACCAACCTCCGTAAGTACAGAATAGGTGCATGGCCAAAGTCCAACAATACCAAAAGAAACCAAAACGACCAGCACACAAAGTCAGCACACAAAATATTTACTTATCAGACAAGAAGAACATCCAGGGAGAAATAAAAAAAATCAGCAAACTGGTTTTGGGAAAATCGCCTTCAAAAGAGCATAAACTCATATGTTTCCCACAATTTAAATATGAAAAGACTGCCTGTCATTGGCTAATCAAACACCTTCATTAAGCCAAGGTGAAAAATTTGCACCTAATTTAATAATCCAGCTTTTCTTTTTTTTATTTAATATATTATGCCATTCTGACTTATCGCTCCGATTGTACATTATTCTATCACAGCAAAATTAAATTTAGCAGTAGAATGATTAATATTTCATTTATACAGGAAATTAGAGGGGCAAGCACATCTGACATCACTGAGATGTTCAGAAATATGTATTTTTAAAGGACAAGAAGTTTGTCCAACATAAAAGGCAGACATGTGCATATAACTAAATAGATAATCCAATCTGACTCACAGTTTCCATATACATCAATATTAAACACACGAGAAGTGTTAAAAAAACTGAATTGCTTAAATTTATGAACATATTTACAAAAACTAAAATGTTCACAAGGCTGACACCCCAGGAAAAAATTGACCATCCAATGTAGTCTGCTGTGAACCTGTTTTAATTTCACTGAATGTTTTATAATGGTTAAACCATTCACCCAAAGTCTTACCCCTCCTATATGAAGAAAGACATCTGGAAGGTATTAGGATTCTCAAAGTATCATCAGACAACAACATTCTTAAATGTTTTGGTATCAGATTCATAAATAAAAAAGAATTATTACCATAACTGGTAACTGATCAGAGTGGATATTTGGAAAGTGCTTTGGGTTTATACTGCAGTAACTCAGACCTATCCAGGCCACTGCTCTACCCCTTGAATGAATCACATCCTGGTGTTTATAACCCATATTACAAAACCTTTTAACTAGCTCTTGCTCCTGTTCAACCTCATCAGAAGAACAAATGCTATGAAGCCATATAAACTGAGCTTTGGTAATATTCTTAATAATATGGCAAGGATGACAACTGCTGGCATGTAAAAGCATGTTAAACGGTGGATGTTTCCTATGAACATTACTAACTAAAGTACCATCACCCTGTAAATTTATCTCTGCATCCAAAAAAGTAATTTGTGCAGGATGATAATTAACTGTAAAGTATATACCTCATTTATTTTCATTTAGGTAGTCCACAAATTCCCATAAGTAATCAGAATCGAACAAACTAACCAACAATCTTCTAAGTATCAGCGACAAATGCCCATAGATTCCAGAAAAATATTATGATTTGGATCATAAATTATTTGTTTGTCAATATATCCCATGAATAGATCTACATAAATGGGGGCAAAAGACACCTCCATAGCAGTTCCCTTGAGTTGCAATTAATAGTCATCCTTAATATGAAAACATTTTTGTTAATACATGTTCAGTGAAACATATCAAGTCTGTATTAAATTGTGGACTATATAAAAAATTATGATTCAACCAATACTCCAGGGCCATCAATCCTGCCCATCGAAGACTATTGGTATATAATGCTGATGTACATATACCACCCAGAATCCAATTACATATCATTGATAATATGTAAAAACTATATAGTGTCTTGGATATGTGATCATATGCAATCCAATAATGGTTTTAAATATTGAGTGAGAAATGCAGATAAAGGTTCTGTAAGAGAACCTCTTCCAGATACCATCAGTCTACCTGGAGGTTGGCTCACATTTTTATGGATTTTTGGTAACACGTAGAAGCATTGTTTGGCTGGATCCTGTATGGTCAAGTGAAACATAACATCCCTAGAAATAATACCTTCATCCAAAGCAAGCTGTAAAAACTGATCAATTTCAGATTTAATTGCGGGGGTGGGATTCAAAAACATCCTTAATAGAATTGTTTATCTAACAACTGATTATGTCCCTCTGCTAAATACATGGGCCAATCTCAGACCACCACAGCACCCCCCCTTATCTGCCGGACTAATAACCGTTTATTTTTATGCAGGGTTGACATAGACTGCATTTTGTGCTAACTAAAAATTATTTGAAGGGATATTGATATGAGAACTATATGAAAAATATAGATCCCTCAAAACCTGTTTTTGAAAAAGTGCAACATTCTTATTAGAAGGTGATATAAATGTCGACTTCCTGAAACAAAATACATATGAATCATGTTCCTTATTATTGTCCTTATCACAAAAAATAATTGAACAATCTATAGAATAAAATCAAATCCTGGGCAAGAACCTCTTCAGGCAGCTTAGATTGGAGTTTCTCAACTAAGCCAAATAAAAGAAGCTCCTCTGGATGCTGACAGTATCAGTGACCACCTACCTATTTATGCTGATGGAAGCCATCTAGTCATATGTAAACAGGTAGCATATAAACAGTTATGCTATATAAAGAACGTTAATGTAAACAACTGCATATCCATTGTCAAATTCTATAATTGGAATATCCTAAAAACCATGCCACTAGATGATACAGTAACCCATTTCATTAATACTTTCCTAACCATTCTATACTTCCATGCACCACTCAGAACAAAGAGAGTCAGGTCAAACCCAGGAGTCTGGTTAACAAAAGAAACATGGCAGGTACTCATTCAAAGAGATAAAGATTGGAAACTATAGTCCAAAAAAAAATCCCATTCTATCAACACTTTAGATATTTAAGAAATCTTGCAAAGAAATTAATAATTAATGACAAAACATCCTGTTTCTTCAGCCTCCAAATTTCACTGAAAAACAATCCCAAACTATTTTAGTCTTCTGTTAACCGTCTGTGCCCTGGCCAAACAACAACTCCATCAACAACTGATAACAACATAGACAATATAGCAACCAGTTCAATTCTCACTTTATAAAAAATATATTCTCTTACTAAACAAAACTCTTCCACCACCCTCACTATCCTAACCTCATCTAACAGCAACACAGTAACTTTCTCTTTCCACCAAGTCCAAACTGCTACCATAAAAAACAGTTACTAAACCTCAAACTAACAATCTTAGCAGCTGATAACCTGACAACATAATACCTGAACCTTGCTGCCAATGCTCTAGCCTTCCCTGCCTCAGTACTAATTAACTGATCAATAGCAGGAAGTCATATACCAACTTTATGTAAAAAAAAATCATAATACCACTACATAAAGGAGGAAATTCAACTGACCTGTCTGATTATAGACCTACAGCTATATTGCCAGCACTACCAAAACTTCTAGAAAAAAATGTATTCTTGTCAACCCCTTAAACATCTTAGCAACAATAATCATCTGTCCACAATCCAACATGGTTTCTGCTCCAGTCATAATATAACTACTGCTTTTCTTACAAAACTATGGAACTCCATTCCACTACAGCTAAAACTTGCAGAAAATGTCAAATGTTTTTAAAGGCAACTAAAACAGCATCTACAATACTCCTGGCTCTCCTCTTGCTCTTCACCTGGTTAATACCTACCAAAGTAACTTAATAAGGTGCTGTACCTCTGACAAAAATGATGCCTCACCCTTCCTAACTAATCACATACAAAACCCATCATGACGATGAGCTTACAATGATTTCACTTTTCTTTTATACTGTAAACAATGGATACTTCTCTGTTTTTCCCCTCTCCTCTCTGAAACTAGTGTATTTTTCTCTCTCATTCTTACCTCCACTTTGTAACTGCAAAACTAAATGCAAATTAATGCTTTTTCCATTTTACTTTTTTCTTTCTAGACATACCCCTGGATTCAACAGGACTAGTGCAGGAGCTCCAGCAGGCAATATGTCTACCATGTGATCCAGGAATAGTCTGTAGGGACGTGCACGAGTGCTCCTGCACTAGTCTTGCACGGACTCAGTTCCTGTATGCAAATTACCCCATTTGCAGGTGAAATCCATGCAAATAAAGTGAATTTGCGATCAGAAAGCTGGAAGCCGGACGTGCAGGTCTAGTGTAATCTGCAGAAATGTACTCGGTTAATAACCGAGTACATTTCTGCAAACTACAAAACGGAGCCATGACAGCTCCAAATAAAGGGTGGATATTATGTAGAAAGAATGCCAATGGCCAAATATATGGCTATTGGCATGGAAAACAATTGCAAAAGTAAAAAAAAATAACTTTTATTTTTTTAGCCTGTTTAAGCGTAGGGCAGCGGCGAGCAAACAGGATCGGGAAAAATAAAATAAAAACCCTAAAATAAGCATTCTAACCAAAATCACTATTTTGCCATTATACTCAATGGCAGGCAGAAGACAACATGGCCAGTGAATAGTGGTTGCTAAGGGGGGAGGCTCAGTGTGGGACCTGTAACTATACATCAGCAGGCAATCCTATGCAAATGAGGGGAATGATACTGAATCCCAGATTTCCCCTGCATGTTAGTCAGCACCCAACAGTGTAAGAGCAGGAATAGCCTGGTGCAAGCCTAGGAGTTAGCTGACATCATAGGGGGGTGTCTCAGGCATACTGTAAGTGGATTGAAGCCCTGTGGCTCGGGTTTGCCCATAGCAAAACAGAGCTAAGCAAGGTGGTGTGTCTGAGGCTGCCTAGCACTCTTTACATTGCCTAAGTGGGTGTGCATGCCACGCACCGGGTTTTAAAGGAAAAAAAAAGTAAACCAGGAAATACAAGCTCTGTGCACATTTGAGCACTGTGTTTGTGCGGCATGCCCCCGGTCTTAAACAGGAAGGCAATGGGAAGGGAAAACTGCAGTAGGAAGGTAGTCTAGGAAAACTAGCATAGCTGGCATGTAAAATGTATCAGAATCAGCCAGTTACACAGGCAGTGACCAGCCTAGCCCAGCCCAGCCCAGAACACTACTATAAACTTTGCAAACACCTGTCCCTCGGGTTTTTCCCACATACTCTACACCACCGGTATATACAAATGGGAGAATTTTAACAAACAAAAACAACAAAATGATAGAGGCTGCAATAGCTATCCTACATCAACATGTGGAATAGGCTGAGGGTGGTGAGGATGAGAATGCTGTTGACCAACCTACAGTGAGGAGACGGAGAAGAGTATACAGACTCAGGGTAACCTACCAGGAGCTACATGAGCTGGAGATAGTGGAGCACAATAGGGTGGACAGGGACCTCCTACAGCAAATTGTTGAGCTGTGCCGGCCATGCCTCACACACAGAACTAACAGAGGGGAACCCATCCCAGTGAATACCAAGGTATGTGTAGGCCTAAGAATACTAGTTCCAGGTACCTTCCCAAAGGCCAACTGGAGATATTATGGGGATCTCACAGTCATCAGCATCCAGGGTACTCCACCAGTTCCCAAATGCCATGCCAGCACATGCCGGTGAGCACGTATATTTCCCCAACAGCCGTGAGGCATTGGCCAGCAATATGCATCTCTTCCACCAAATAGCAGAATACCCTGAGGTAGTGGGTGCTATAGACTGCATGCACATATGCATCAAAGCACCACCTAGTGAGCATGGTAGGGTCTACATCAATCGCAAGGGCTTCCCCTCCATCAACTGCCAGGTCACGTGTGATGTCCAGGGCATAATAATGAATGTGTGTGCTGGCTGCCCTGGAAGCTATCACGATTCCCACATCTGGCATCTGACACAGCTGTACCATAGACTTGCCAGTGAGGACATCCCTTATGGTCACCTAGTGGGGGATGCTGGTTACGCACTGGAGCCATGGCTGATGACACCCATCAGAAATGCACACACACCTGAACAACAACTCCATAATGAGGCACACACACAGACCAGAGTTGTAATAGAGCATGTGTTTGGGATGCTCAAGTCATGGTTCCAGTGTCTGGACGCATCCGGTGGAGTCTTACAGTACTCCCCAGCTACAAGTACTCAAATTGTCATTGTATGTGCCATGCTACACAATATGATCATGCGGAAACAGCTGCAGCAGGAACAGCACGGGGCAGGGCCACACAGCCCTCCCACCATTGCCAAGGCCTGCGCAGGCACAGAGTGACTCAGAGGAGGAACAACCTCAGCCTGCCACAGTAGGCAGAAGGAGGCATGCCCAGTATGCCCTGGCCTTGGCAAAGAGGCAATGCACAGCACATGCACTGACACAGGTGGGACCCAGGGAATGACACCACTCTCTGACTCACACATGCAGTAAAAGGGATGCCAAACATGACACTACCTGTGCTTAACCATGTATAGGGAGTGTACAATGTGCATCCGGAACAGGCAGCCCTCCAGCACCATCCTCAGTACTGGCACACCCACAAGGTTAGTCACTCTCCTTACCAATTGCCACATGGAGTAGTATGTGTTGTTACTTGTATCTATGGTATGGATGTGAGCATGCAAGGGAATTGGGTGGCTGAATGGGATGCCACCAGATAGTAGACACCTATAGTGGTAGCATGAGATCTGTAAAAAATACTGGTGTTACCATAGTAGCCAGTACTACGCATGGTGACAAAACCCACTGCAGGAAATGTGCTGGGCCACATGTATGTCCATATGACTCACACATTTCAGTCAGGGAGGTTCACATACCCAACAACAGTCTCAGCCAGCAGGACAGGTGTAGACAAACATAAACAAAGGCTGTGCTAGGGCATCTGAATGATGGACATGGGTAACCTCCCCCCCAGGCCTACATAGACAGACTACAGCAGGTCAGGCAGAGGGATGTTAGTTATGAAGGGTAGAAAGTCAGAAACTGATAATGTAGGCCAATCAAACCTAAGAGCTGTAGTACACTGATATGCTTCTAGTCAGCATGATAGGTTAGAATACAGAATGAAATGGAGTACCTGACATACCAGCACAGTCATAGCAAATGTGTACACGTGTCATCTGTGCCCCCCCAATCCTAAGTAGAAATTTAGAAACAGTCAAGTGTGCTCCCCCCAATCCTGTGTAGAAATGGTCAGGTGTGCCCTCCCTCCCAATCCTGTGTAAAAATGTAGAAACAGTCAGGTGTTCCCCCCAATCCTATGTAGAAGTGTAGTAACAGTCAGGTGTGCCCCCCAATCCTATGTAAAAATCTAAAAACAGTCAGGTGTGCCCCCAATCCTATTTAGAAATGTAGTAACAGACTAGTGTGCCCCCCCAATCCAATGTACACACATTGTAAGAGTCAGGTGTGCCCCCCAATCCTATGTAGAAATGTAGTAACAGTCAGGTTTGCCGCCCCTCCAATCTGATGTAGACATGTAGTAACATGTATGTGTAGGTATAATACCAGGGGAGCACAGATGACCTGAGATGGCCAAAGTAGCAGAATAGATGGTAGCATTTGTACACTATGCAGGCATGTGTGTGTTAGGTTGGTGCTTGTTTCTTATTGTGTGAGAGTGGTCAGTATATAGGCATGTTGACGTTTGACCTGGTGGCCATTGCCCACTACTGCCGGTGACAGGGCCAAGTCCTCACAACTGCAGTGCCAAAGACAATTCCCCCCAGTATAACATATGCTAGCAGTAAGCCATTGTAAATGTATGGTGGTAATATGTGTCACCATCTGAAAGATGGACATGGCATGACTGTTGGGCCAGATATACAACAAGCAGTACACAGGGAAAAGTACTCCAGACATATAGTATATAATGTGTAACCATGAAATGGACACACCCTTGGAACTGTACATACAGGTATGCCTCACATTATCTGGGCTTGTAGTAGGGAATATTGGTGTCATCTGGCCAAACACTCACAGATCACAAAGGTGATAGGACTGATGTATTGGGAAATGGATGATGTCTCTGCACAAGCCAGCATAACTGGAATACCCCATGCATATCTTTGAGTCAGATGCAAGTAGTGGCCATAGCACACATGCACCCAGCTCACCCAAACACCACCTACAGGTACCTCTCTGGTCATATCCCTACTGTTGGGAATGGGTACAATATGACCCCCACCTGTGTATGGCAATAGTTAAAGAATGCAGCATGCAGTGCAGGTGTCCCATGCAGGTGTGTCCCTAGCTGCAAGTAGCACCCTGCCAGCATCCACACCACTTGATCAATACTGATAGAAAGTATTGGCATGAACACCTAGTACACCTACCCTGTCACCCCAGGGGAATGTACTGTATGGCAGTCTGGGACTGTAGGACTGACAGAAAGCCACAGCCTGCTACAGCTGGCCTGCATCATCACCAAATGGCCTAAAAGCCTCCTCCAAAGGCCTGTGTCTCACCCGTATTGCCAATGTATGTTATCTCATAGACACTCAAATAACAACATAACACATGCCACATAAGCCATATGCAAGGCTATGTGGACAAACCAAAGTAACATGTTCACCATGTCCCACTGCATGAACTGTGGACCAACACCAAAATACAGCTGTAATGAGGTTATAACTATAGGGAAAGTATCAGACAATGTATGCATAATGTATGGAAGAGGATAGACTAATAGAAAGGGGGTGGGAGCATGGGCAGCATGGAATGTGCAAGGTCCGAAACACAGCCGTGTGTACATACTATCCCTGGCTGCAAACACAAAAATGGGTGGCTACAAACCTGTCCATACACCGCAATAGGGGTAATGTCTTAACTTATGACCTCTGCTTCTGGGTAACCTGTGTAAATCTGTACAGCTGTAAGGTATTTCCACAGCAAGATAAGGCCATACTGTCATGTTGATGGATGTACAAGTATGGGATCCACTGCCAGCACTGTACCAAGGTGCTGAACTGGATACACAGACCCAGCAGCAAGTGTCTGCAGCTCTCCCACCAGAATGGCATAACATCCATGAATATGTAGGTGTTTGACCACAATACTGGAATCAGCTGCATTCACCCTGTGTTCCCCAGGACATCACTGTGAGCAAAAATGTCCACCTGACAGTACTCGAGGACATAAAATATCACAATGTATAACAGTGCACATGTCTGCATATCTCTGCTAACACCAGTACCATGTAGCAGAAGCAGCACAGACACAATAACCTACAGTACACACTATCCCTTGCACAGTTTGACCCCATATTACCAACTGATCTACAGATAGGTTCATAGGTTCATAGGTTGATAGGTTCATACTAGGCTATCTGCCCTAGGGCATTCATAAGCCTAGCCAGAGTGTGTGTGGCTTTCACCACCACTTAGGATGAGAATACTATACCCATTAGTTTGCTGTGCCTCTGTCCAGCAGTGATACAGAGATGATTCCCGGGGTAAACCTACGATCTCCCATCCACTCATCAAGATTTCTCTTGAACAGAGTCAGTGAGGGGCTCTGCCTCACATGGACTGGGATTCTGTTCCATAGTGTAGGGAGTCTCTGGGTGATGAATCTGTCCCTCCAGCACGTCCTATTTATATCCGTGCTGAGGTTTAAGTCTCTTGCTCTCGTGGCTCTGATGGATTTGGATTTTTTGAGGTGGAGCATGTCCATTAATTCCGGGTTGGACATGGCCTTGTATGTCAGGCACAGATCACCTCTGAGCAGATGGTATGCGACTGAATAGAGCTGGAGTTTCTTCAGTCGGGCATCGTTATGACATATGTTTGAGCCTTTATCCTTTTGGTGAGGAACTTTGGGGTCTTTCCAACTGCTGCAGGTGTCGGGTAAGGTACATTCCGAATGGGGCGTTGTACTCAATCACTGGTCTGATAAGTGAAGAGTACAGTGGTACAATGACCTCTCCTGATCTGGATGTGAATCCCTTCATGATCAGGTGGGCAATGTAGAAGGTCTTCCTAACCACTTTGGCAATGTGAGTGTCAAAAGAGAGGTTACTGTCAACTTGGGTCCCCAGGTCCCTGATAACTTCTTCCGTGTTTAATGGATTACCACCTATGTGGTAATTAGGGTTACCTTGTTTTTCCCAAAGGGTATGACTATACATTTTTTGGCATTTAGCTTAAGGCCATGGCTCTGGCACCAGTTATCCATTTCTATGAGACCTCTCTGGAGGATGTCTGTGTCTGATGGAGTGTCAATTATGGTGCCCAGTTTGCAGTCATCTGCAAATTTTGTCAGCCACAATCCCCCTATGTTTGCCTGCACTTCAGAAAAATAAATGCCGAACAAGAGGAGGCCCAGGACTGAGCCCTGTGGGACACCGCTCGTGACCGGCTTATAGTCTGACATGGCACCAGCAACTCTAACCCTGTGTGTTCTGTCCTTGAGCCAGTTTGCAACCCATCTTGTGACATATGGGTTTACATCTAAGCTGGTGAGCTTTTCTATGATGCCCGAGTGGGGTATTGTGTCAACGCTTTTGCTAGGTCAAGGTAGGCTGTGTGAACTGCCTTACCCTCATCAATGGCCTTAGTGACTGTTTCGAAAAAGTTGACCAAGTTCAAGAGGCAGGATCTGCTCTTGACAAAGCCAAATTGGGTAGGATCCAGTGTCTGTAGGTCCCCAATGTCTTTATTTATGAGTTCCATTATGATCCTCTCCATAGCTTTGCAGACAAGGCTCGTGCTTATGGGCGGTAATTTCCAGGGTCCGTAGAAGCACCGCCTTTGTGGAGTGGGACCACAGTTGCCGTACGCCATTCTTTGGGTACGTATCCTGTAATAAGGCTAAGATTAAACAGCAGCCTTATGTGTGGGTTTAGTTCCTCATTGAGTTCGTGTAGCACACAGGCGGGGACACCGTCCAGTCCCATTGATGCTGTGTTTTTTGCTTTAGAGAGAGCTCTCACCTGGGCATCTGAGATGTTTGGGAGGCTAGACTCTGGTGGGATAGATATTTCTCCTTTTGGGGAGGAGGGAGAAATTTGCACTGAACCTGTCTGCCAGTATGTTGGCAATGTCTGTGGGTTCAGTGATTTTTTTATCATTTTGGACTAATTCTGAGCATATCTGGGAGTTTCCACCCAGGTTTCTAACATAGCTAAAGAAGGCCTTATGATTGTCTTTTGTGTCATTAGCGATTTTTCTCTCAAAGTTGGCCTTGGATGATTTTATGAGTGATCGTAGTTTTTGCTAGTATTGATCAGAGATGCCTTCCCTTTTAGGGATTTTGCTCTGTCATGTAGTAGCTTTCTCCTCTTGTTGTAGAGTTTGTTTATGGCTGGGGTCCACCAGACCAGGCGCCTGCCTTTGGTGGAAAGGGTCTTGATTTTATTAGGGATTGCTTGATCCATACATTCCTGGAGGTGCTCGTAGAAGGCATTTGTAAGGGTTTCAGCAGCATGGGTTGTGGTTTCCACTGGCTCAGGGGCCTTGAAGGATACCACTCCAGTCTTAAGAAGTGTGAAGTTTGCTTTTGAGAAGTTCTTCACTGTGGTCTTTTTGCTGGGGTGGGGGCGGGATGTGGATCTCCAGTAAGATTAATTTATGGTCTGATCTCACCAATGAGGGATATACTTCCGGTGTGGAGCATTTTGTCCCCATGTTTGTGATGATCAGGTCTAGTATATTTTCTCCTCTTGTGGGAATGGTGACTAGTTGTTCCATAGCATTTGAGTTTATGAACTCAAGGAACCTTTGGGCTAGGGTGCTGGGGCTTGAGTAATGTTCCCAGTCTATGTTTGGGTAGTTGAAGTCACCCAATATGATGGTCTTTGGAGAGACATTCATACTCTCCAGTGTCTTCAGGAAGGCTGTGTGGGTTTCCTGAGTTTGAGAAGGTGGTCTGTAGAATGTTACAAACTGTAGGGCAGTTTTACCTATGGTTAATTGCACCTGGATGGTCTCCGATGCTTCGTGTGTTGCCACTAACCTGGAGGTGTGGGTATCCTTTATGAATATGGATACTCCCCCTCCTTTTGTGGTTAGGTCCGGATCCTGCAGAAACAGTTTGCTACCTGTAGGTGTGGAACACAAAGGTCTGCACTGGAGTACAAACTACCTGGAATGGATCCACACATTCAATACAGAAGGGAATACTGGGTATGCTCACACACTTAGGGAAATGAAGGCAATGTCAGACAACAACATACTGAAAGGTCATACTGGGCATGCTCACACACAAACAAATGAAGCCCATGTCTGCCAACAACAGTGGACCCTACATATCTAACAGTTGCAGATATTAGTGCATACACTCCTCAGCATGCACCAGTCATGCTTTGCGCACAAATTGGATAAGAATACACACATATATCCAAGGACAACACACTATAATATGCCAAAAGTACACATACATAGATGTGTGGAAGAGAGTGACAGTGACAAAGAGCCTTCCATCATGAGGCCTGTCCCACCCAGCACACAGTCAAATGGCTACAACCACATGATGTGTAAATGTCACTCACTGTAGAAATTAGCCACTGGTATCCCTCAGCATAACAGACTCTGTGGTGCAAATGCTAGCTGTGCAACATGACTGTACAAGGCAGTAGTAATCCAGCAGTTGTATACACGTACCTGTGGAATACAAACCTGTGTGTGCCTGAGTGTGGTGTGTCTACCTCTAGATGAATGGGTTATGGCCCATGCACACACACTGCCCTCCCCATAGCCCTACTATGACAAGCCTGCTAATGTCATTCACTTTGGAATACACCTTTGGGAAAGGAGTAGTTGAGTAGTCTCTGTGGCACATCCTATAAGTTGTAATGCTGTAGTGTGATAAACTAGTTTGGTTGGAATTCTAATCTCCGTCATGGCAACTGTGTTTGTGTGCCTCTGTCTGTGTAGGGATCAATGCTTTTTAGGCTAGTCTCACTCGCTACAATTCAAATACCCTACTTTTGCAAGGCTGCTGATGTCATTGACTTTGAAATACACCTTTGGGAAAGGAGTAGCCCCATAATCTCTGGCGTGTCCTATAACTGCAAAATGCTGTAGTGTGATAAACTAGTTAGCTAGGAATTCTAACCCCAGGCATGGCAAATATGTGTGTGTGTCTGTTTGTATAGGGAGCAATGGTTTTTAGGCTAGTCACATTCAGTACAATTCAAATGCCCTACTTTGTCATTCATGTTGAAATACACCTTTGGGAAAAGAGTAACCCAGTAATCTCTGTGGCACATCCTGTAACTGTGTAATGCTGTAGTGTGATGAACTGGTTTAAGCAGGAGATCTAATCCCAGACATGGCAATTGAGTGAGTGTGTCTCTATCTGTGTAGGGATCAATGCTTTTTAGGCTAGTCACTCTCACTACATTTCAAACGCCCTATTTTGGCTAGCCTGCTAATGTCATTCACTGTGAAATACACCTTTGGGAGAAATGTAGCCCAGTAATCTCCGTAGTGCATCCTATAACAGTGTAATGCTGTAGTGTGATATAGTACATTGCTAGGGGTTCTAGTCCCACACATGGCAATTGTGGATGTTTGTGTGTGTGTTTCTTTGTCTGTGTAGAAAGCAATGATTTTTAGGCTAGTCACACTCACTACAATTCAAATGCCCTGCTTTGGCAAGGCTGATGAATACACCTTTGGGAAAGGAGTACTTCAGTAATATCCGCAGTGCATCCTATAACAGTATAATGCTGTAGTATGATCTAGTACTTTGGTAGGGGTTCTTTTCCTGCACATGGCAAGTGTGGATGCTTGTGCATGCATGTTTCTTTGTCTGTGTAGGGTGCAATGCTTTTGAGGCCATTCACAGTCACTACAATGTCCACGTGACCTTCTTTGGCAAGCCTGCTGATGTCATTCCCAGTGAAATACACCTTTGAGGAAAGAGTACTATAGCAATCTCCATGGTGCGTCCTCTAAGAGTGTAATGCTGTAGTGTGATATAGTACATTATTAGGGGTTCTATTCACACACGTGGCAAGTGTGGATATTTGTGTGTGTGTTTCTTTGTCTGTGTAGGGTGCAATGCTTTTGAGGCCATTTACAGTCACTACAACCTCCATTGACCTTCTTTAGCAAGCCTGCTGATGTCATTCCAAGTAAAATACACCTTTGGGTAAGGAGTACTTCAGTAATCTCCTTAGCTCATCCTATAACTGTGTAATGCTGTAGTGTGATAAACTAGTTAGGTAGGAGTTCCAATCCCAGACATGGCAAGTGTGTGTCTGTGTTTGCCATTCGTATCCTGTGTGGAGGTGGCGGTAAGTGTGTAACAATTGAACTCATTGTGGAGTGGGTTTTGCAAATTTCTTATATGGTGGCCCTATATATGTCACAATGTCTACACTCTCAACCCATGTCTCATACACAAACCCACTTGCCTAGGCAACAACCGCTATGTTGGTAGTACCCTGCATATTGCCCACAGATAGTAACCATGGTGTGATTGCAGTGGACTACAGAGGGCATGGCACCCTGTCCATCAGTACAATAGGCATGTACATGCAGACAGTGCGCATTCATTATGTTCCCCACTGGACGCCTGCAACACCTGTGGTGCCATCAAATGTGACCCACAAAGGACATACCATGCCTTAAACACATGCCCTGTATGGACAGATGCCCCTGACACCAGGGAATACCTGTATCATGCTATCAATGTAGGTGCAGGGTCAACCTGCTGTCCATTACCAGTTCCTGCCACATGAGGCCAGGACTGGCACATCTGATGATAATCTGTGTACACAACATGGGACAGACACCCCAGGTACAGTTCCACATGTCACTGTACATGCATTTGGATGTGTGCACATCCCAGACAGCATCCATGTCATGGACTAAAGAACACATACATGGCAAGCATTGCACAACAATGGCCACACACAAGAGTTACCCAGGTGACTGGATGATGAATGCAATACCCACCTGTGTGGGCCAATCCAGGCACTAAACCCCTGAGCTACACTGCAGATCATTGCAATGTGGCCTGCTGCCAAGGTATACCCTTCACTTAGCCTTGTATAGCCTTCTGGCACAGTCAACCACTACACACCCATGAAGCAATGCACGCATGCATGTCAGTACTGGCACCCTGTGTCTGTGTGTGTGTGTGTGTGTGTGTGTGTGTGTGTGTGTGTGTGGTGTATGATGCTTTTGACCACATTCACACTCACTACAACTCCCATTGGCATACTGAAGCATGCTGTCTGATGTCAGACACCTTCACATACCCTTTGTCCATATAACCTCCGGATAACCCCTATGGTGCATGTGATAACCACACATTACTGTATTGTGGAAAACTAACCAGTTAGGAAGTGTATTCCTGACCCTGCCAAGTGTGTCAATGTGTGTGAGTCCCAGGCATGTACACTACACGTAAACTATGTGGCGCATGCAATGCCTGCATAGACATGTGATAGCAATACATAGTCAGTCAGAGGTTTGAAACCCTGTACTGGTAGGTGTGTAACACAAACATGGTTAGGCTTTACTCTCCCACCCCCTTCCTGACTTACTTTGTCTCTGTCTGTCTCTCTCACTCCCTCTCTGGTGGATGTGGAGAACTGCACCTGCTTTGCATAGACGTCAGGTTGTGTTTTGTAAGTGATGCTCATGATCAGCTGATGGCCTCTGCATGAATTGCAGCCCTCCTCTAGCTGATTGCATGTGGAACAGCTGTGGTAACATTCCCATAGCCAATTGTATGGAAACACACTCCAATATCTAGGAACATCATGTTGGTGTTGGGCCTTTTCATTCACTGTGAGCAGGACTTAGATCTAGTGTTTGGCAAACAACATCACAGATGGATTTGGGATTTACCTTTAACAACATACACTGTGGAAACAGGCCAACACACAGGAGGGGGATGTGCCTGACATGACTACAGAATGTAAGTGTTGCTGCAGTGGTTTGCAGGTCCCTAATATTACTGATGTAAATAGATTTTCACTTCTACTCAGCATTTAAACTGCATTTACTTCACTTGGAAGAGCTTTGTATGCTGTTGCAACTTATTTGTGGGACTTTGGTTTGATTGTATATAAAAGGGCTGTCTTTCACTCTTACCCACATCTGATGAAGTGTGATGAAACGAAAACGGATTTTCAAACAGCGTTAATGGAGATGGAGTGTTTTTAGTGTGAATTTTTCTTTAGTAAAACGTTACATATATTGGTTGGCTTCGTCCGTGGCTTTATTGGGTCGCTTTCAGTGCACCTTTCATGGTTTTATTGGATTTGTTTTGTGTACTTTTGCCTGCACCTGGATTGTTGCTATTCTGCATTTGGAGTAATGTCAGTTTAACAGGGTGTGTGTGGATATGGCTGGTCTACATGTCTTAATACCTGTCATGACAGTGCTATGTTTTTGAGGAAACCCCCAAGTGTGGGGTCATCTCAGACTGGGCAGTGTGTGGAGCCTTTTGTTTCTTGTGTTACTCACTGAACACCTATCTGAGAAATGCAGACCCATAGTGTGAGGATTGCAGTCAGTACATGGTGACAGCCATGAGAGTTACTGACCTCATATCCCTCATAGGACATATGTCACAACAAACCCTGGTACGACAGTAAATGTATGAGGTTATCACAGCAACATGCCAATATTGGGGCAGTGTTCATAGCTCCAGCCACAAGTCTGTCAACCTTTGTACATATGTCCTGCAGTAAGAGGTGCATATGTCCTGTAAACCATTATTTATTGACATCATACCTGATAACAAGCCAGTCAGATATCAGACTGATAGACATGTTATGTATAGTAGGGGTTGTTTCTGAGGATATAGCTTGGCCATTTTGTGGTTGTGTTTACAGTACTGGGGTCTGTTTATCTAGGGTGATTGTCGACAGTATGTGTATGGCACATATGTACCTTGGGCTGTGCATAGACTGTGGTAGATGCCATTGTTGTTGGTCCTGTTCTAACTGATGTGACATGCTGCTCCAGTGAATTATACCCTACTGGCTTACATGTCTGTAGGGCCAGACACACATGTGTCCTATACCACAAACAGCCATTGGACCACACAGTGCCATGACCCAGTGTATGTAAGGTCAGTGTGTGAGAGGCACATATGATGATGGTGTTTATCAGACGGCTATATAGTATCATATTAAGCGCGTGTACCATATGTGGCTGTGACTCTGTTTACATTGGTTGTGGGTATGCACTTTTACACAGGTGTCTGTTGCTCTGTGCTGTGACATGCGTGTAGAGCCCTCTATAATTGCAGGCACATGTGTAGTCCCCCATACAAAATGTAGTCCAGTGTTGTGGCAGTCTGCCTGTAGTTTGCACAGTGCTTTGTGACATGCCTAGCAGCATAGTGTAATTACCCAGTGTGCTGATATGTCCAGTTATTTGCAAGACATACTGCTGCCAGGCCACCATAACTGTTGTGAATTTCTGACAAAGCAGTGGGATTCTGTACAGATGTATGTCACTAACTACTGGGTAGTATGTGGCCATGTGACCCCTGCACCACCAGGTATTATGTGTTAGGACAGACTGATATGTGTGCATGCATAAATTGTGTGGGCATATGTCATCCAGTATTTATGTGATATACTCATGTACATGGCTATTAACATCCACATTGGGAGGTGTGGTCCACATGTCTCGCATGAAGGGGATATGTGTACACCTCTGGACTGACAACAGAGTGCTAGACTGTCCACATATATTGGTCATATCTCTGCTGTAGTCCACAGGATCATTACTGTGCTTTACTAAGGATGCATTTTATAACATGTTGCTTTAAGAACAGTTTAATATTTGGCGCCAATTACATTTTAAAATGGAGTGTAATCAGCTGTTTCATTCGTTCTGATGAAGCTAGCTTAGTCTAGTGAAAGCGCTTAACGTTTGCAGTTTATCTGTATTAAACTTTCGTTTGTTTTATCTATAATCCGGTGGATTTATTTTGCTGACTATATCAGAGCTTGGAAGTGAACAACATCGTGTGGATTTTTGTGGTATTATTTACGTGTGGTTCCATACGGGCTGTGTATTTATTCGACTGTGCTAGCAGTGGTAATGTACTATGATGTCCTTAGGTTGTCTGTCTGTAGCCAATGGCACACATGTTAATTTCAGATGTGACCTCCCACACCCAACATGTCTGTTAAGACAACCCCTATTACAGTAGCAACAGTCTACATATATACCTGCAATACATACCTGACATCCCCTTGCACTAAGAGATTGGGACTACTGGGGCTGAGGTAGGACTCCACTCCATGTTCTGGACATATGGTGAACATATATGCATATATATATTTATCCATATCTCTATATAGATATATACACATATACATATCAACATACATATATATATATATATATATATATATATATATATATATATATATATATATATATACACATATAAACACTCAAATATATACATTTACACAGCAATATATGTCTACACATATACAGATATAGATACACATGTACATATACTTATGGATATCTACATATAAATCGACAGTAATAGGTATATCCAAATAGATATGTATGCACATATAGTTAATAGATATTTACATATATATCTACATAAATAGGCATATCTGTACACATAGGATGTGCATACATATATAGTTATATATACATATATCTATATCTATCTCTCTCTCTCTCTATGTCCATATCTGTATATATATATATATACTATATATATAGATATATATATATATATACATATATATATATATATATATATATATATATATATATATATATATATATATATATATATATATATATATATATATATATATATGTATATATACAAAGAGATCTACACATGGGCATATATATGATGCACTATACAGATGTGTATACATACATATGTATGAATATACATGTGTATGTACGTGTAGACATATATCAACATATGTATAAGTATATATCCATATTCCTGTCATGTGTAAACATCACGGTTGTGTATACCTTTCCAGATGTATCTCACTGTAGGTATCGGATATGTGTATATTATGATATAACAACATTTGCGATGCAACAGTCATATTAATAACAAGTACTACACAATTGTGGAAGTAAAGGCAATTTTTCAATACTAAACAATATGTATATTGACAGATATATTGGAAAATCAAGAGCTGTCTTCACAGTTGTAATGGCGTGGTGGTTATGTGTTGTGACTATAGTGTACAGGGTTCTGGGTTCAAGACTTGCAAGGGTTGTTCATTTTGTTGCTGGGCAGAACAAGGGCTGTCGGATACAGAGTGGTTAAGGCAGTTTGAGCAGCTTTAAGCGTGCTTGCGTGGTTGAGCAGCTTTAAGCCCATTTGCGCGGGTTTGCGTGGGTTTGTGCGAAGCTAAGCGGTGCTAAGCTATGGGTAAATGTACCGGTGCTTCCACCATGTAGGCTTCACTTACCAGTGTGAAAATAAGCTTTGCTGTTATATTGGAGCAATGTTGATACCTGCTAAGCATGGCTTAGCCCTGGTAACCAGTTCTTACCACCCAGTCTGATAACATAGCAGGGTAATGACATTTGTAATAAGTGTATGTAATGCCATGTACAATACATGTACCTATGTGCTGTCATTACAGTAGCAAGAGGTGTGAGTTTCATGTCTGGGGCACATAACTATATGAGGCCTGTACAGCACTGTTATCCATGTGAATGTGTTACATACAGGGGTAGTAGCCCAGGTATGTGCTGTCACACTGGCATGTAGTGTATCATGGCAGTACTACTGTTGACAGTGTTTTCCCAGGCAAGTGTAGAGCGCTAAATGTAGTACTGACAAAAGCACACCTGCAGCCATAGCTGGACTCTGAGGCCTCCCTGTTGTGTCCCTGGTGTGTGAGCTGTGTCACAGTATATATCCCCTACTGGATAATGATCCAACATGTGGAATGTAACTGTAGACTACTGTCTATAGAGCACATATTAGCGAGGGCTTCCAACATGTAGTTATGGCATACATATGGTTGTCAAATGTCTATCTGTCAACATATTCATCTTACTGTATAGCTACTTGCCAAGCTGATGTCTCTCAGTCCCTATACAGATGTGCAGATGGCAGGTATCCAGCTGAGATATGTACAAGCAACCTATGCTTGATTGACACTGACATGTCTGCCCAGCTGTGTAAGAACTGACACGTATAGGAGACACCAACCTGTATGCACCACATGCCTCGGGTACCTCCACTACACTACCACAGTCAACAGAACATGCTTGGGTAGAGGTCTCCATCGCAGACACTAACCATGTGTTGTAATACATGTTGCATACATGTCAACTTGATCACCTCAGTGTCCATGTGCAAGAGGCACCCAGAGGATTGGCTGATGCATGTCACTCTCACCCTGAGGGTCCCTACAGTGGTGTCTGTTGATAAATTGCCTGCTGCCACATGGCAGGTGGCAGGATACCACTGTACACACATCCCGTACATAACCCATCTCTCCATGGACAATAGCTAGGTACACAGCTATGACCACCTGCATTGATGTACCACAGTACTGAAACATGTGTACATATGCATTACTGAGGATAGCAGTGTCTGTGTGTTAGTACACCTGTACTTGGGAATTCCACGAGGGCCTTCAAAATCACCACAACACCCATTGCCATAGTCAGTTGTGGCTGCTGCTGTATGGGACATTACATGTACCCTGTTATGCTCTGCTCTCTACCTGCTACATGAGCCTTGCAGTACCAGCACAACAGTGTTGTACAAATGGGTCGATATGCAAGGGATACCCATTGAGTTCTGGCAAGTGTATGTGTTCATATCTGTAGGGTACAGCATTCCGAGGCCACATACTCCTTTTACAATACCCATTGCCACACAGTAGTATGAATAGTGTTGTTGCTGCCCATAGGTGAGGCATGACAATGTAACACCCTACTATGCCTGTGGCATGTACATTAGATGCATATTCCTGTAGTACCACTGTTGGGATATACAATGGGTTGTATCACAGTTGTGGGTAATGTGTGATGGTGGGTATGTTGCAGTGTCATCATGGGTTTCAGGGAGTACAATATCAACTGGGGGATGTTGGTGCTTTGCACAATGTCATTACACCAAGGTACACCCGGTATATGTCCCGTGTACCACTTTATGGTGACCACTGTCACCATCAACCATACAGGTAACTAATACCACAATCCACCCCAGTTATGTATGTGTTGTGTGCAGCCTACCTGTAACATATTGGACACACGGTCAAGTTAGTTAGCAGCGATAGGCCCAGGTCTCTTGGGCATGTGTCTGCCTGTTATGTGTCTGTTAATGTGTATATGATGGTATGTCACACTATATATTGTCCATATACAACCATTACATTCCCCATTAGCATACTGTACATGTCTGGTGATGTTCTGCATGTAACATGTAACCTGGAACACACCTCACCCAAAATGCTGTGTGGTGTGTGCAATGAAAGCCACACATTTCAGTAGCACTACATACCTAGGGAGGGGTCTAGTCCCAGTATTGCCTAGTAAGAGTGTTCGTGTATGTGGATGGGTTTACATCAGGTTGCAGATTATACACATCCCAGTGGGTCATCTGTCCATGTGGCACAGGCAATAACTATTATATAGACCTGTGACATGTGTTCAACTGTACCCCAGATATGTCACGGCCATGGTGTCATCACAGTCCCTTACCCCTTGTGGAATATGAGTGCAGACAATCTTCCTGCTGACACATGTACACCTACAACACAAATGGATAACATTATGGAGACCACAATCAACCAGTGTTACTAACAGCTATAATGCATCATTGCTGGATGGCTACACTACCTATCATGTATGCATTAAACATTACTCCTGACAACATGTTACACTGCAGTACTTTGGTACACTGTAGTAGAGTCACCATGTGCATCCGAACCATATTAGCCTGTCCCTGCATTGATGTTATGGATGACAGGGATGTGGCACAGGTATCGTGATATGCACAGGGTGTGTTGTTGGTTTGGCAGAGGCCAAGGATGGGACTTACATTTGACATCATGTGTGTGGGTGAGGCGTGTAATGAGTTGAACTGGGTGTGATGATGTGGTGTGTGTAGGTATGGGGTTGCATTAGGTGTGTTCATATAGTGTGTGGGTATGCATGCACACAGTTCTGCCATGTGGCTGCCTATACAGGTGTTTATGGACAGCTGCAGACCATACCTGGCAGGGTGTGCAGTACACTGCCTCTGGCCACGGACACATGGACTGTGCCTGCCAGGTGTTCCATGGTCATGTCCAGGTACAGGCCCCGATGTGCTACTCTCCCCTGATGATGACAGATGTCCGCTGGAACCAGGTCCCTCCTGTGACTGGCCAGGACCACATGCTCATGGTCTGCTGAGGTGTGGTGTGGTGTACACAGCACCCCCCTGCAGTGCTGGGGCTGGTACTGCCACTATGGGAGCACCTTGGTGTCCTAGCACATCCACGTTGATCACCAGCTGTTGGTGTTGCTGGCCTATGTCCACGCAGCTGTCGCCGCACTCCCACCACATGTTCAAGCACGGACAAACCACAATCGGTGAGGCCCATCATCTCACCAAGCCATCTATCCATGAGCTTGGTACAAGCACAGAGGGCACCAGACAGTTCATGGAAGGTGTCGCTTGCAGATGTGAGAGCAGCCCTCTGCAGCCTCCGATTCTGTCTGGTGTACAGTTCCATACATGCCTGCACTCCCATGACAGCCTGAAACATGCACCTGGTGGTACCAGTTGTGGAGCGTCTGCCAGGGCATGATGACCAGTGGCCCTACCACGAGCACCCTAGGACATCTGCCTATGTGGTGCCCTGCCAGACATCTGGCTATGCCTACTGTGACCAGATGCATTAGGCATGGATACTACACTCTCCTGTGCACTGCCACTAACCACCAGCTGTCCCTCCACTGTGGCCACTGTTGATGGGGTATGTATAGACACTGAAACTGTGTGTGGGGTTGGGGTGGCTAAAAGAGGGATGTCAAATAATGGTGCTGTTTCAGACCATGACAACCCCACCTGTACCTCAACAGTACTATCATCATTTTTGGTGTCTGTATGGGCACCAACATCAGATTGCATGCAGGAACCTGACCAACCTCACCACCTGTGGGGGAAAACAAGAAATGCACTTTAAGGCCTGTATAGCATTGCATAACAGTACACACACACACACACACACACACACACACACGCACGCACGCACACGCACGCACACGCACACACACGCACACACTCACACACCACTTTAATAGCTACCTATCCATGACTTTACAGACAGTCCCATGTTTATTCACATGCGTTCCCCATCCTGCATGACACTTGCTAACATACACTCATTAATACCACTTATTAACGTACCATTCCTCTAAGTGCCCAGACAAGTGATCACAACACAAGACCTGTTACTCCATCATTACCTCCGTGACTTGAGTGGAGTGGTTTAACATGGCCTCATTGCTGTCATTCAGTGTTCACCCTATGTATGTTTGGACATTGTGAACATGGCCTCTATATGTGAGGGGCTACTATGTTCACTCCATAATTCCACGCACTGGACTGTCATGTGTAATAATTGTTCAGTACATGCCAGATATGCTGCCCAATCAACCTATCTTGTGACAACTGTAATATATGGATACACTCCCTGGTGTTGTCTAGTAATTCCCCAATGCATCTGTAGTGCTGCATACGTGGGTTGTTTGTCACCTTTGTGCTGAATGCAATATTAAGGGTATACCTGGTGTCTACTTTCCTTCCCAATGCATGTTCCATGCTACAGACCTTATTATACTATCAGCTGTCCTGTGATTTCATACATGCCAAGTATTCCTGGTGTGTCATGTGTCAGTCCATTTCCATGTACTCCGATGGAACAGGAAACACTGCCAATGTAGTGGAAATCCAGGCAATTCCCACACAATCCCAAGGAATGTAATAAACCTGAAACGTGAAAAATTAATTCACAGTCTGTATAATGAAAGAAAACTGCTCCAAAGACGTTCTATACTGGAACCACCATTTACTGAAGGAACACCAAGAAATTACCTAGGTTTCGTCCATCTCCACAGACTTCATCAGGATGAACCTAGGTAATTTCTTGGTGTTCCTTCAATAAACGGTGGTTCCAGTATAGAACGTCTTTGGAGCAGTTTTCTTTCATTATACAGACTGTGAATTAATTTTTCACATTTCATGTTTATTACATTCCTTGGGATTGTGTGGGAATTGCCTGGATTTCCACTACGCTGGCAATGTTTCCTGTTCCATCGGAAGACATTTGAAGTTCGTTTTTTGTTTATTACATTTCCATGTACTGCACGATCCCAAAGGGAAGTACTGCTGTATGAACAACCCCACAATCACACATGTGCATACATGGACACCCACGCAAACACACACACACACACACACACACACACACACACACACACACACACACACACACACACACGTGCACACACACATCCTACATGCATCAACCTCCCTCCACTTTACCAGAATGACCCTACAGACAACATAACCATCCACCGACTCACACACACACACACACACACATATACAGGTGAGGTTGCACAACGATAGTACACACAGTCCTCCTATTACCCATCTGTCAACATGCATAACATATGGTACACAACAGCATGCAGTGCAGCTATAGTCAATCCATGCTAGCAACAGTATACATGTGCGTGATGCATGGGCTGTGTTAGTAGGTGATGCCTGTTCCCCTGGTTACCACTGCACACATGTACACAGTATTGCTGTGCACCTGTTCTTCACCCTGCCATGTACTGTGCACCAAACCTCACAGGGTGTACAACCCATAGCAGAATGTGTAGTACTGTGTCAGTTATGGCAGCTCTAATGCTCATAGTCCCTATGTTTTTCAGCAACACATACCTGGGATGATATGTGGACAGATGTCATTTGTGAATGCCTGATGTCTGGTTTACAGATCTCAGCATCAGTGGACCATATATGACCAATCCAATACTATTACACTGACAACAGTCAGACCATACCATGGCTATGGGGAGTGTACACACCCTTATTCATATGACGCACCCTTCCTTGATCTGCCATGGGACCACATCACCACATATATTAACAGTACATGAGCCCGATATGTGACATATGTCCTGTACATTCACAGGCAGTGTCTACAGAATGTGTTAGGTGTGAGGATGCTGACCATGATGCATACACTCCGTGTGTGCATATGTGTGCACACCCTTATCATGATGGTTTGTTACACCTATTGTTATGTGTACTACAGCAGTCACTATTCCTGGCAGGGGTATACTAGCATGGCCCATCTGCATTTGCCAGTGCATGTTCAGTCTGCCGTACACATGTCCCCCAAATCTGCATGATTGCAAGGTCTACTCATGTGCACATCCCTTGGTGTTCACACACTGCCGTCACTATTGTTGTGGGGGTAGGGTTATGTCTGCCACAGTTCCTGAACCTGACTGTGTGCAGGTATAGCCATTCTTATCATCCTTAGGATCCCTGCTGCAGTGCACTAGTGTGTTATGCTAACACCTCCTCCCCACCTTCAGCCTTTTTGCAGATAGGTTCATAGGTTCATAGATTCATACTAGGCTATCTGCCCTGGGGCATTATAAGCCTAGCCCGATTCTGTATGGCTTACGCCACCCCTTGATTTGAGTATACTGTGCCCTTTTTAAGGTTTAGTTTACTGTGCCTCTGTCTAATAGTGACATAGGAGTAATCCCTGGGACAAACCTGCGATTCCCCCATCCACCTATCGAGATTCTTCTTGAAGAGATTCAGTATGGTTCTCTGCCTCACATGAACTGGAATTCTATTCCAGAGCGAAGGGAGCCTCTGGGTTATGAACCTGTCCCTCCAGCAAGTTCTATTTATTTCTGTGCTGAGGTTCAAGTCCCTCAAGCGTGTGGCTCTAAGGGATTTAGATTTACTGAGGTGGAGCATGTCCATTAATTCTGGATTTGACATAGCTTTGTATGTCAGGCATAGATTGCCTTGAAGTAGGCGGTATGCAACTGAGTAGAGCTGGAGTTTTTTTAACCGAGCAGCATATGGCATCTGTTTGAGACCGTTGATCCTCTTGGTGAGATACTTTTGGAGTCTTTCTAGTCGCTGCAGGTGTCGGATAAGGTACATCCCAAAAGGGGCATTGTATTCTATGATGGGCCTGATGAGGGATGAATAAAGGGGCATGATTACCTCTCTTGATCTAGATGTGAAACCCTTTGTGATGAGGTGGGCTATGTAGTAGGTCTTTCTAACCACTTTGGCAATGTGGTTTTCAAAGGAGAGATTGCTATCAACTTGGGTCCCCAGGTCCCTAATAATTTTCTCTGTACTTAATGGGTTTCCGCCTATGTGGTAATTTGTGGGCACATTGTTTTTGCCAAAGGGTATGACTATACATTTTTTGGCATTTAGCTTTAAACCATGGTGCTGACACCAGTTATCTGTCTCTGTGAGACCTTTTTGAAGGATGTTTGTGTCAGCTGGAAAGTCGATTATGGCGCCCAGTTTGCAGTCATCTGCGAACTTGGTGAGCCATAGTCCTCCCACATTTGCCTGTACCTCGGAAAAGTATATACCAAACAACAGTGGTCCCAGGACAGAACCCTGTGAGATGCCACTTGTGACCGGTTTCGAGTCTGACATGGCTCCAGCAACTCTCACTCTGTGGGTTCTGTCTTTGAGCCAGTTTGCAACCCATCTTGTGACATAGGTGTTTATATTTAAGCTGGATAGCTTATCTATGATGCCCGAGTGGGGTATTGTGTCAAATGCCTTTGCAAGGTCCAGATAGGCTGTGTGGACTACCTTCCCTTCATCTATGGCTTTGGTGACTGTTTTGAAGAAGTCAACCAGGTTCAAAAGGCAGGATCTGCCCTTGACAAAGCTGAACTGGGTAGGATCTAGTGTCTGTAGGTCCGCAATGTCTTTGTTTATGAGCTCCATGATGATCCTCTCCATAGCCTTGCAGACTAAGCTAGTCAGGCTTATGGGGCAATAGTTTCCAGGGTCTGTAGAGGCACCACCTTTGTGGAGTGGGACCACTGTTGCTGTACGCCATTCTGTGGGCACATATCCTGTAGTGAGGCTGAGATTGTATAGCTGTTTTATTTGAGGGATTAGTTCCTCTTGGAGTTGATGTAGGACGCAACCTGGGATGCCATCTGGTCCCATGGAAGCAGTGTTTTTGCTTTGGAGAGGGCAGCCTTCACCTGAGCATCAGAGATGTTTGGGAGGCAGCCCTCTGCCGGGATAGATACTTGCTCTTTGGGGGAGGGAGAAGTTTGCACTGAACCTGTCTGCCAGGATATTGGCGATGTCTGTGGGTTCAGTGTATTTTTTGTCGTTTAGAATCAACTCAGAACAAGTCTGGGAGTTGCATCCCAGATTCCTAACATAACTGAAAAAAGCCTTATGATTGTCTTTGGTGTCCTGTGCAATTTTTCTCTCGAAGCTGGCCTTGGAGGATTTTATGAGGGATCATAATTATTTGCTAGTACTGATCAGAGATGCCTTCCCTATTAGGGATTTTGCTCTATCATGTAGTAGCTTCCTCCTTCTGTTGTACAGTTTATTTATGGCAGGGGTCCACCAGACTGGACGCCTGCCTTTGGATGATTGGGTCTTGGTTTTGTTTGGGATAGCATGATCCATGCATTCCTGGAGATGTCCGTAGAATGCGTTTATATAGGATTCTGCAGTTTGGGCCTTAGTTTCCACTGGCCCTGGGGCCTTGAAGGATTCCACTTTGGTTTTGAGAAGTGAGAAGTTCGCTTTTGATAAGTATTTCAATGTGGTTTTCTGGGCTGGGGGTGGGGTCGGGATGTGGACCTCCAGTGAAATTAATTTATGGTCTGATCTTACCAATGAGGGATATACTTCTGGTGTGGAGCATAGAGTCCCCATGTTGGTAATGATCAGGTCTAGTATGTTGTCCCCTCTTGTGGGAGTGGTGACTAGTTGTTCCATAGCATTTGAGTTTATAATTTCCAGGAACCTTTGGGCTAAGGTGCTGGGGCTTGAGTAGTGCTCCCAGTCAATGTTAGGGTAGTTGAAGTCACCCAATATAATGGTGTTCGGAGAGATCTTCATGTTCTCCAATGTTTACAGGAAAGCCGAGTGGGATTCCTGACTTTGAGAGGGTAGTCTGTAGGATGCTATAAACTGAAAAGCAGTCTTGCCCACTGTTAGTTGCACATGGATGGTCTCAGATACTTCGTGCAATGCCACTAACCTGGAGGTGTGGATATCGTTGATAAATATGGAAACTCCCCCTCCTTTTGTGGTTCGGTCCGGGTTTTGGGGCCGAAAAGCATGATATGAGGTATAGCATGGTAGTGCTGGGGTGCTCTCTGGAGCCATGAACCAGGTTTCTGTCACTGCACAGATATCAATGTTCTCCATACTGAGGAGAGCTTTGAGTGCATGCATCTTGAGGTTAAGACTTCTGGCATTAAGCAGCATTACCCTTAGTTTCTTGTTCCTTGTGCTGTCTATGGGGGTGGGTTTGACTTTTGAGCCTTGCCTAAAAAAGGCACTATGGCGGTGGCAAGAGCCTTTGCCAATATCCGAAAGCCCAGTGGTGACAGGTGCAAGCCGTCCCTAGTGAAGCAACGTGGCTTGTCGAGCATGTCATCCCAGGCTGACAGACACTGTATTCCCTTTGAATGACAACAACATTTTAGCAAATTGTTAAAATCGATCATTTTGTCTTTGTACTGTGGCATCATTCTAGGTGTGGGTAAGATGCTGCTCAAGGTCAGGGTCATACCAGCCTGGGCTACATGATCAGAGAGCTCCTCTATGTCTCTTTTCATGTAGTCCAGGGAGGTACGTCTCAGGTCATTCACACCAGCATGTACAATGACTGAGTCATATTTGTATTTGCTTTGGAGTGACCCGAGTGCTTGCATTATGTGGCGTATCCTAGCACCCGACAGGCAGCTCACCGTGACCTTCTCTTTATTCAGCCTGGTGAGCGGGACATCAGTGTGTCTGACAATAGAGTCACCTATTACAAGAGTATCAGGTGTGTTATTCAGCCTTAAGGGCTGTGGCTGCTTGGCACACTGACTTTGTGGGCTATGTGTTGTACGTGTTTTGTTTAGAGGTAGTGTTTGCTAGGATGTCTGCTTTGGAGGTCTCTGTTGCTTAGGTAGATTTTTATTTAGAGCCTCCGAGTATGTTTTTTTGTATTTATGTGTTTGGTTCGCTGATGTGGTGGGACTATGTGACACTGGAATTGTGTTGGGTGAGGTTACCTTCTCCTCCTGACTGGTTACACCAGTTTTGAGATGAGAGAGCTCAGCCTCCAGTTTGGCTAAATAGTTGCATCTCTCACATATATTTGAACCTGTTTGGAGGAGGAGAGTGTTGTCCGTGTACATGAGACAGTTGTAATATTGCCTCAAAATTCCCAGATTCACCAGCTGGACTGGAGAGGAAACCATTGACTGACCTTTGGACATGCTAGAGTAATATAGGGAAACTGAATTTAAGCGGACCAATAGAGGACAGGGTAATCGTAGAGAGTATAACAGTAAGTAGTGCTTATGGTTTAATAGTGCTAACTTGTAGGATTACTTAATTGGACCAGTGAAGGGCCTTAGAATGAGAATATGGTGTTTAAGTTGAGAGATAGAGCAGTTCTAAGGGAAAAAGTGAAGAACAGACTTTGTGGAGCCAGGAATAGTTTAAACCCAATTAGGCGGGGCTGCCCGCTGTTGCGCTATGCACACAAACGCGCAAAAACACGCAAAGGAGGGTTTTAAGAGAGGAAGATGAAGGAGTTTGGAATTGACCCAAAATGGCCAATAAAACTACAGTTTCAAGTCAGTAACCACTCCCACAAGGGCAGGCAGGCTGCTCAATGTTTTTCACTGCCACTGATCAACAGAGAGACTTCCCTTTAGTCCAAGCAAAAAATGGCCTCCAAGAAACTTACAAACAGTTCAAGAACAGCAAGCCTGTAACTGAACATTTTTAAATCTCAGAAAAGTGGGGAAAAAGCAAGATTTTTTTTGTTTTTGTTTTTTTCAGAGATAGCAGAGGTTCAAAGGGTCATTGTTTCCACACAGAATTGCACACACACTAACCCCCTTCACCAAACATACACTGAGCATTTGCAGGATTCAAACCCCTACCTAACTATGTTTTGACACCTGAGAGAGATGCATTAGCCTCACATGTGTGTCAGTTTGCAGTGTCCCATACACTGAACACCACGTGTTACAGCCTAGTCCCAGATAATAATGTGGACCACAGTAATACGATATGCCATAGTGCAAATCTGTAACAGTTGCCATTGTACTACTGGTATATACATTGTTGTTGCACTATATATGGGTAATGTGTCACACATATCCCTACTGTAGGCCATGTCTCCCACCATTATGTTAATCCCTGTGGACACATTCCACAATGACAGGATGTTAGTTATTTTGCAGGTGTCTGACATACCCTTCCTTTACCCCCATCATGGTCACCACTGTGGTGCTGTGCATTTAACAGCAACAATAAGTGAACTTGTACAGCATGCATTCTGGGTAGGTGTGTTAGATGTGTGCATGGAATATACCATAGCCATTACATGCCCGGTGTATTGGCAAGCATCAACATAAACCATACTCACCAGCTACAGGCTGCTGCCTTGGTGGTATACCAGAGGGACCTACATAAGTGGGTGAGAGATGCAAAGTCAGTGGCCACACCTATGGCCACAGAGATTACAGTACATCAACAGTACATGTCCACAACACTACCATGTATGCACATCTGTTTATTACTACTATGCATCAACAAACTATATATATATATATATATATATATATATATATATATATATCTATATATACATGTATAAATAACATGTCAGATATGCATGATCTACCTGTTCAGATGCAGATGCATATGCAACAGTGGTCTACTGATATGACCTGTGGCCTTACCTGCATGCTGCTCAACCAGTGTGTGGGTAGCACCCACCTCCACAATGGTGTCTGGTAGTTGCTTGCTTTGTGGACGGGCAGGTGCCATTAAGCTAGCGAGGAGCTCCTCAACATGTGTCAGGGGGGAATGGATGGCATGGCCCCCCCTTGTTGAGAGGTGATCCCCCTGGAC
>NC_056730.1:126432429-126644929 GCF_019279795.1 Protopterus annectens | reverse complement strand
CTTGACCATATGCAGGTGAACCGGGACATATTTAGACTGTTGCCCTCTTAAACCTTTAGTGACTTACAGCACTCTTATACAGAATTTCCTACACAGTTATATTATGTAGCACAGTGTGGGTGACAGTGATGAGTGATACCTTATTATTCAGAGCAACTTCAATGTAGTGCTTGCAGTCCACCAACTTGGTGTGGGAACAGAACCCACATCCTGCTATATCAAAGGTGAGTGTACTACCCATCACTCTGACACTGACTGAAATATACAGATAGACAGAGATATAGATATAGATAGATAGATGTTATGTAAGTCCTCATGTCCAATAAAGCTGTACAGTGTAAAGAAAACAATTACAGGAATTCATAAATGTTTGGATAAAGGCATGCGATACAGTGCATTCTTATTTGGAAATTAAGTAATGCCTATGAACAATCAATGCCATACTCAATATTCGCATCTCAAACATATGTCAGAACAGATATCAGAAAGATGTGTATCAATCTGTGACACCACCAAAGTAGGCATATCGTGTGTGTCATGACAGACACACTTGAAGGGCTTACAGCACTTCCATATTGTTATCGGTATGTATCCTTTACTGTGGAGGGTGATGCCTTAAAAACATTGCCCTCTGACTGTACCATAAATGCTTCATTAGTCTAAGCCACTCCTGTCTGACACAGTTATGGAACAGACAGATGTTACCAGATTCAAACTTCTGCTTATCATACTACAGATTCTACAGAGTTCTGTACCTGAGAAAATGTCTGTTAGGTGGATGTTTACATAAGGTGTGTTGTCACAGACACAGTTCTACATGATAGTACACACACATACTTTAGCTAACCAATGCTATATTCAAACACCATGCCTATTTATTTACACAATCTATAGAACTCAGAATTAGTGACACGTGTCATATGAAAACTCAGAGTTAGAAGGGCACAGTGTGCACTTTTGACATCATGATCTCATCAGTGTGATGCAGAAAAGGTGTTTGTGGTAAAGTAAACAGAGGTAATCCAGAGGGCTTGAGTAAAGTCTGGTATCCAAGCTGTGACCCAGGGGGTGACAGGGCTAACAAAAATCAGAGTATAAAGGAGTAGTCCAGATAAAATCACTTTAGCGAATGGATCTAGGAAACACTCTCTCTCCCTGATACCCTCCCTGTGGGAGGAATAAAGACACCTTGTTGAAGTTTCTAGTAGTTTATTCAGTTAAGCAGGTAGATGGATAAATGTTCTTGTTCTAATACATTACATTCAACATTTGTAAATCACTGAATCTACATTAGCATAGTTTATTTGGTGAACTAGTGACACGGTAAACAAGACACATTATTATTATTATTATTATTATTATTATTATTATTATTATTATTATTATTATTATTATTATTATTATTATTATGGAAAACAAGCCACATTATTATTATTATTATTATTATTATTATTATTATTAGTATTAGTATTATAATTATTATTATTATTATTATTATTATTATTATTATTATGTGATCTTTCGGTGTGTACGAATCTAAAACGTAGCTGGCATAGGTTTGAAAGTATTTTTTTACCTCATGATATGCACAAACTTAAACAGCAAGGTCCATGAAAAGTAGGCTGACTTACAAGAGAATATTAGCCTTTTATATTATATAGCAGGAGATAATGAGCCTTGCAAAAATGGGCACAGTGATAGACTGGAAATAGTTCTGTAATAATGCTTTCATACTTGCCTCCAAGGAATATGAGGTCCACTGATGCAGACACAGCCTCTCATTTCACAAGTGTTACAAAACTGACTAATAAAGTCTAGTGATAGCCTCATAAAAAGATGCATTTTCAATGATCAGCATGTAAACCACTGTATTAGATGGACTTTATGAAGCTCATGTGAAAGTGTTTTCTTAAATAAAGTTCTATAGTTGTAGCGCATATTGTGTTTTCATATTTTGTTTGTTAGAAGTTAAAATAAAAATAAAACCTTTTAAGTAAGAATGAGGTTCAAATAAGGGACTAACCTCTAAGCTTTGGGACTGGCTCCTTGTTTTTCCATCTTCCCGATATTCCTCCAATCAACTCCCATGCATCTTCCAACCATTGTCTGTAACTACCTTTAAATAACTGACCTGTTGAATGTAATATATTAGAACAAGAACACTGGTCCAGCTACCTGCATAACTGAATAAACTACTGGAAACTTCAACAAGGTGTCTATATTCCTCCTCATAACTCTCAGCCTCTTAGAGCAAGAAATCTGGACAAAGCCACAAATAATGGGGAGACAAAGAACCAGAAATAGGGATATGTTTTAAATAATGCTCTTACAAACTTAGAAAGTTGATAAACTTACAGGTTTTAAATTGCCATGAATTTTCTGAAGGATGAGACTTCTGAAACTCAAATATCTGTCATTATTATCTGACTTCAGTCCTCAAAAGTTTGCCAGTGATTTGCCAGAAAACCTCAATTTTAGGAGAAACAGGCAAAAAATATTAAGCAAAACTATGAAAATTTTGCTAAAATCTGGGCAATTAAGAGATATGTTTCTTCCACAGGGATGGTATCAGAGAGAGAGAGAGAGAGAGAGAGAGACTCTCCTAGATCTACTAGCTAAAATGATTTTATCTCGACTAATTCTTTATACTCTGTTTTATATTTGTGGTAAAGTAGGATAGGGGAAGTGGGCACCTTCTTGCATGTTAAAATCTTTTGCTGAATGGAAGTTGATACAGCACATCTGTTCAGGAAGCTATATGTATCTGATACTGCAGCCACCCCCACAAGCTCCCCACAGTGGGGATTGAACCACCTACCTAATTACACAATCTGAGAAACACCATATTAGTTGTAAGCACCACAGCAGCAGTCTTACTCTTAAGGGGAGACAGTGAATTTTTACATGATGACCTCATCACTGTGTTGTAGAGAAGATGTTTCTAATAGAAGTAGGTTAAAGTACAGAAGGAGCACTGTCCAAAGTTAAAGTTTTCTCCTGAGTAGAAGTAGGTACAGCATATCTGTTGTTAAAGCTTTAGTTCCCTGTGAGTAGAACCACACAGACACACAAGTTTGCCACTGTCAGATTCTAACAACCTACTAGTTACACAATCTTGAGAACATTGTATAGATGCAAGTGACACAGGAGAAGTTTGACTCTTAAGGGGATAGAATGCACTTTTGACATGATGACCTTAGCATGTGCACAGAAGAAGCTTGTGGTAAAAGCGGGATGAAGGGATGGTGAATATTTACCCAGAGTAAATGATTCCTCTAGCTGAGAGGTTGATACAACACATTTGTTCAAAAAACTACATGTACCTGGTATTAAAGCTACACACATGCTCTCCGTGGTACAGATTGAAATTCCTATCTAGTTACACAGCCTAGGAAACAGAGTATTAGGTGCAAACACCAATAGAGAAGTCTGTCTCTTAAAGGGAGAGAATGTACTTTTGAAATGTTGACCTCATCAGGGTGCTGCAGAGAAGTTTTTCGTAAAAATACGATAAAGGGATAGTGGAATACTCACAAAGAATGAATTTTTCCATTAACCTAGAGGCTGATAGAGCAAATAATTTCAGGAAGCTATATGTGGCTGATATCACAGCTATATAAGCAAGCTCCCCATGATAGGGACTGAAATTCCTACCTATCTTGTAACACAGTCAAGAAAATAAATTATTAGTTGCAAGCACCACAGGATAAGTGTAACTCTTAAAGGAAGAGAGTGCAATTTTGACATAATGACCTCATTGCTGTATTGCAGAGAAAATTATTCTGTTAAACATGGGATAAAGTACAGAGGGAGTTATATCCAAAGTTAAATGCATTTGCCTGAGTGGAAATTGACACAGCATAAATGACACTGAAGTGTAACTTGTCATTATAACAACCCTCACCCACACACAAACATGCATGCGAGCGTGCACACACACACACACACACACACACACACACACACACACACACACACACACACACACACACACACACACACACACACACACACACACACACACAAGTTCCCAGTTCCCTATGGTGATAACTGAACATCTTACCTGTCTAGTTACACATCCTCTGAACACAGGATTAGTCGCAAGCACCACAGAAGAAGACTGGCATTAATGATGTGAAAATGCACATTTATACTTAGAAAAATCAATGCTTAGAACAGCTGGCTCTGTTCATCAAAGATTTGGGATGAATGCACGTGAGTTAACAAGACAATGTAACAGGACTATGCTTTCCCCATGTAGTTCATTCCAGGATGATTGCATAGAAATAATAAACATTTATAGTATCACTGCAACTTGTCTCATAACATGCTTTCACAATGTGTGTTGTCTATAGAAACAGACAATTCCTATACATGACAGTACACTGCAGAATGACACTGATTTATTATATGTGTGAAATGGTTACCCACCATCGTATCACAGTTGCAAGTGTAACCATTTGAGTGCAGATGTACAGTAACAGACTGCCATAAATGAGTCAATATCACTCTGAAATCCAGATACCTTGTTTTCAAAATTCAATAAAGGCATACAGACATTTTACAAACTAACTGAAGAATTACCTGTTGTAAATTTCTTTTTACTCTCTGCTTGAAGCACAGCACTGGCAGACTCAATTGTGGTGGTGATAGCAAAGTATAAATGCATGCATATTCATATCTTGATGTATTGAACATAGAATAGAAATTGTAACCTATGGTGTTCTGGGCTTAGTTCTGCACATATAAGTAGTATACACATGCAACCATGTCTAACTCTGATGGCATACAGAAGAGATATGTGTTATGTTCATGTTTCAGGTGTTACAAGTTAAACATTTGCCATGACAGTTGCAGTTCTTCAGTCCTTATATGTATACTACATGGTTATTATGATACACATGAGGGACCATGCATATAATTGCTGGTGGAAATGTGGCTTATGGAAACAGTTTTAAATCAAGGATTTTTATATGATGACACAGAAAGGGGTGGGAAGAGGTGGACCATTGGTGACAAGAATACACATGCAGACATAATAAGGTATTATTCTATGGTTCATTTCTGCACATATTTGTGTTGTCTTACTGTTTGCTTTATCATCCTAATTATTCGGGAAATATCTGTACAACACAGATTTCACAACAGGAAGCAAGCACATTAATACAGCATCAGGAAATGATGTGTTAAGAAAAGGTTTATCCAACAGTTACACACACAGGAGACATACCAATATTCCAAAACACACTGGCATACATCTTGATTCAGATGTTGACAGTATTCAAAGAAATTTCTACAGACCTGAGTATTATCTAAACACAGAGTGTAGAGACTCCTACTTCACAAAGTCCCGATGTGACAACTGATTGCAGAAAAAGGAAAATGTATGCATTCATTTTAATTACCCCCATGACAACTGTATGCTGTACATTCAATTCTTCATCTTATTCAACACAAGATGTGACTGACTTATATAGCTAAGTACAGAAGCAGGAAGTGCACCAGAATAATGCAGCTGAAGGCAAAAATTCACAAATTTTGCTATAAACTGTATACTACCATTTAGCCTGAGTTGTAGTTGATACTTGTTACCAGACATTGTGTGATAAATGACACAGAAGGGAGAAGATACATAGACAGGGTGAGAGGGAGGCAGGGACCAAGTAGCTTATTACAGATGCAGGATAATGGCGGCTCATAACAATTTGTAGGCAACAGCCACACATAAAACAAAAACATTCAGTAATGTTTAACTAATGCCTGCATTAAAACACTTGAAAATATATAACTATCAGTCTATAGATCTGAGCATTATCTCATCATGCCGCAAAACACTGCCGGCATTACATACTTGAAATCACACTATTGATGGACAATGACAATTTACTGAAGCAGAAGGGGTGAAGAGAGAGAGAGAGAGCTAGAGATGGAGAGAGAAATAGCAAAAATATTTTTGGTGTGACATGTAGGACCATATGAACGGTGTGTTACTCTTACTATTTCCTCATTGTTAATCTGTCATTCCCTGTACAACAAAGTGCTTTCTATAGGCAACAAGAAGGGGTAGAAGAATGCAGCCAACATTAAGACTTAAGCAGTTTAAAAGTGGTTTACTAAGTATTCCTGTTGGGGATAGAATATTTTTACAAATGCTTTCTTACTGCAATATTGAAATGGTATGTTAATGAAATGTTGTAAATGGAGAGAAAGGCATACATTTGCATTTAACCACATGATAGGAAGATAAAATGCCGTGAAACAATAATTTGACCTACAGCTGTAACTGAACCCATTACACTATGCAAAAACATCAGTCTCCAGACATGCCACATATGAACTTCTAGTTTATTATATCCAGAAGCTAAAGAAATGTTACAGTAACTGCTTCACAGATGCCTTTCTTCTGTATTTCCATAGTGCAGTGGATTTAAGCAAATTTGTATGAAAGTAAACTAATGTGGATGAAAGTAAAATCTTCAGCTTTTGGCCATAGAAAGTTGAACAGCATTCATCTTCACTTAACATTGGTGTGCAATGCTAACCTTTGTACAAATGTTGACAATAAGGTAAAAAAGTGAAGAATTTTCCATTGGCCATTTCATGCAAAATGTGTTGTGTGTGATTCTAAATGTTTAAAAAAGGGGATAGATAGAACAGTGGTGAAAATGGGGCAGGCAAGCATAGGGTAGGACACAGATGAAGAATACAGGAATTTGCAAGAGGTTGTGGGAGAGCACCATAAATATCCACTTCTTCACAACATAAATGTAGTATTGTACACACAGTTTAATGACCTTGGAGGGTCACCACACCATGAATGGGTAGCAATAACAGATTTATGTTGTATGGCTAACTGGAAGAAATTAATTGTGTCAAGATGACACATAGGTAAAGTGGAGAGTTACGTATGGGGTGTATTTTTTGGAGAGAGAAGAATGTTGGAAAAGGTGCTTAGGAATTAGTTAATGAGGCAGGTAGGCTATGTTAGGTAGCAGGTGTAGACATATGCATTATGCAAAGGCATTAATGTATTATAAAGTCAGTTAATTACAGTGGTATGATATGACAAATAACATCATGTGTTTCACTGTCACATACCAGACATACAAGACAGACAGGGATGGTGATGGACACAAATGGTTGGGAGGCATCATGACTGTGGACAGGTAGGGGACCTCCGAGGCACACCCATGTCCAGCATTAGAACAGTAATAATCCATTCCTTACCATCAGAACTGTGAGCACTTTCTCTTGTGCCATCTGCCAGGGTCAGTGTTGGACATGGCATCTTTTTGGCAATAAGATGCAGGACCTTTTCACCCCTGCTGATTCAGGCATTAAGGCCCCTCTCCAAAATGCCCTCCACCAGCCCTGTCAGCTCCTGATGGGTGATAAAATCACCACCTCCACTAATACTACTTCTGGAGGGTACCGTTGCACTAGTAGTTAGGGAAGAACTGCCTGACAGAAGTGGAACAGGTAGGACTGGAGTTATGGAGACAACACTGACAGGTTGCAACTCAGACATGCTGGCGTCTGTGCTGCCGTTGATGATGCCACTGCAGCCATTTGTGGAGGTATGGTAGGCCAAACCTCAATGGTCAGTCTACCTCCCTGTGCTGATGGTCATTTTGTTTTCAGCAGCAATGAATTAAAATTATGGTAATAATAATAATAATAATAATAATAACGGTAGTAATAATAAAAAGGAGAAATAAGGTAGGAAAGACAAAAAGAGAATTAGATTATTGGCATGTCACATTACTTAATTATTTCAATAGATAAAGCAATATGAACATATATAAGTACACCTTGGCCATGTTCAGATATAGGTTTGGCATAATAGTTACGGTCTTCACCTCATAGAGACAAGGTGCAAAATTTGCTTCTGACCTTGGGTTATTGGTTAGGCTTAAAAAGGCCTGGCAGGGCAGTTATCCTAATATTCACCTATGACTATTTACAGCAAGTTAGTTGTAACACTAGAATCAGGGATAGTACAGTGTTGGCAGTAATTCACTGCAAGTATCTATATATATCCTCAGTTTCAATTAAATCATTTAATGTAAGGACCTGTATCCTGAATATATTTTATGAAAATATGATGTGGTAAGATAAAGACATAAAGTGGTGAAGTCTGAATGCTTGTAGAATACAATGAGCTGTTACAAGTGTTTTCAGTAAGGCAAACTGATAATCAAACAATGTTATACTATGAAAAGGATGTGAGGATATATGGAATGCATGGCTTACAGTCAGAATGTGGAAATGCAGTTTGATGAAAAAGGTTGGTCGAACGTGTATTCTACCAACACCCATAATGTTAAATTGAAAATATATGACTTCATACTAGCAAAAGTGAGCACACATTCGCTAATATGAAATTGAAGTTTGGAACTGAGATCACTGTACAGTGCAGTTTGTGAAGTGTTCCCTATTCACTGTAGTGCGATGTTGGAGTTGGTATATATAATAAGCAAAGGGTGGGGGGTGCAGGGGGGGGGCTTGTCCCCTGAAAAAACATTAATGGTAACACACTTTCTTCATTGGAACTTCCAGTGTTCGAATGTCAATTGCCATGGTTACCATTTCTGACATTTTGGGTAATTTGGCATTACCAAAATCAGATAAACAAGTCAATAATTTTGTTGAAAACTGTTTTCAGTTTCAACATTTTGATAGTAAAACATAATATATATGTTAGACAATTACCCTGACATTATAGTGGAACACTACCAACTCCAAACCAAATGCCCAAAGCCCCCTAGCCCTATAACCCAAACGCCAAGGGAACCAAATGAAGGTCACCATCCCCAACCCTCAAGAGCACCAACAATATAGATACTCAACATGGAGCACACAGAACAAACATGGACAAGTCTCATTCCCTACCTGGTGAGATCAGACCACAACTATCTCCATACCGGTCCCTCCTCACTGGAGGTCCTCATCCCACCCCCACCTGAAATAAAAAAAACCCCAGACTTCACACTTCTAAAAATAAAACTTTCTAGCTTCTTAAGACTCAACCAGCCTCGACACAGAAAACAAGTCATTGACCTTACTCATCACCCAGAATCACGAAAGCACCTAACCTGCACTGCTTACAAAAGGCCCCAAGCATAATCACACCTCAACTAACCAAAGTGACTTACCAAACAAAACAAAAGACCCCAGCCAAAAACATAAGTCCAGTCTAAAGGACCCCACAACAAAAACAAACTCTACAACACAAGATCAAGGTAAGACACCTTGATCAAAATAAGTAAAACTATCAGCTCATCAAAAAATCATGCTAAAAAAACTAAAGATATAAAAAAATTGAAGAAAGCAAAGCTAAAAGAAAAAAGACTAAAGCAATGAAAGAGAAACCTGGGAGAGAAGCCCCAGATAAAACTGGAGCTAGTTCAAATATTATGAGAGCTATGACAAGAAGACATTGGACTGTAACTGGCTGACACACAAACTGCAAACTTCTCTGGCCCCCAAAGTTCTCAGAAATTCTCCCCAAACGAAAAGGAGCCCCAACCACATCTCCAGCTCAAGTGAGAACTCCTCAAGTGAGAACTGCTCTTCCAGCTCCAAAACAGCATCTCCAGGTCCCCGGCTGTGTGCTCCATGAACTCAATGAGGAATTAAAACCCACAGCTAGGACAGCTGTTTAATCACTGTCTTACCTCTGAGATCGCATTCTCTTTAAAATTCAGCAACTGTGGTACCACTACACCAAACATAAGCTTCCAATCGACCCAGGAGCCAATCGCCCATTAGCATTACACAAGCAAAGCTTGAGCAGCCATGAGGACTATAATGGACCTAGATCATAATGGACCCCGAATTTGATAGAGAAAACCAACACAGTGGATCTTTGTCAACTCCAGTGCTTGCCTTGTCAAGGCCTTTTGCTTTTTTTATGACTTTTTCCAGCCAGTCACCAAAGCCATTGATGAGGAAAGGCAGTCCATACAGCCTACCTGATCCTGGCTAAATAGCTGAATTCTCGATACACTCATCATTGAAAAAACTCCTCATCATCAGCTTAGCTTGATAAATTACCCGCAAGATGGCAAAAGAAAACTGGCTGAGTGACAGAACCCACAGGGTCAGAGTTGCTGGCGACATGTGCCTGTCCAAAGCCTGTCACAAGTGCCATCCCACTCAGCTCCACCTGGGCTCACCTTTTGTTTGGCATCTACTTTCCTACAAACATTAACAGGGTTGAGGAGCTATAGCTGACAAAGTTTGCAGAACTCAGCAAAGTAGATCATAGTAGAAATACAGATATCCTAAGATACACCAATCGCTGAAGGGTCTCCCACAGAAATGGACTCTAAAGTTAAAATGCCAAAAAATGAATATGCCAAAAATAAATAAAAAACAAAAAAACTCCTAGCTAAAAACAAGGTGGCACAAAACTGAGCACAGAAGAAGTTGCTAGAAGAAGTTATCAGGACCTGGGGACCCAGGGACCCTAGTCTGCTGTAATCTATGTACCCAACCAGCTAAAGTAGTTAGGAAGACCTTCTACACCTACAAAGGAAGGATAAAGGGATAGACTCCTGAGTCAGGGAGGTCATAGTCTCCTTTTACCATTACTCATCAGACCAATGATTGAGTACAATGCCCCACTGAAATGTATCTGACCCACACTTGCAGCAGCTGGATGCCACAAAAAAAAGTCTAAAAGGAAGGTAACAAAAGGTCCTCACCTGCTGCCACTGAAAAACCTCAAAGAACTCCATCTCTATTCAGTCGCCAGAGCTCTCAGGAGGGACTTTTTGCCTACACATGTCAAACCCAGATTTGATAGATTTGATGAATATCAAAACCTCTCAAAAAATAGATCCATCAGAGCAGTAGGAGGCAGAACTAAAACCCGGGACAGGCTAGGGCGTCAGGGACGGGGGAGATTCATCACCCAGAAGCACCTATGATGGAAGACAAAATCCCACACTCTGTGTATGTGAACAAAATCCTGGCGCTGGTTGTTCAAGAGAAATCTTGACCAATGGATGGGAATGATCACAGATATACCCTAGGGATAACCTCAGTGTCACTGAGGTTCACACAGCAAAATAATAAAAATACAACAGCATAGTGGGTAGGGTTGGGTGTATGCACGTATGCGATGGGCTAGGCTTGTAAATGCCCTCGGGCAGATAGCCTAGTATGAACCTATGAACCTATGAACCTATAATGCACAGTACTTCTACTATGTTCCTAACAATTTGAGTGTTTAAGTGCAGTAGCTATGAAATTGATTACTCAATATAACAATGTATAGTGTGCCAATTTTTATTTATTTTTTAATGTGATTGCCATTTTACATGGCAATTTTTATACCATAAATTGTGTCATCATTTTGTTAATAAGGAAATTAAAAAGTCAAGATATAATACCATGCAACATCTTGGTGAGTCTGTGCTGTCAACATTTGCCATATAAATCAGAGTGTATAATCATAACAGAAATCCCCTGGCAATACAAACATGGGCACAGCAGGCTTAAGGCTTCATTCCTTTGCAGGATTCAGGTAGGAAGAGAAATAATCATAAATGGATGATGTCAGCATAAGTCAATGTTATACTCTAATTAACACAACAAGAATATTACAGGTCAGAAGCAAGCATCACTAAGGTAATAGTCTTTTGATCACTTTAAACTTGATCATTATTTAATGAGACCAGGTAATTTTTAAACTTCATCAGACTGAATATCTGAGACATTTCCAATAGTGCCATTAAATCATAGTTAAGGAAAGAGATATATATGTCAGCTGATGGCCTGCTGAATTCATAGGTTCATAAGTTCATAGGTGTTTATTAGGCTATTGGCCACAAGGGCCTTTTTAAGCCTAGCCATGCATCCCAAATCTGTAAAACATTCTGGTATTCTTAATAAGTGCAAGCAGGGGCTTGGGAGATGAAACATTTACAAGCATGGGCATAGGAGATGAACCACTTACAGGTTGTCTGTGTCTATTAAAGATATAGGTACCAAACCAGGGTTGATTTTCCTGTTATCCATCCAATTGTCCAAGTTACACTTCAATTGGATTAGGGAGGAACTCTGCTTTACATTGATGGGGAGCCTGTTCCAGAGAATGGGTAAACTCCGGGATACATACCTGTCTTTTCAACACATCCTATTTATATCACAGGCAAGGGTTATGTCTTTAGAATGGGTAATTTTGGTGCTGTGTTTCTGGATAGGCAGGAGGTCAGTCAGACTGGGGTATGATAATGCCTTGTATGCCAGACATAGATCTCCCCTCAACAGCCTATAGGAGACAGAATACAGGGGTAATGCCTTGAGGTCATTTGAATAGGACATGTTACTTATGCCCTTTATTCCTTTAGTGATGAATCTCTGTGGATGTTCCAGTTGTTGGATATGTCTGGTTAGGTACATACCAAAGGGGGCAATGTACTCTATGATAGGTCTGATGAATACTGAATACGGTGGAACAATGACATCCTTGGACATAGATGCCATACCCTTGTTTATAAATCACACAGCATAGAATGATTTCCTCATTACTGTAGATAGGTGATGGTCAAAGGCTAGATTACTCTCTATGTGTGTCTCCAGGTCTTTGACTACTGGGTCAACTCTTAGGAGTGTTTTGTCAATATGATTGTTACCAGGGGTGGATGACTTCTCAAAGGATTCTATTATGCATTTCTTGACGTATAGTTTTAGTCCATGGCTCTGATACCAGTTGTTTGTCTGTGTCAGCCCTTCCTGGTGAACATTTGTGTCATTGGGGGATTCAATAACACCTCCTAATTTGCAACCATCTGAAAATGTAGTTAGCCAGAGGCCACTGCCATTGGACTTTGACTTCAGAGAACTAAATGCCAAAAAGGAGTGGCCCCAGGACTGATCCCTGAGGGACTCTGCTTGTGACCGGCCTCTTTATAGAGGTGGACTCCCCAGTTCTAACTTCCTTTGTCATGTCTGTGTATTATGAAAAGAGTGTAACTACTTGTGAGCAGCTGAAAGAAGATAATACTTTATGAAATGAGTATTCTTTTTTAATTTATGTGAATTTTCATTTTGTATTTTTGGCTCTTGTTTTAAATGTGGTATTTCTGCAACTGGATGTGCTGCACAAAGGAAGGTTGCAATGTGTACTTTATAGATGCAGATGATTTGATCTCACTGCTTGTCTAGTACATGTACTATTCCCCAAAAGCAGTTAGGAGTTTATTGTCTGCGTCCATGTGTGGGTTTTATCCAATCTGCACTATATGTCAATAGTGGAAGCCTTGAGTGTCTGCTCCACTGCTAACTGAGATTACCCAATCCCTTCAGTTTGTTGAAATATGTTATTGCATTATCTAACAATAAACCCTGGTCATTTGCTTGAAGCAGAGCTGGAACTATGTTACTTATTAAACCAATCCACTGCAGTCTCTCACTCTCAGGCTCTACAGTTGCTATTTTTCCATTCACTTACTAAATACATATACACATTTCAATCTGTCTATGCGAGAGTGAATGACCTCGGAAGCAAAACCCTTAGGCATATGTAAAGAGGCATGTCTGAATTTTCCATGCACGTGACAGATGCAGCTTAGACTCTGGTCCAGAGTGGGAGCCTTCCTTCATCAAGAATGATGGCTAGGTATAAAGAAAAGATAACTGACTTCGACATATTCTGAAAAGTTATCAGCATGGGACAAGATGACCGATAGTCCAACTTGCTTTGTAAGGCTTGGCCTGCACCTCTCTTTCAAAGGCTTCTACATACAACCTTAAGCCTTTGCTGAATCCATTGTGGCATTTTTTTTAGACAGAGTCCTGTTAATGGACATGCTAGTGTAGTGAATTCATCAAATCCTCAGTTTGTACCACATTAAAGTGGATCTTATAAATGTCCAAAGTCTGAGAAAGAAATAGCCTGACCTAGATGCTCTCTTGCATGTGGACCACATGCATGATTATTTACTTTCTGAAGCTTGGTTTAAACATAAAGAAAGTACTCCCTCTGTGCATTGATTTTGTGCCTAGCATCCACAACTTAATTATTTCCCTGAAAAAAAAAACTCTGTGGCATCATCATACTTGTTAGTAGTCATATCACCTCCAGACAGATTCAGAGACCCACAAATTAGATACAGTCTTTTTCTAATCATAGTTTGTATATAGTTAACAGCAGTATAGTCACACATAGGAAATGTCAATAGCATATGAATGAATGATTAAACCAAGAGGAAAATATACAGTAACAGATTTACTATAGCACAGCTTCTGCTGGGTTTGCTCTCATCTAATCTGTGTTACAGTAAATACTCTCTTACTCATCCACAATCCCTGAAGACATGATAAAGGTATTCCACACTAATAGCCAACGTTAATTCAGTGAAAAAGTGGCAAAGGTGACAGAGTGGCTGTATTTTTTTATTTTTTTCTCCACCTCTAATCTCATTCTTAAACTAAAGCAATCTTTACTCCTCCCTTTAAACATAATATCTTATCACTGACCTATATATTTGTCCAGCAAAGTGTCCTATTCCTTACTATATAGATTGCCTGTTATCCAAACCAAGCCTATGCTGAAAGATTACTTATTCTCCAAGCAAGAAAAGAACCCACCATCAGAAAAAAAATGATTAAAGTATGACTATTGAAACAAAACCTTTGAGAAACAGCTGTCTACTGTTTACTTCTTAGTGTGCATACTATTGGGGAACATCAGCTCCAAAAGGTATCTTGTCCCATAATCCTGACTTCACCAAAATAAAACAATCCATGTACAGGGTCAGTACTAAAAGATGTTCTAGACCCTGAAATTGTCAACATATTTTAAAAAATTCAACTCCTTCATTGTGTGTACTGCTACCTGAAGTACAAAAAAGAAGTATAGTCCTTCTATATAGTTAGCATAGTGCCAATTAAGGTACTACTGTTCTCCCTAAATAACATTATTTCAATAAAAACAGGTAGTGCTTTAAATAAAATTTTCCATCTTAGCAAATAGCAGAATTTTCCCTGTAAGGGCTTTGAAAGTGCTAAACTCTACATTTTGCATACAAAATGTATCCCTCAGCGGAAACACAGCATTTGTGTTACTTTACCTTGCCAAATGATGTTCCCTTGACTATTTTTATAAACTCTCAATAGCCTGTTTGTGGAGCCCCACACAGTTTCACCCTTGCTTCATTTAGGCTGCACTCTGCTCCCCTACCCTACCCTCAATTCCCACCCTCTACCACTTCATCTACATTTATACATATCTAGATCCTCATACCCTCTCTATAAAATCACTCCCCTTCAACCCATAACCATCAAGCAGTCTACTATCACCTCACCAAACTTCCTCCAAATAAAGGATTTCCTCCTCATACTAACTCCACTCCGTCCCATCCCACACTCCAATACACATTAAAACAAAATAATTCTCACCCACCACATACTAAAACTATCAAGCATAATCACTGTCCGCCCCAGTTCTAATTGCTTTACACTTACTAAAGTACATCTCTTTCTTCCAAACACTCTCCCTCACTAATAGAAAACTTACCTCCTTTTGTCTACACTACCTTAATTTCTGAACTACAATTAAATAATGATATATATGCATCTACTCAGAATGACTGTTACAGTCTTACTTGCTCACATCACAAGCTTGTAGAGGTATTTTTGTACTTCACAAATCCCAACACACAAACTCATTAGCTGCTCACAGCTTATGATTGTATTTAAACAAATCTCATTTTTCCTCATTTCAGCTGAACTCTACCCACACTCACTACTGCACCTGCTTATACATAAGTACACAAAACTGAGGCAAAACACAAGTGTATTCACCACGAAAATGACAAAGTCAAATACTCACACAATCCAATATAGTACGAAGAATTTTCTTTAATCCATAAACAGAAAGACAGGAAAATGAGCGCTTTCGCGTAGCAACTGTACGCTTCATCATACTTAATTGATATAATTAAATAATTAACTGGCTAATAAATCATCTTATTTAAAGCAACATCTTCCTTGTATTACATAACAACTCAGTCATTTCATTTCTAATATATAGGCACATTGTTTAATACATTTTAAAAACTTTTAAAACCCAACTATTGTATAACTTACACTAGATAACACATAACTTTATCATAAATATGAATATATATAAAATAAATATGTATATAAATATATAAATATATAATGCCTTACTAACATTCTTATATATGTCTAATTTAAAAATCAACTAACTATTACTATAAACTAACATATAATTAATAAAATACATGTTGTCTAAACCATTATATAGTATGCATCAAAAGTGCTTGGTGCATGTATATGTGAAAAGTGCTTGATGCATGTATATATAAAAAATCTATCAAATTCTATCTACTTAATGTAGATAAATAGATAAATACATAAAATTAATTAATATCTGCATTATTTGCGATATTTCAAGACAGGCTTCAGAGGGACATATTGATTTAATCCCGGAGGGTGATGTGCTCTCATCCTTAATATCCACTCTAATTCTTTCTGTTCTAATATATTTACAAAATCTCCCCCTCTTTCATTCTTGTCTACAGTCTGTAATACTCTAAATTTAAAATTGTGGTCATTATATTGAATTATGTGCTTTGCTAATGCATTAAGTTAATTACTTTTCCTAATATCGTACACATGATTGTATATTCTTTTCTTTAATTTCCTTTTTGTAAGTCCTATGTAGTAAGCAGAACAACATTCACAGGTGGCCAAATAAATAATATTACAAGTGTCACAAGATGCAAAAAACTTAGGAATTAATGAATAATTCAGAACAGGGTGAGTGAATGTTTGTGTTGCTGTAATGTACTTACACATATTACAATTATTGCAAGGAAATGTTCCAAATTTTGTTACAGCATATGTTTCTATTATTTCTCTTCTATTATGTGTGTTGAGTAAATACACAAAAACAACTATAAGAGATTCCACTCAGTACTAATTAGATAACCCAATCCAGCTATGACCACCCATTGCATAATACCACAGTCAATCTTAAACTCAGTGGTGGTGTCCATCCCAACTCTGGCTCCACCCCTATCCCATAACCCATACCAATTACCTCTGCCTCTACCCAAATAAGCTCATCTCACTCCCCTCTGCATATTAAAGGCCCCAACCTTCTCCTACTCAATATAAACTTCTAAAGTGTCTACAATAAAGCTCTAGACATTTGTGTATGCTTAGAAAACTACAGCCCTGATATACTAGGTACAACAGAAACTTGGCTTAAACCACTAAAACCCAAAATAATTCTTAATGAAATACACCCATAAGAATATAATTGGATGGTGCAGTAGTGCAGCGGTTGTGTTGTCGTCTCACAGCAAGAGGTTTTCAGGTTTGATTTTTGACTTGGGTACCTTCAGTGCAGAGTCTGCATGTCCTCCCTGCATTTGTGTGGGTTTCCTCCTATGTTACAAAGACATACGTCTGGAGCATTTCTCCCTAGGCCTCTACTGAAAATTGGCTTCATTTCATGTCGGACTTTCCTGGTAAACAAATGTTAAATAAATAATTAATATAATCAGATCTTGCAGCCAACACAAAAGTGAGGGCAGCATAATAGTTATATTCAAAATCTCTCTAGAAACCACTACATATCCTCTCTAACTCCCACAGTGCCATGCCAATGCTGAAGTCCTATCCACCTAATTAAAAATAAACAAGGACAGATCCATTTGTATTATAGTAACCTGCATTCCTCAAGATAATAAGGCAGCAACAATTGAATATATCCTTTGTTAAATAAACAGCAAACTAGCTCAGGAAATCATAATAATGGGGGATTCAAACATTGACTGGAAACTAAATGATCTAACCACATCTAGCATAAATGTATTCCAGCTGATGAACACTACCACCTGAGTACGGACACACACACACACACACAAACACACACACACACACACACACACACACACACACACACACACACACACACACACACACACACACACACTCACGCACACACACATGCACACATACATACACACAAAGAAAAAAACAATGAGATAAACTATACTTAACTGAATTCTCAGAAGTAAAGTAGACAGCATAACCCATCCTGACAGCCACTATTAGCAACCACTTCCCAACTAATGTAAGACAGAGGAAAATATTTCCAGACAAGTACTGCACAAACACACAAACACATTTGCAAAAAAAAAATATATATATATATATATATATATATATATATATATATATATATATATATATATATAAGTAAATCACAGTTTACCTCATCTGCATACAAATGGAACATATAAAAAATAACTCTACTCCTAAATGAAGCACTCTCCCACTTTAACCTGATATTTCTAAAAGCACTAAATGAACAGGCACCCTCTGGACCAAACGAGTCATGTTAAACACAGCCCTGTGGTTAGCACATGAAACCAGGACTATAACGACTAAGAGAGACCATCAATGGAAAGAATTCTTCCAAACCAAAAATCAGAGTCCTACAGGAATATTGAACCCTACAAAACCTATCTAAGCAGCAAATGACCAATGACAAAAACTGCTACTCCTCAAAACTCCAAAACTCACGTAAAAAAACAAAACAAAACTCCATTCTCATCCGGTCATCCATTAAAAAACTTTTCCAACTAGGGAAAACTTCCACACCCTCTCCTACAGTCAATAAGGACTGATACAGCACTCCAACTCAGTTTAACCACCAAGTGCTTAACTCAATCCTAGCATTCATTAAACAAAACTCCAGCCTACCATCAGCTATACCAAAAACCCATAATACTTCACAGCAATTCATGCCCGCACATGTTCCTGCTGCAACAATCGAAAATGTTTACTAATATGAAAGTCAACAATCCAGGCAGCTGATGCCCTGCTAACATAGTACCTAAAAACTGCAGTTGGATCCATAGCATTTCCATCTCCTTCCTAGTCAGCAGATCCATAATTGAAAACTATGTCCTGACAATCTGGAAAAAAACATTCATAACACCCCCCAAGAAGGTGGCAGCTCAACAGACTTGACAAATTACTGAACTATAGTGATCGTATCACTCCTATCTGTAAAAATGTATACACTTCCAACAAATCAAGTTCCTCAATGACCATAGCTTACTTTCTCCCACACAGCATGGTTTCTGGCCAAATATAGCATCACAGCTGCTCTCCTCAACTTTACCATTACAGTCAATCAATATAAAAACAATGGGGACTAAGTGCCATCTGTTTTTCTTGATCTGCCAACATCCTTTGACATAGTGTTGCATCAGAAACTATTATATGCACTAGCATCTCTTGATCTAAACAAATCAGCTTTATCCTGGTTTCATAGTTATCTGTCAAATAGGCAACAAGCAGTCAAGTGGAAGCAAGACCTCTCAACTTTCCTGCTAGTTACAGTTGGGGTTCCCCAAGGTTCAATACTTGGACCTTTACTTTTTATTATATTTATTAACAAGCTCCTTAACACTTCTCAACAAACAACCCTCATTCAGTATGCAGATGATGTAACACTTATTAGCTTTCCACAATCACTACTTACACTACAAGATATCATTCAGCAAATTTCCCTACCAATAGAATCCTGGCTTGGCAAGGTAAACTTTCTCCTCAACCCCAAAAAGACAAAACTAATGCTCTTTGCCCGCAAAATTCTCACAGAACAAAAACACAAATTCTCCATCCTGTCATCTGATAACACAAAATGTGAATGCATACCGCAAACAAATCTACTGATAATCTAACATGAAGACAGACTTAAATATTACCATCACCTGCTCCAGGCCATAAAAAAGATCCATTGGGAACTAGCATCACTATACAGAGCAAAATGTTTTCTCACAGAGTCTACAAGAAAAGCCAGAGTCCCAGCTACCTACTTCCATTCCTTCTATATGCATCCCCCATCTTTACATATCCCAATACTACCCTAAAAACTAAACTTGATGCATGTTACAATAAAATAGCTAAATTTGCAGCACATACCCAGGTAAAAACCCACAACTGCTTAGCTATTACAGATTTGCACTGGCTAGACTCCTCTTACCTTAAATACTCCAAATTCTTGATAGTCGACAACTTAATTATTTCCATGAAAAATGTCCATCATTAAAAAAATGTGCTCCGACCGTATTCCAATTCTAGACTATTACAGTCACATAACAAACTTCTCCTCCCATGTCTAAAACAAGCAACTCATCTGTGGATTCTCTGTACTCCAGGCAAGTCACTAAAAATTGAAACTCTATTTCATGGCAATTAAAATAGATATGCAATACACATACCTTCAATTTACTAATAAAACAATATCAATGCAAAAATTGACTCTGCTCCTGTCTATAATAAATTTCATGACCATACCTGCTACCTTTTTGTCAAAGAACTCATCTATCTTACCACCCCCTTTTTCTCCATTGAGTCAGAAAGATACTCACTAAACTACAAGGAATAACTGAGTTTATATAAATCAGATCAATTAGAGGGTCTAAGTGACAAGACTCATTGTGGTTTCCTCTATAATTAGATCAACCACTATCTTACTGTCCCCCATCACAATTTCACCACTCTCTCTCCTTATATATCTATCTAAAACTAATAGTCCTTATAACAGTCCAAGTAGCCTCCAGCTACTTTTACTTCCTTGATTACTTTACATCTCAATCTTAAATATAACAATACATTTATAGTTGCTCCACTACTAACATGTCATACTATATTGCATTATTAACTACCTCCCCCTCTTTCTAATATTTCCATAGTTAAACTGTTCCTTATTTTCATTATTTTTGATTGAAAGAAATTGCAGGTAATATTACATATGTTTTGCAATGTTCTTTCTCTCTGTCTTTTATATCCAAGCCTGTACCTATTTTTAACGAATGATCAAGGCGTGAGGCTCAATTTCAAAAGACTTTCTCTCAGTCTAAGTGACCACTTACACTGAGAACAGGTCTTTTGGAACCTGGCTCCCAGTGTAAGCATGTTTATAGGTAGGTCTTACACCAAAGTAAGTCACTTTACACTGAGCTCAAGTCTTTCAGAATTGGGGCAGACTTACACTGAGAGCAACTGTTTTGAAATCTAGCACTGTGTATACCCATGTGAATTATGTACATGCTCTGTTTCTACATGACATTTATGCAACCTATTGTAAGGCTTTTTCTTTCATTTATGTACACTTTCCTACATTTTGTATTCCTTATGATATTTTGTAAATATATTTTCTATATATATGTCTTTATATTATATCTTCAACTTTTCTGAAGCTAGAAATTCATAGGGTCAAGACCAAATGATCAAGTTTCTGAAAACTTGAAATTAGAAAAAAAACAAATGTATGATTTTGCAGGGGGGAGCCCCCTTGCAGCCATGAGTATTATATGGATTCACTTTATATCCTCGAATCCTCGAAACACTGAAATATCGAAATTCAGTATTTCGAGGCTATAAAGTCGAAACCTGAAAACAAAAACTCAGAAGCGCGAAATTCAAAATCTCACACACCAGAGATTTTGAATTTCACACTTCTACTCCACACACACACCTTCCTCCCCACACACAAGCACAAGCTCTCTACATAAAAGCAGGGGTGCAAGCCCACCTGCACCCTCCCCTACTTAAATATTCTAACTCTGAGGTCGTACTACATACAAACACACACAAAACACCACAACACAAGCTACAGTCTCCTCACACACACACACACACACACACACACACACACACACACACACACACACACACACACACACACGCACATCACAGCAACAAAACACACTAACACACACACCACAGCCCCTACCAAAAATCCTTACACATACACACTTACCTGAATCCATAACCACAGTGAAACCTCAGAAGTGCAAAATTCAAAGCCTCTGGTATTCGAGGTTTTGAATTTCGCGCTTCTGAGATTTCGCTCTTTTCAGGATTCCAATTTATAGGCTTGAAATACTGAATTTCGATATTTCAGGATTTCGGGCTTCTAAAGTGAATCTGTATTATATATACCAACTCCAAAACTGCACTGCAGTAGAGAAAAGGGTAAATTTACCAATCTCCATTTTTACCACAATCTATACAAAAGTGCTTCAACAGGGGATTTACCCTTTTCCCCACTGTATAACAAACAAAGCAGGCTGCTATAAATCCCAACACACATTTTATTTTGTAAGCGCTTTCATGAAAGAGAGCTCATATGGCAAATCAATACCAGTACATACATGTACCCAGGACTTAACGAATATAGCTCCATTAAATGTATCCTAAAATTAAAAGCTTTAGATAGATGAGGGGTACCGTATATTTGATATTTAAAATTCAGTATTTAAAAGTCTATTATTTATTTACTTGTTGGTATAAATATTGGGTTTATTAATACGTCCCCTTTTATGGAATTTTATTTATTCTGTAAATTTATACTATTGAAATAATGTATTTTATCTGCAAAATATATTTTATGATACAAATAGTGATGATTTGTTTAGATTTTAGTGTATTGTGGTTGTGATTTAGTTTTTTTAGATAAAAGGTTGAATAGGTTCAATATTAATATTAAGTAATATTTATATATATGGTGATGTATATCTATAAATAATTGCCATCAATTTCACAAGTAATTAATGAGATCATAATTGTATTTAAGTAATGGATTCTGGGATTGTATTTTGTCTGAAGTGCAGGCATCGGACTTGCACGAAAGCGCTTACAAAATAAAACCTATGTTGGGATTTATAGCAGCCTGCCTTGTTTGTTACTTAGTTTGTTTGTTTGGAGTGGTTTACCTTTTCCTCGCTGTAGTGTGATTTCGGAGTTGGTATATATAATTTGCATGGGGTGTGGGAGGGGGTGCAAGCCCCTCTGCAACAATGTAAATTTCTTTTTTTTTTTAATTTCAAGTTTTTGAGAACGCGTTCATATGGTCTCGACCAAATGAATTTCAAGTTTCTGAAAACTTAATGATATCATATAAATATATTTATTTGATGTATATATATATATACACACACACACACACACACACACACACACACACACACACACACACACACACACACACACACACACACGAGTATGTGCTTGTGTGAGACAAAAACTAGTGTTTAATGTGGAGCTTTCTCCCCAGACCACCACTGAAAACGTATTTTATCCCAGTTAGATTTTCTTTATAAACAAAGTTGAATAAAATATAATAAAATAAAACAAAATAAAATAAAATAAATAACTCCCTAAAATTCCAAATCACCAGAAATAAGACAGATGACCAACTTATGGCTTGTTACAGGCCTTTCCTCCTTTCCTTAGACGATCATGCTACATTCCTGAAAATATTTGAAGAACTCCCTATTAACAGGGCGACATTAGCTGTCTTGCAATTAAATGGAGCATGTATACTACCAGCACAGGGTATAACTCATGACTAGAAGTGCTTCCTCAACAAAAATTTTCTGGAAGAGATACTAAATAAACCCAACTGGGGACATAATATTCTAACTCTGGGTTTCTGGAATATAGCATCTATATGCAGTATTTCACTGCTCTTTACTTCCTCAGAAGATAGTCCATGGACTTGTGACATTTGCCTTCAAAGTCATCAAAGCCCTAGGTTACTAAGCAGACCCCCCCCCCCCCATAACAAGATCACTAGAAAAATATTAGGGGGAAGTGAAAAATAATATTAGGACTAATAAAGCAACCCACGAACTTAGACTAGTTTCTGAAGCAAAGCATGCCTGCAAGTCCTTCCTTAGCTATGTTAGGAAACTAAGGAACAATACTCAGCAATGATCAGGCCATATCCTAAATAGGACCATTCACATAAGTCCAATAAACATCACCAGTTTACTAGCAAACAAGTTCAATTAAATTTCACCTCCGAAACATTCACCAAAACATCACATATCGCAGAATACCTTACACCACTACTATCATCATGGAACATGTTCAGAAGGTGACAACTAAGTCCAGAAATACTTTCTCTACAGGACCTGACCATATTTGATATTTAAAAATAGCACCAAACAAGGTCTCACTGAACCTGTTCTCATAGTGTTAAACTTAGCAGTAAGTTTTTTACTTGAATTAGGGCACACGTCGATATAGATGTCCCTCCACAAGAGTGGTCCTACCAAGTACCTTAGTAATTATAGACTCATCCTTCTCAGTAGCCTGATTTGCAAAGATATGACGCATATCATAACTGATAGCATCAATTATGATATCAGAAATATCATTAAGCTACACTCTCAACTTTGTCAAAGGAAGTGATATCTGCCTAATAGATATAGTTAACTTCTTCAACAGGGTCACACAGGCTGTTGATTTTAGTCAAGTTGCTATGGCATTGCCTACTGTATACTGCATTTTCTCTGTCACGGAATTGCTGACTGAGCATCCTTATACTGAAACCCCACATACTGTCTGCTGTCACTAAGTGTTTTGGGGACCATGGACCTTGTTTCCTTCATGCACTTGGTTACTGCATTTTTAGGACTGGTGTTGTATTGTCCTCTCTGGCCATATGGAATTTGCTGCAACACTATGTCTCTGTAGCTTAATAGCACTTTAACTGTATGTTCTCAAGTAAATGGACCTGCAGTGGATTGCCCTGCAACCTACGAGCTTCAGTCTTAATGAGTGACCAAAGTACCTGTTTTGAAAGATCTTCATCTGGCAACTATAGTCAGAAAATCCTTCTAAATAGCACAATAACCAAATACATATCATCTGGATCTAAAGACGTTATCATTCTCTAATAGTCAGTATTAATTATATTATTTACAGAGTACAATGCCGACTCTGGGATGTCTCGCACTTGACATGTCACACAACCGGAGAAGTCTCATAGGTTCCTAACTAGGAAACTCTGTCCCTTTACTCATTATCTGATAGATTATTGAGAGGAATCTGTGCTTCACAAAACACACCGTTAGAGACCCAGCTGATCTTGATCTTTTAAATCACCACAAGCCTAATAGCTTAGCAACAATCTGAAACAGGGCCTTAAATCTTCAGTTGCTTATAATAGAATGTGACTGAGAGATATACTTATTATGCAGCTCTTCTCCCATCTCTGGAATAAGCTGCCCCCTGCATGTAAAGCATTACAATACATTATCATCCTTCAAACAGAATCTGGATAAATGGATGGGCATCTTCAAATTTACCAGAAGTATAGGTGGTTGGTCTACATGAGATCAAATCACTGCTCTTTCAATGACCATTTACAGAATATTAAATGCGTAAAATAGTGATTCAAAGAACCTATAAAACACACAAAAAAATTGGGGAGGGTCAAGCTGTGCTGCACCCCCCCCCCCATATAGGGAGGTCTTCTCCTACATCCTCCTAAATTAAATATACCAACTCAATGATTGAACCACAGTGGAGAAAAGGGCAAAAAAACTCAAACGTACTCCACGGGCTTGCGCAATACAACACATTAAGTGAAACTCACTGTAATGTTCATTTTTTTCAACTAAAGCCTTCAAACAGCTTCAATGGCATGTAGGCATACATTAATAAATGCTCTAGCCTCCCCTGAGAAAAGGAATACAGCCTGAAGGTGTGTCTCTATAGGGCATTGACACTCATAAGAATAAACTGCCTTGAAACACCTGTGAATCCTATTAGTCTCATGAAAACTAAACTTAAAATTACTGGATGTTCAGCAATGGAAAGGCAATATGTTATTTGAAAAAGCGATTCTAATTTCACATTAAATTAAGAGACTTTGTGCCCATAAAGCTATCATAATCACTATAAGGATATAGACTGAGAGTAAATAGTAACCTTTTTTGAATTTTATATTACATAGTGCAATTAAATAAAATATAATGTTGTCCAAAACACTGTTGTGATTACTTTAAATTTTAGTCACACCATCAGGATAAAGTGCTAAATGGTACAATGATTTAATGTTTCCTAAAATTCTATTTATATAGTCCCATAGCTACTATTTGAGACATGATAACTTGTGTGATGTTATGAGGTAATGCCAGCTGTACCAGGATAATTAAGTGCATATGTGGCATATGCCAGCATGGCTGGCTGAAGTTTTGTAAATCTTATGTCATTTGACCATCACATTGATTTCTTCAGATGCTTATATTAAAAATGTATTTGTAAAAGCTGCTTATGTTAGAAATGCTTCAACAGAATCTTAACAGAGTTCTGAAAGTTGAATTATGCCAGAGTCAGGTGATTAGATGTGATGTAATTCTATAACCAGCTGAAGGACAGAACTCTGGCAGCAGTTTGTTGTTTGTTTTTATTTTTCTTTTTCTTTGTAACCTGATATAAAAAATATGTGTCAGTTATCACAATTCAGTTGTTCAGTTGTTAGTTATACAGTTCAGTTAGTGTAGTATCTCATCATGCCTTGTGGAAGTGAACATCTCAGCAGTACATCTTGTTTTGTGATAAGTGAGCTAACTAGGGGCAATTTCTCTTTAGTTCAGTTAGGAAAAGTGCAATGAAATTAGTTTAGTATTTTTTCTTTTTCTGCATCTGTGAGAGTCTATCCAACTATGTTATTTTTATAGTTCCTGTGACTGAAAACTCTGTTGTTCATTGTAACTAAATACTAAGTATTTTCCTGCTCTCTATTTTATTATCCATTATTAAATATTTTTATACCTTTTCATTGTGGCTGGTCTTTTAGAGAATATTTTTAACATCTTGAGAGTACTTGTGCTTATTTTAGTGAAACTGTGGCTACTCCTATAAGCCATACTGCTTTGGTCACACTTAATTTGACACAGTATAATTGTTTACCCTATGTAAGAGCCTTTGAGTATTTGACTGGTGGCAGCAGTTTACTTGTAGTCTGTGGAGAGGAGACACAGTTGACGTGTGTGTGTGTGTGTGTGTGTGTGTGTGTGTGTGTGTGTGTGTGTGTGTGTGTGTGTGTGTGTGTGTGAAAAATCACATATTCATGTGTGTGTGTTAGATACTTGCAGCTGGGACACAGTGCTCCAAGGTGGGTTTTGTTTGGGATCTAGAGAGACTGAGAATGCAGTCCCAGTGGAGCGTGTTTCCTGTGTGCTGTTAAGGGAAATTGTGCTTGATGCAGTGAGCTGCATTTGAAATACTGTGTAAATTCATTCCTGTTTTAGTGACTACCTCTCACTGGTGGCAGGGGTGAGGATTGGGGTTCCTTGATTACTGCCCCAGGGTAAAGACGGGCAGTCACATACTGGTGGCAGAGTGGTGGGATATTAATTCTCAGCAGTCACAAAGTAAACATTTAGAGTTTCCATTTTACAACAGTTTTATTTATTTTCTTAGTTTAGTCAAGGAAAGCAGGCAAAGATGTCAGCAGAAGATTATAGGAAGCTGACAAGGAAACAGATGGCCAGAGTGTGTGAAGCCAAAGGAATGGTGCATGCCAGCCTGACTAAAGAGGATATGATTTCAACCTTAATCTCAACTGCAGCATTGGTCCAGCAATAAGGGGGATAGCCAGTCTCAGGATGGGTAAGTCAGCCTTTGGAAACAGGACAGTTCACCTTTTCCTCACAGGACTTAAAAATCCATCTGGATTTAAAGAGACTTGAACTGGAGACCAAAGGTTTGGAGGGTGAAGAAAAGGAGAAGCAGTGTTAGCATGAACTGGAGGCTCAACATTTGGAGATCAAAGAAAATGAGACACTGCGGCATTTGGAGATCAAAGAAAAAGAGAGACTATGGCATTTGGAGGCTGAAGAAAAGGAGAAGCAACATCACCATGAACTGGAGGCCAAACATTTGGAGGTCAAAGTAAATGAGAGATTGCTGTGATTGCAGGCTGAAGAAAAAGAGAAGCAGTGATGATATGAGAGGGAGATGCTGACCCATTATCAGAGTCATGAAGGTAACAGGGAAGTTAATAACCGGACCCCAGAAGCAATAAATGTCAGTAAAAGTTTTCCCCAATTTGCAGAGGGTGATGACTTTGATAGTTTTATTCATATATTTGAAAGAGTATGCAAACAGTATCATGTTAAACAAGAGCTCTGGGTAGGGTTTCTGACCCCCTTACTACATGGTAAAGCCGTAACTGCTATTTGTAAATTCTCTGATACTGATTGTTTAATTTATGCTAGAGTAAAGCAATGTTTACTAGGCTGTTTTAAGATAACACCTGAAGCTTACAGAAAAAAGTTTCATGGGCATCGACACAAGGCAGATGAACGTGTATGTGATTATATTGCTAACTTAAGCAGTTAATTTCATAGGTGGATGAGTGGGTGTTGGGTCACCACTTTTGAAAAGCTGGCAGAACTTTTGGTGAGGGAACATCCCTTAGCACTTTAACTGAGGGCATGAGGATCTGATTGGCAGACCAAGAATATAACTCTACAGATAAGCTGGGAAGAAAAGAGGATCTCTACTTAGCAAGCAGGGCATCACTGCACAGGAAGGGGGTACCCAGTGCTGCATGCACATAGATATCAGGAAACCCATGGTGGGCAGCCTAAACCAGCTCAATAGAGTCTACCATTAACATGAGAAGCCACTAATTCAGGTACACAGCCAGGATCAATGGTTGGATGTTTTAAATGTAACCAGCAGTGCCATGTAAAATACAAATGTCCACTGAAGCAAGGTGGAGAAAAAAGGTGAGGGAGCCAGCAAGTGAGAATAACAGCAGGCCAGTAGTAAGTTATCTGGAGGCAACAGGGGTACTAAACTATTACCGGAGATTGTATCCTATCATAGTGGATGGAAGACAGGCCACTGCTAAGAGAGACACAGCCTCTGACATAACCATTGTGAAGCCTGCAGTGGTTAGAGAAGAGCAGTACTTGCTTGGGCAGTCCACACTAGTTAGAGCTTTAGAAGGGACCCCATTCCAATTACCTTTGGCTAGGGTTCTCCTTGACTGGGAGGGAGGAAAATAAACAAGCAGGTAAGTGTGTTTGAGGATATCCTTGCAGATGACTTAATAGGGAATAATTTTGATAATGTAGTAACTTATGGGCATGCAGTTGCATGTAGTCAGGCTTGGAGACAGGCAGGTAGTTCTTGTAGCCTTGGAGAGGGCCCAGACAGACCCCATGCCTAAAGTTGGGGCTGGTGAGGTTGTTATTTTAGGGAGGGAGCTACCTTTTAGCCATGAGACTGAAAGTGAACTATAGCTGCTGGTAGGTAATGATGTACACATGGACAGGGTGACTGCAAGGACAGAGGTGAGTGGTTGTACCCAGGTTGTCAGTGAGGCAGTGATGTCAGAAGATGCTAGGCTTCCTGAGGAAGGGGAGCTAGGAGGAGTTACAAAGATAGAATTGAGACAAGCTCAGCTTTTGGATCCTACTTTACGAGGCTTGAGAGAGGTAGCTAAAGAGTCACCTGATGATCAAAGAAAAGGGGATTCTGTATGCTGGAACAAATTGTTACTGTACAGAGAGTCGACCCCTGAGGGAGGGCTAGAGGGTGAAGTAATACAGCAGTTAGTAGTTCCCAAAGTCTGGCACTTCAAGCCATAGCCCATGACATTCCTCTTGTAGGTCATATTGGTATAAAGTGTACCAAGAGTTGTATTATACAGAAGTTGTATTGGCCTGGGTTTGCAAGAGATGTAATAGGGTACTGCAGGACCTGTGAGCAGTGCCAAAAAGTAGACAAGGCAGGAGTCAAGGCCAAAGCTCCATTGCTGCCTTTGTCTATGATTGAGGAGCCATTTCAGAGGGTAGCTATGGATATTGTGAAGCCTCTGAGTACTCAAAGTTTCACAGGGAAGAAGTATAACCTGGTGATAGTATATTATGCTACTAGGTACCGTGAGGCAGTGGCTCTGTTCCCCATTGAAGCAGAGAAGGTGGCAAATGCTTTGTTAGAGATTTAGCAGGGTAGGTTTCTTGAGAGAAATACTGAATGACAAAGGTTCCAATTTTATGTCAGACCTGCTGGCTTGTCTGTGGAAGCATTGTGGAGTGAAGCACCTAAAGAGCGTCCCCTACCACCCCAGACTAAAGGTCTTGTGGAGAGGTCAAACTCTACACTAAAGACCATGCATTTGCAGACCAATTTAGGAGAAAGTGGGACAAATATTTGCCCCATTTACTGTTTGCAAACAGAGAGGTACCCCAGGAATCTACAGGTTTTTCACCCTTTGAATTGCTGATTGGGCATAGGGTGAGGGGGCCTTTAGATTTGATTCATGATGAGTGAGTGGGTCAGTGTGAATTTCACAAGGAATCTGTTCTGGTGTATGTCCTAAACCTCAATACAGGGCTTAGGGAACTCATGGTTTGGCCAGGAAAACCTGGCAGCAGCCCAACAGCAGAAAAAGGTATGGTATGACATGAATGCTCTAACCCGAGAGTATGTTGTGGAACAGCAGGTTATGTTGCTCATTCCTGTTGGACACAATAAGCTGCAGGCAGCTTAGGAGGGACCCTTGGAGTGGTAAAGAAGGTCAGTGACAATAATTATATAGTAAACCTGCTTGGCAGGAGGCAGGAGCACAAACTGATGTTAACATAATGAAGCCTCAGCATGTCAGGGAGATCCTGGGCAGATTGCAAAAGGCAGGGTTGAAAATGAAACCCAGTAAGTGTCAGGTGGGTATGGCAGAGGTCTCTTACCTGGAACATAGAGTGGGGAGTGATAAGATTAGGCCAGAACTTTCTAAGGTGCATGCTATTCAGGCTTGGCCTCCCCTGTTATCAAAAAGCAAGAGAGGGCATTCTTGGGGACAGTGGGGTATTATAGAAAGTTTGTTCCCAATTATATTACAATAGCTGCTCTCTTCATAGACCTGATATGGAAAAACAGGCCAGATAAGATAGTTTGTACCCTAGCCTGTGAGCAGGCATTCCAAAAGCTTAAAGGGGCTTTGGGAGGACTCCCCGTATTATCCAGTCCAGATTACAGCAGTGTTAATGCAGATAGATTCAGACAGATCCATTTCTGTCAAGCAATGTTTTTCCACAATCACTTGAAAAACTAGCTTGAGTCTTCAATAGGGGTGGGGGAAGTGATGTTGTGAGCCATACCAGAAAAAAGTAAGACAGTGCATGTATGGCACATGCCAGCAAGGCTGGCTAAAGTTTTGCAAATAATCTTATGTCATTTGACTGTCATATTGATTTGTACAGATGCTTGTATTAAAATGTTTTTACAAAAGATGCTTATGTTAAAATGCTGCAACAGAATCTTAACAGAGTTTTGAAGGTGAATTGTGCCAGAGTCAGGTGACTAGATGTGATGTCATTCTATGACCAACTAAAGGACAGAACTATGGCAACAATGTTTGTTTTTGCTTTTCTTTTTGTTTGGAACCTGATATAAAAGATTTATATCAGTTATCACATTTCAATTGTTCAGTTATTAGTTCTACAATTCAGTCAATGTGCAGTATCTCACCTTGCCTTGTGGAAGTGAGCATCTCAGCACTATATCTTGCCTTGTGATAATAAGTGACTTAACTAGGGTCAATTTCTCTTTAGTTCATTTAGGAAAAGTACAGTGAGATTAGTTTAGTATTACTTCTTTTTTTTGCATCTGTGAGATTCTGTCCAACTGTGTTATGTTTATACTTTCTGTGAGTGAAAACTCTGTTGTTTATTGTAACTAAGTATCAAGTATTCGCCTTTTCTCTATTTTATTATCTATTATTAAATATTTTTATACCTTTTCATTGTGGCTGGTCTTTTAGAGAATACGTTTAACATCTTGAGAGTACTTGCACTTATTTTAGTGACATTGAGCCACTTCAATAAGCCTTACTGCTTTGGTCACACTCTACCATTTATAATAGTATTAATTTGACAATATAATTGGTTATCTTTTGTAAGAGCCTTAGAGTATTTGATTGGTGGTAGCAATCTACCTTGTAGTCTGGAGAGAGGGGACACAGCTATTGAATCTGTGTCAGCCTTTCCCATGTGTGTGTGTGTGTGTGTGTGTGTGTGTGTGTGTGTGTGTGTGTGTGTGTGTGTGTGTGTGTGTGTGTGTGTGTGTCAGATACTTGGAGCTGGGACACAGTGCTCCAAGGTGGGTCTTGTTTGAGATCAGGGGAGAGAGAGAGAGACCCCAGTCCCAGTGGAACCTGCTCCCTGTGTGCTCCTGGAGGAAATTGTACTTGATGCAGTGAGCCGCATTTGAAATACTGTGTAAATCCATTCCTGTTTTTAATGACCACCTCTCACAGGTGTCAGTGGTGAGGATTGAGGTTCCTTGGTTACTGGCTACAGGATAAAGAGGGGCTGTCACTACTTGTGTCTATCTAAAAATGAGATCTGTTGAAAGCATTATGTTTAGAAAACTCCTGAGTCAGTAAAATCATGTAAGGCATGTGGAATATATTTTTTTAATTAACCACTAAACATACAACAAAAAGAGATTGGTTTGCATCTCAGTTAACATTTTGTGTATTGAGCAAATCTATTTGAAGCATCTCATAAAATTAGATTCTTCATTGATTTTTTTGTAATTCATATACATAGGTTTGCAACAATGGAAATCTAGTACAAAATATTCATACATCATGTCACGGTTTGTGTGAAACATGTACGTTACTTTTAGTAAAGATGCCGAAGAAAAGCTACATTGAGTTAAAGCAAGTGAGTTTATTTTTCAGAAGAAAGGAAATGAAATGGTGTAGGGAGATAAAATACTGCACAAAATGTAACTGCCTTTCCAGTAAAACAAGCAGTAGAGCTGCAAAGAAATTTAGGAATTTTTTAAGATATCATGCAGGCATTTTTCTGTGTAACTGCTCTTTGCCTTTTACAGTGAGAATGAAACTGTCCAAGGGGACACATTTGCATGGCTTAATTCTAGCATGAAAAATATATTGCTTCTTAAAATGCATTTTTTATACACTGGTGGTCAGATTCCATAAAGTTAACAGAATCTGGTGTATGACACTGATATTAGTGGCAGAGCTGTGGATAACAATGTGATATGCAAATGTGCACAGTGAACTCAGAACATTTCGGCGAGCAATTGAGTTTCTCAGTAGTAACGGTGCACTGTACATTACCTGCAAGTAATCTGTAAGTAATGAAAAATCACTGTTAAAGTGTGATGTACATTAACAAAGCTATAGAAAGAATCTCACATTTTAAGCATCCTCAAAGTCTTATTTATACATCCTTAACAGACTCTTTCCAGGGTGGTGCAGTAGTACAGTGGTTAGCATTGTCACTTCACAGCAAGAGGTTCTCTGGTTCAATTTTCAACTGGGGTGTCCTCTGTACAGAGTATGCCTGTCCTCCCTGCATTCATGTGAGTTTCCTGTGGGTGTTCTGGTTTCTTACTTCATTTCAAAGACATGCATCTGGAGCCTTTCTCCCTGGACCTCTGCTGACAATGTGTTCTTTCCCAGTAAACAAAAGTTAAATAAAAAATAAGCTTTATTATAATGGAATCAATACATCTTCGAATGAAAAAGGTGATGGGTGATCATGGCCATATCACCACAGCTAACATTAGGTAACAATGGGTGCAGGACTTGTGTGGGGAACACAGGGGAGAGGGATGTTAGAAGAGGAAAAGTCAGATGGGCACGGGCAATTTTTTTTTTTTATGGGAATAGGCCCCGTTTTTATTTTTTTTTAAGATTAGAAGGAAAGGTAAAGATAGGAAAGGAGGATTAGGTCATCACAGCAGGTATACCCATAGATCAAATATCACGACATGCCACCATTAAAGGGTAGGAAAAAAAACAGTAAGGGCAGGTAAATAACACAGGTGGCACACTGCACAACACAGACAATAGAAAATTGTCAAACAGGGTGGGGATGCATACCAGCCATGGTGAAATGCAGAAAAACATATCTACCTATACACTATCACATTATGACATGTTGCAAGCTGTGTGGCAGTCATACCTGGATGTGTCAAACCAATGGCAGATGTGCTCTGTAGGGTAAGGATCACAGTATACATTGGATAAATAAACATACATCCAAGTAGTCTGTCAGCAGGGTAAGTGGAAGCCAAGCAACATCACAGATGAGCAAATGCAGATCTAAAAATGCCAGATAACTCCAGCAGAGAACAGAAATGAACCTCCACCCATGCATATAAAAGGCAAACAACCAAGCATAATGCCAAACAGCAGTACTCCAGCAAAGCGGCAAATGGTTGCTAAATGTACAAGTAGGTATACACAACCCAAACAAATGTGTAATGGAAGGCATATATACGACACACATATGCTATGTCAAATGCAACATACAGGTGTGTGAAGTATATGATTTCCAGTTAATAGTGGGGTAATTAAAGTCGCCCAAGAATATAGTATTGGATTGGATGTTCAATGTTTCCAGTAAGCTTAAGTATATGTTAAGAGTTTCCAGGGTCATTGAGGGGGACCTATAGCTTGCAAGTAATTGGTATGAGATTTTTGCCTATGGTGATTTAAACACGGAGAAGCTCAAGTACATTGTACTGTTTGATGAGCTTTGAGGTATATTTATTTTGATGTAAAATAAGACACTACCATATTTAGTCCCTGCTTGTGTAGTTACTAGTCTAAATGTGTGGAAGGCATTATAGCCATACACACCTGGTGTGTGGTCCATGGCTTTTAACCACATCTCAGTGACTATAGAGACCTCAGCCTGCTCTCGGGTGAGGAGAGCCTGTAGGGAGCAGAGTTTCTTTTTTAAAGTCCTAGCACTGAGCAGTAACACCTTTATATATACTTTCAGTTTAGCATTGTCTAAAAAAGGCACTATGTGGGAGGACAATGTTTTAGCTAATATTTTAAAGCCTAGAGGGGAGACGTGCAGACCATCCCTGGCAAAGCAGCATGGCCTTTTGACCTTCTATTTCCATGCTGACAAATACTGTACCTCCTTAGAATAACACCAGAAACTGACAATTATTAAATTCAGTCATCTTCTGTTCATATTGTGGCATCACCCTTGGAGAAGATAAAATGTTACTCAATGCTCATCTCATAACAGCCTGGGACACATATTTCCAGAGTTACATGATGTGTCTCTTCATATAGTCTGGGGAAGTATGTCTTAGGTCATTTATGCCCACATTGATTAACACTGAGTCGTACTAGGACTTGTAGTCCAGTGACCTGAGTACATGCTTAATATGGCAGATCCTGACCCTGATAAGCAGCTGACCATGATGTTCTTCTTACTCAGTGTGGTGAGAGGGACATCAATGTGTCTCAAAATGGAGGATCCAATGACCAGAATATTGTATTGTGAGGTGGCTTGCCTTATAGTCTTAGACGTAGAGTCTCTGTGACATGTGGCTGTCAGTGTTTATGTGGGTGTTGTTTTGAAAGAGTGTGTTTGAGGCTGCAGATGGTATCTGTTATGTGTACTTCATCTAGAATGTCTTTGGTGTTTGGTAAGGTTGCATTTAAATGCCTCAGGATATGCGAGTCTATATGTTTGCTTTGAACTGTGTGAGATGGGAGCAGCATGTGCACTACTGACACCCTGATTGACATTTGGAGTGCTTTTATGTTAGAGCTTTGCCTCTGATGACATTGTGTAAATATGTCTCTCACATACTTTATCGGTTTGTTTGAGAATTAGCTGGGTGTCAGTAAGCACAAGGTAATTTCTACATTGCCTCGGGATGTCCATATCCACCAAGTTGGTAATGGAGATAGTGGAAAAGTCTGTATCAATGGCAACAGGTCCATTTTTTACTGATTAGATGGTTGCAGTGACAATATAAAGTAATGTCAGGAGTATCTGGTTTGCAACTCTGGGGGTGGGAGTACTTTTCCCCGCAAACTATTTTATTTATTTATTTTACATTTGTTGACTGGGCTGGTCTAGCTGGATACATGTCCATTTTCAGCAGAGGCCCGGGGAGAAAAGCTCCACATAGAGATACATAATAGTACAATTACATAAAAGAAGTTATACAGTGTTAAGAAAAAATATTTAGGAAATTTAAGATAGTACAGTCAAAACGAAACCCCCCCCCCCTTTTTTTTTTTTTTTTAATAGTATTCCAGTTCATAGGTTACAGTGATACTTTATGCATAAAATGCTTATAATTAGTGTACATAGGATAGATTGTAAATATTTCATATGAGGCATAAAGGAAGGGAGGGAATGAGTTAGGGGGAGAAGAAATTAGCCAGGGTTAGTGCAGGTGCATAGCCAGTGATTATTGAGATGTGATTTTAGGTGTTTTTTAAAAAGTAGGAGAGAAGTCTGAGCTGTTATTTTGGTCGGAAGTTTATTCCATAATTTTCCTATAGAGTTTGAGAAGAAGGAGTCACCTGCTGAGTTGTTTGATTTAGTAGTGTTAATCAGTAGTTTGTTTGAGGAACGTAAATTTTTGAGGTTGTTATATGGTGTGATAAGGCTGGAGAGTATAGGAGTGTTGCTAGGTTGATACAGGGTCTTGTGGGCTAAAGTAAGTTGGTAAAATTGAAGCTGGTTAGGGAATTCAAGCCAGTTTAAGTGTTTAAGATTTAAGCAGTGGTGGGTTCTGAAAGGGGAGCCTGTAGCAAATCTAGCAATATTATTGGAGGAAGTTGCTAGTTTCTTGAGGTTGTTTTTGGAGATATTAGTATATATGGGAACAGCATAGAGCAGAGTGGATAAAAGGTGAGTTCTAGCTATGGCAGACCTAGCTTCTGGTGAAAGATAGTTTTTGATGTGATAGAGGGATCCTAGTTTCTTATTAATTAATTTTATTGTATTGTTTATGTGTGTCTCGAAGTTTAGGTTGTTGTCCTAGCTTCTGGTGAAAGATAGTTTTTGATGCGATAGAGGGATCCTAGTTTCTTATTAATTAATTTTATTGTATTGTTTATGTGTGTCTCGAAGTTTAGGTTGTTGTTAATTGTTATACCTAGCAATTTAGTGGTAGGGTCAGGTTAGATAAGGGTACCATTATTAGAAATAAGATTCATTTGTACAGGGGAAGACTTTTGGGTTGGGGTGAAAAGTAACAATTTAGTTTTTTTGGGATTTAGAAGAAGGCAGCGGTAGGAGAACCATTGTTCAACAGTGTTAAAGGCTTTTTGAGTAATTGACTGAAGTTCGGTTGGTGAGGAAGCAGAGCAGATTAATGTAGAGTCATCTGCGTACTGAATGCAGGTGGAGTATGGGATTTCAGATTGCAGGTCGTTTATGAAGATAGAAAATAAAAGTGGGCCTAAAATAGAGCCCTGTGGAATGCCAAGGGAGATTGGGAGGTGATTGAATAGTTCATTTTGCCAGAGTACGGCCTGCTGACGATTGCCAAAGTAAGATGTAATCCATTTTAAAGATAGAGAATCCAAGGAGAGAGACTTAAGGGTGTGGAATAGAAGTTGATGGTTGACCATATCAAAAGCTTTGGATAGGTCAATGAAAACTGCGGATGACAGTCTATTGTCATTATGGTTGTTGTTGATACAGTTTGTGAATGATAGCAGGGCAATGGTAGTACTATGAAAAGGTCTAAAGCCATGTTGGCAGTTGGCAAGTAGGTTATTTATAAGAAGGTGATTGAGTATCTGCTTGTGAATGCATTTTTCCAAAATTTTAGCTATAGGGGATAGTAAAGCTATGGAACGATAGTTGGAGAAGTCATCGGAAATTCCACCTTTATGTAAAGGGATGATAATTGAGATTTTCCAGAATGATGGTACTTCACCTTCTTTTATAGATCTGTTTATCAGAATGGAAATAGGGTAGGCTAGGGCTTTAGCACCTTTTTGCAAGAATTCTGCTGGGAGTTTATCTGCAGATGGGGAGGTTGGTTTTAACTTTTGGAGAAGGGAGGAGATGTAAAAAGTGGATACTGGTTGGGGGTGAAATTGTGGGGGTGGATTATGGGAAGATGTAGGCAAGTTAGATATATCAGGTGATAGGTGGCTAGCTAGAGTTTGAATGGTTTCTGTGAAGAAAGAGTTGAAGGCATTGGCAGTTTCTTTTGGATTATTGGGGTTAGATCCTTGGGGACTGGGTGTGATTGATTGGCCTGGGTAGAGATGATTGTTAATACTAGCCCAGAATTTTTTAGGTTGCCTGGTAGAGGATTGTTGTAATTGTAGATAGTAATTCTTTTTATCTAGCAGGATGGCTCTTTTAGTACTGTTTCTGTGTTCTCTAAAGGTTTGATGGTCTGACGGATTCTTGGAAGTCTGCCATTTTGCCCAATATTTATTTCTAAGTAGGATTTTCTGTTTAGTAGTAATAGTAAGCCATGGGGCTGGTTTAGCTATGGTTCTGATAGAACGGGTTGGAGCATGATGATCCAAGATAGCCAAGAATGTAGAATTAAAGTATTCCACGGCATTGTTGAGAGGGAGAGTTTTTAATGGAGACCAATTACATTGATTAAGTTCTGCTTGGAAAAGTTCTAGGTTGAAATGCTTTTAAGAGCGTATTGTTCGGAAAGTGTTTGGGAATGTTATGCTGGTTTTATGTGTAATAATATATATCAGACAATGGTCACTAAGGTCATCAGGAAGGATGCCTGTTGTGTAGGTTTGCTGTGGGGTATTAGTTAGTATCCAGTCTAAGGTGGTTGCCTTGTTATTGATTTTATTGGTTCTGGTATGGTGATTAATTAGTTGTGAGTAGCCATACAGGTTAATGTGGGTGGTGGGATTTATATTTGTGCAAGAGTTCCAGTCAATGTTAAAGTCCCCAAGAATAATGGTTTCTTGTGGGATATTACTAGTGAGCCAGCTAAGAATGTCTTCTAATATATTGCAGTTGTTCCCAGGGGGGAGATAGACACAGATGATATTTATGGCTTTACTAGTATTTAGCTGCAGTTTGGAGATTATTATTTCTGCACTAGCATTAGTAGGTAAGTTAAGATTAAGTGTACTGACTTGTAGCTCAGTTTTATAGAGGATTGCTACTCCGCCTCCTTTTTTGGAAGTACGGTCGAGTCTAATAATATTATAGCCAGGTGGGGAGATTTCAATGTCTTTAATGGAAGGTTTTAGCCATGTTTCTGATAAACATAGGATATCAAATGGCTGAGTCTGTAAGAGAGCATGGAGTTGAGTAAATTTGTTGCATATGCTGCGTATGTTTAGGTGAGCAATAGAGAGTGAGTTGGTAGGTTTGGGAGGAGGAGGTTTTATAGTATTATTGTGGTTTATAACTGTTGTGGGAGGTGGATTATTTGGTCCTGGTTTAGGGTGAATATCACCATCTAATAGAGATAGAAGGGGTGCTATATGTTTAGGGTGCACTGGTTTGCTGTGGAAATCAAATAGTTTTCTAGTGTTTGGGTAAGAGAAGTTGATGTGAGTAATTCGATGATATTTTGGTAATTGGTAGCAAGGTATATAAGGGATATTTAGCCAGTAATGAGAAGAAGGTTTTGTTTGTGATGAGGTATGTTTGGAAGGTAGTAGGAAGGGGTTATTGGGAGAGTGTTCAAATGAGGTAAGAAGGTAGGTAGAGGCTAGAGAGGGTAATAGGAATAACCAAATTAAAGTTTGATTTTTGTGGGGGATTGTAGGGATATACATTTTTAAGGATGGTGATTTGAATGAATCAGTGATAGTTTGGGAAAAGAATTTGGGTAAGGTAGAGAAAAAGGTGTAAGGAGAAGTGATTAGGGATAGATAGTGTGGGCAGGTTTTAGAGGAAAAGGGGGTGGGTGTAGTAATTATTTGGTTATGTGATTGGAGTAATTTTGATGGGGTGTGGTCTGTAGGTGGAATAAGATTTGGAGCACTGAGGGTGGGTGGAATTTGGGGTAAGGTAGGGGAGCGGAGTGAGCCCGAAGGGCGAACGGAGCGGAATCAGACAAGAGAGTTGCCCTGTGTGGGGTATTGGTGAAATTTCAATGGTACTTTTACAGAAAAAAAAGTCAAGTCAAGGCATCTGCATCTATACAAGGCACTGCCAAATACTTCATTGGAAATTGCTAAAGTAGACCCTGATGATAACGTATTTAGAGAGATATTCTGAAGTTAGGTTAGACAGCAGCTAATCAAGCAGCACTTACAGAAAAGAAAGAATTAGTTTTGTCAAGAATGATGAAAAGACGGAATTCATCTTATTGACTACTGCTTGGCTATTACAAGTGCTAGCCTCATCACAGCTTCAAGCTGCTGGGATTTAATGTCCCTTTGCTTCTTCTCTCACCAGAAGCAAAACAGTAGTACCAATCCCAAGATGATAAGCAGACCACAGGCTCTTTGGTGAGCAACAGCCTTTCCTTAGATAATACAGGGGTCTATAAGCTTGTTGTAGTCTTTTTCTTGTAAATGCCTTCAATAGCAACCAGATCAATCAGGAAGGTCCAACACAGAGACGCAGTGTCCAATAAGAGACAGTCAGGAATCAAAGACCTTTGCTCGTTCTCTCACTAGGTGTAAAATATAAGCATAAATTCCAAGCTGGCACCTATGAAACAGTTAATAAGCTTTGCAGTGATCAGCAGTATCCAGGAAATAATGCCCCTATGAGCCTTCTTTCACCAGGAGCAAAACAGAAGGACTAATCCCACTAGGACTACTGTGATTCAGAATGTAGGCTCTCCAATAATTATTGTTCTTTGCTAGATGTTGCAGTTTTTAAACTTAAGAGAGAAAATATGGGTTAATATCCTAAGAGTTGCAATGTGCATTAAACAGTTGGATATGAAAGAGGGAGTAACTCAGACTTTAGCAATCTAAGGGGAGAATCACAAATTTTAAGAGCAAGATAGATAGGGAGGGGTGGGTACCTAGTATTCTTAGATAGAAAGGGGTGGGCACTTAGTATTCTTAGATAGGAAGAGGTGGGCACTTAGTATTCTTAGATAGGAAGGGGTGGGCACTTAGTATTCTTAGATAGGTAGGGGTGGGCACTTACTATTTTTAGATAGGAAGGGGTGGGCACTTAGTATTCTGACTTTTGTGAAATACAACTGAATAGCAAATAAATTTAAAATAGTTGAGAGGGAGTGACTTCCCCAAATGATAATTTTGTGCTTACTGACAATAGTCGGTGAAGAGGGTATGTGAAGGAAATATGTGGTCAAATTAATATTAGGAGCAGGCTACTAGAATGACAGTTCAGTTTAAAAACACAACACCACCAGTAAGTGTGGGATTATACAGCCATAGAAGTAAGGAAAAACCATAAAGTCAGGAAACACTTCTTTATCTCACAGTTCACCATTCTTCAGATATTAGATAGTCTTTTTTCCATGAAGCATGTGAGTTGATTTAAGCACAGAAATTGAAAGGCATTCCATTTGCATATGTAATATTATTGCAACAGAGATTAACAGGCTTCATACTGATATGCTTGCATAAATGAATGCTTACATGTAACATATGAATCTCCATTTTTCTAGTAATTTTTCAATAGATTAGCTTTTCAAAATATTTACAATTCTTTTTTTGTTAAATCAAGTGCAGCTATCATTATTAATTTACCATTAACATGTTAAAGACAAATGGACTATAATTAAAAAAAATGCTCTGTCAGTCATCTGACCTTATATGCAATAATTTTCAAAACTTCTCTCCAGTCCACTGCAATATCATCTATTGTGAAACTTAATCTGGGCTGGTAACTATTTAAAATGTCACTACTAGCAATGCCAGTCCTGAAATGTGTAGACTGATTGACTGAAAATTGTGACTTACATATACTAAGTTCAAGGCTGACATCTCTCAGAATATTCCATTTTATCCAAGGTATGGCAGTTTTGGAGTCAGTATCTATATATTTTTGGGGAGTGGGGACCTTTTCCCCACACATTGGGGGTGAAGGAAGCTTGCCCCCGGTAAAAAAAAACAAGTTTAAAAATGAAGAGTGATGGCCAGTATTCATTCTTCTCCATGATTTTTATTTTTTTTTTCAGTATGTTAGGACTTAGCATTGCAAGTCCTAAAATTATAATATGGAGTCAGTTGAGCAGTTGTCATCTTTTTTAAACAGAACAAACACAAGTACCAACCCTTTCTGCTAAAGAAGTCCCAGTAGTATAAGGTATTTAAATTGTTTTTTCAGTTTGATAGACATTACCTGAAGAAGCAGGTTTGCCTATGAAAGCGCTTGTGGTGTCGACAATAAACGTTTTTTTTTGAGTCCCTCTGTCTTGCTGGATCCTTCTTAAACAATTCTACAGCTTTGCAAGTCAGTCTTATATTCATAACTACTAAATTAGTTTTAAACACATGTATCTATTGTATGATTGTAGTATGGTTTACTCCCATACATTCATTTTCTTGCTGTCACTTTTGTTCCATCAGCAATAATTACTTATTTCTTCTTAGGATTAGATGTTAAACTTATATTTACTATAGTGTATTGTATATCAAAGTAGTTATAAAAAATATATTGCTTACCTTGGAGGCTTGCACCTATACACCCCCTCCATTGTTTGTAAAGATTTGATGTTGTGCTACTTGGGGGCATATGTTGCAAGGGAAGGACCTCTTTCATTTAAAAGAGATGTCCCTCCCTACTCACATTTGCCCGCCTTTCAATGTCCATTCCTTCCATTAATTTATTGCTTCTCTTTTTCTGCAGTCACTTTCATTTCTTCTGTATTCCTGCCTTCCACCTCTTCAACTTTGCCATTTATCATAAATACTACTATCTAGCTTTAGTCCCTTATTTGTCCAACAGCTCACTTCTGAATCACATGAAACATCAAATGCACTGTGTTCCCAAGGGTCTATATTATTTACTTGAGCTGTCAGAATGTCGAGTACCCTTTCATCGACACCGATGTGTCGAATGTCCTCTTCAATGAACAGCCACATCATCACTTTCTTTCCAAGGGAAAGAAATCGGTTGTCCGTTGTTTGAAATCTGCCCTTTTCTCCACTGTAGTGCAATCTTGGAGTTAGTATATTTAGTTAGGGGTGGTGTGGGGGGCACAGCCCCCCCACAATGCGGGGTGTGGATGGCGAAGCCCCCCACTTCATAATGTTTGTTAAATTGTGTCGTGTGTATCTGGGCTACAGATTTCTTTCTCTTGGAAAGAAATCGATGATGTTGCCATGTGATGAAGAGAACGTTTGACACTTAGGTGTTAATGGAAGGGTACTCGACAGTCTAACAGTTCGAGTAAGTAATATAGACCCATTCCCATCTCTTTAGAACTCTCCTTTGTATATCTTTGCTTCTGCTTCTTTTTTTTTTTTTTGTGTCTAAATCTCCCTTGGGAGCAGCTTCCTGTTTGTCTCTCCCTTTGATATATGTCTCTCATGTTATCCACGACTCTCTTGTGTTTTTTCTCATTACCCTGTAGTGCCTTTTTGATTAGTTTATCTCCCACTCATCTGTTTTACTGGCATGCAGCTTTTCTGTACATCTTGGCATTGTCTTCTTCCCTGCTGGGGTTTTGGCATCTGACATTGCATGCCAAACCATTATCACGTTATCTATGTCTAAGGTTTTCTTCAAGTCAGTGCCACATGGGTGACTGAGATTTTAATTTCCTCTGTTGTTTACCTTGTGATAATTTCTAAAAAAAATATTGAATATCCTCCATATTGTGTTGCCTTTACCAGAACTGCAGGCTATTTCAACAATGCAACTATCTATTCCTGCATAGTTTTTCTTCTCATACAGAATGTTTCTCAGTAATCCTCAACTAGCTTTATGAACTTTCCTGCAAATGAAATGTCTTTTTGAATGCATTATGATTTCATTTTGTGACAAAGGTATATAAAATGACAAAACATATTGGTCTATTTTCTGCTGCTGATTGCTGTCTTTGAACCCTGTATAGCCTCTCTGTTAATGTTTCTTGATTTCTTGGTATCACAAATTTCTCCTGTAACAACTACAATGCTTCTTGCAGTGGCCATGGTACACAAAAGTATAAAATGGGCATTGCTTGCAGCTACTAATTGTCCCTGTGAATAAATGAATTCATAAATTCATTGGTATTCTGTCTCTTGCTATCCCTAAAGCATTCAGCACATTAATTCATGTTGTTCTCCCTTATTGCCTTGAAGGTTTTGTGTCATCTTTTCATTAACTCAATGGTTCTCTGTCTCTTTGGCAGGTATGAGCAAGTTTATGTTCTTGGCCAGGTTACATCATCCCAATGATGATTCATCAAGCATACCACAAAAATCACTTCTTGTTCCACTGATTTATACTTTGCTTGCTAATCATGCATGCACACTTATGACTTAGCTATAGTGCAGTCATCTTCATGTATGGATAACGTCACACACATTAAGACAAGCATTGATCAGATCCAAACCTGACTGGATAGTTATAGATTTTTTTCTCAAGTAAAACAGAAGCAAGAACCATGCTCTTCACAAGAAAGAGCCATGACTCATTAGCTCACCTGTGCTATCATATTCTATGCAAGGGCTAAGTCCCCGAAGAAGCAGTTCAGAAAAAAATTCTCCTTATTATTGATGGCACACTAAAGATTGATCATCATCATCATCATCATTTTCTTTTGGCTTTTCCCATTAGGGGTCGCCACAGCGGATCATCTCTTTCCATTTCTTCCTATCCTCTGTATCCTGCTCTGTCACACCAACCGCCTGCATGTCCTCTCTCACCACGTCCATAAACCTTATCTTAGGCCTTCCTCTATTCCTCTTACCTGGCAGCTCCATCCTTAGCATCTTTTTCCCAATATACCCATCATCCCTCCTCAGCACATGTCCAAACCAATGCAGTCTCATTTCTCTTGCTTTGTCTCCAAACTGTCCAACATGAGCTGACCCTTTAATATACTGATTCCTAATCCTATCCATCCTAGTCACACCGAGTGCAAATCTTAACATCTTTAACTCTGCCACATCCAGCTCTGACTCCTGCCTTTTTGTCAATGCCACTGTCTCCAACCCATATAACATAGCTGGTCTCACTACCCTCTTGTAGACCTTCCCTTTCACTCTTACTGGTACCCGTCTGTCACAAATCACTCCTGACAGTCTTCTCCACCCACTCCATCCTGCCTGCACTCTCTTCTTCACCTCTCTTCCACATTCACCATTACTCTGAACTGTTGATCCCAAGTACTTAAACTCGTCCACCTTTACCAACTCTACTCCCTGCATCCTCACCATTCCTCTACCCTCCCTCTCATTTACACACATATATTCTGTCTTAGCCCTGCTGACCTTCATTCCTCTGCTCTCTAGAGCATATCTCCACCTCTTCAGAGTCTCCTCAACCTGATTCCTACTCTCACTACAGATCACAATGTCATCTGCAAACATCATAGTCCACGGGGCCTCCTGTCTGATCTCATCTATCAACCTGTCCATCACCACTGAAAATAAGAAAGGACTCAGAGCTGATCTTTGATGTAATCCCACCTCCACCTTAAACGGATCTGTCACTCCCACTGCAGTCCTCACCACTGTCACACTACCCTCGTACATATCCTGTACCACTCTTACATACTTCTCTGCCACTCTCGACGTCCTCATACAATACCACAACTCTTCTCTAGGCACCCTGTCATATGCTTTCTCCAAGTCTACAAAGACACAATGCAACTCCTTCTGACCTTCTCTGTATTTCTCCAACAACAGTCTCAGAGCAAACATTGCATCTGTAGTGCTCTTTCCTGACATGAAACCATACTGCTGATCACTAATCATCACCTCCCTTTTTAACCTTGCTTCCACTACTCTTTCCCATAACTTCAAGCTGTGACTAATCAGTTTTATCCCTCTGTAGTTACTGCAGCTCTGCACGTCACCCTTATTCTTAAAGATAGGTACCAAAACACTTTTTCTCCACTCCTCAGGCATCCTCTGACTTTCCAAAATTTCATTAAACAATCTAGTTAAACTAAAGATTAAATCATTAAACACTAAACACTAAAGATTGATCATAATGTCAAATTATTGCTCTTCTTCATAGGTTCATAAGTTCATACTAGGCTAATGACCGCCAGGGTCCTTACAAGCCTAGCCATGCAACCCAACTCAGTTTTATTCCATTGAGACACAAATCGGTTCCTCCAGCAGGTTCTATTTATGTTGCAGACAAAGTTTGGGTCCTTGGATCTACTGTTTCTGCTGTTGTTTGTCTTGCATATGTGCAAGTGATCCATCAGAGTTAGATCTGAGGATGCCTTATATGCTAGGCATAGATCGCCTCTCAGTAACTTGTAGGAGACTGAGTACAGGGATAGGACCTATCTATATAGGTCAGGGTATTCATACTCTGGATTCTCCTGGTGAGGAAACTTTGAGGGCATTCCAACTGTTGCAATTGCCTGGCTAAGTACATGCCAAAGGGGGCATTGTACTCAATGATAGGTTTGATAAGGGCTGAGTACAGTGGTACTATTACTTCCTTGGAGCTAGATGCCATACCATTGCTTATGAATTGGGCGTCATAGAATGATTTTCTTATTATCTTACTCTATTGGCTGCATGTTGATTGAATGCTAGATTTATGTCTACATATAGTCCCAGATCCCTATCTATCAGGTCAACTCTTAGATGTGTTTTATCAATTAACAAATCAGCTTGGGTGGAAACTTTCCCAAAAGGCACTATAATACATTTCTTTGATTTGAGTTTTAATCCATGGCTTTCACACCAGTCATTTGTTTGTGTTAGACGCTCTTATAGAACGTTGGTGTCATGGGGGCAATCTTTGACAGTTCCCAGTTTACCGTCAGCTACAATCTTGGTAAGCCAGAGGCCTTTGACATTAGCCTTGACTTCTGAGAAGCAGATGCCAAACAGGAGCAGGCCCAACAGAGACCCAGGAGTACTCTACTAGTTATCGATCTCTTGCTGGAGGTGGTCTCAGGGAGTCTGACTTCTTGGGACCTATCGGTGAGCCAGCTGGAAATCCAGCAAGTTATGTAGGGATTTATGCCTAGTTCTGAGAATTTTGTCAATAATACATGAGTAGGGTATTGTATTGAACACCTTGGCCATGTCAAGGTAGGTGCTATGCACCACTTTCCCTTTGACCATAGCTATGGTGACTCACTCAAAGAAGTCTACAAGGTTAAATAAGCAAGATCTTCCTGTAACAAAGCAAAACTGGGATGGGTCCATCGTTTGTAGGTTGCCAATGTCTTTGCTGATCATTTCCATGGTAATTTATACCATGGCTTTGTATATTACACTTGTCAGACTGATGAGTCTGTAGCTCCCGGGGTTAGTTGACGGTCCACCTTTATGAAGAGGGATGAGCATTGCAGCCCTTTATTCACCTGTCAACTAACCTGTTTTGAGGCTGTAGAGGAAGAGTGACTCGTGGTCCTGCTAAGTCATGTTTTGGACTTGCATCCAGATAGACTAGCCCAGTCAACAAATGTAAACTGTAAATGTAAATGCAGTATACTTTAACCAACTTAAGAGTAGGTTAGAATTGAAAAAAAAAAAAAAAACCTTTTATTTCTTCTATTTTTTATATTCTTTTAAGAATTTCTTTAGCTAACATGTTACGCTAAAATTATACTGCTTTTATGGTACAATCATTGCTGTATAAAACTGTTTTGATGTTATTCTCTATTAAATTGTAAGTTTTTTCCTTGGAGCTTTTCTCCCCGGGCCTCTACTGAAAATGGACATATATCCAGTTAGACTAGCCCGGTCAACAAATGTAAAATAAATAAAATAAATAAAAGTAAAATAAAAATTTAGAAGGCAATCGGGCATATTGTCAGGGCCCACTGAAACAGTGTTTTTGGTCTTAATGAGCACCTCCAGGACCTGTTCCCTGTTGATAGTTGGGGGTGGGGAATGCTAGAAGGGATTAAAAGGGGGAAAGTGGGGTGAGTACGGTATGACATTACAGCTAAATTTATCAGCCAGAAGATTTGCTATGTCACCCTGGTTAGGCTGTGTCATTTACAACCAGTTATGCACATTGCTGAGTATTAACTTTAAGATTCCAGATATAGCCGAAGAAGGCCTTGTGCTTGTCCCTAGCTTGAGAGGCTATCCTGACCTCATAATTGGCTTTGCTGGACTTTATTATACCTCTTAGTTTCTTGTTTAGTTGAATCAGAGTATTCATGTCTCTATAAGTGTTGCTCTTTCTGATTTTGGCCATGGCTTTATGTTATATAGCTTGTTAATGTAAGGATTCCGCCAGTGATTTTATTTTTTTGTGCTAGATATGGCCTTACTTCTGGTTGGTACAACAGCCTAAATGCAGCCATTTATATATTTGTACAGGGTTTCTCTAAAATATTCTGCATAAGTAGCTGTGTTCTTGGGGTTGGGAGGGGTGGGAATTTTGATAAATTGTCACTTAATAGGATGTAGTTTGCCTTAGTATAGTCTCTAACTGTTTTGGGTTTACTTAGGTTTTCCAGGTTGAATTTTATTTTTAGGGAGACAGCTTTGTAGTCAATTCACCAGTAAAGATGTCACACAGCAGGCAAAACACTCTCATGTGTTGATGAGCACTATGTCCATTATGTCTGATACTCTGACTGGAGAGTGCACTATCTGGTCCAGGGTGTTTGTTTTGATGAAGTCCAGAAAATGCTGTGTCTGCGAGTTATGGACAGTGTATACTTCCCAGTGTATACAGGGGTAAAGTCTCTCATGAACAGGGTATTTGGTTGGAAGGTGAGTGCCCCTAGTAGTCTAGATAAGAGTTGTGAGCTTTGTGAGTCATAGATAAAAAATTTGGCTTTGCATAGGAAGAAAATTCTTACGTGACTACAAAAAATTGTTATTGTTACTGCCTACCAACTTCACATCATGTCATATGCTTCCTGTACCTTATCCAACCAGAACTCATCTCAGGCAACAAATCCCAAACAAGGCTACACCACAATAGCTAACTTTTCCTCCAGTCACCTCACAACGGCACATCTCAGTTTCTCAATTCAGTCCTTGCACTGGCTTTAATTTAAGTCCTGCTAACAAAAAAATAAATAGAGGAGTAAACAAAAAAAATAAATGAATAAACATTTGTTCTGTCCTTTACACCTAAACAACTGGTTATTCCTCAACTCACTATTAGATGAGTATACTCCTGTCCTTAATGTGCACTCAGCAAAACCTGTTCACACTTAAACTTTATTTTCTAGCAACCATCTAGTAGACTTACATTTTCTCATCTGTACTACTTAAACAATGGAATGTTCTCCCATACTCAGTTCATCAAACCTTACTCAAGCTTCTTTAATAAAATATTCTATAAATATCTTCATATCCACTCTTCTTGCAGTTCTGATATTGTGGTTAGCCTGAGTTTGTTCATAGGTTCATAGGTTCATAGGTGTGTACTAGGCTAATGGCCCTGGAGCCTTTACAAGCCTACCCCATAGAAGTGCCCTGACATTGTGCCGCCCGATGTTAGTTCCCAGTGCCTCTATCAAGTAGAGCCACTGGAGTGATACCTGGGGTGAACTTTCTATTTCCCATCCACTCATCAAGATTTCAGTTGAAGAGGGCCAGTGAGGTGCTCTGCTTGACATGTATGAGAAGTCTATTCCATAACATGGGCAGTCTCTGGGTTATGAACCTGTCCATCCAGCATGTTCTGTTGATTGTGGTAATGAGACTGAGGTCTCTGGAGCCTGTGGTATGGAGGGAATGGGATTTCTTTAGATGTAGCATTTCTAACAGAGCTGGGTCAGACATGGCTTTGTAAGTCAAGCAGAGATCACCTCTTAGCAGACGAAATGAGCCGGAGAATAGTTGAAGATTTTTGAGTTTGTCCATGTAGGACATGTGTTTAAGGCCTAGAATCCTCTTCATGAGGTACTTTTGTGGCATTTCCAGCTATTGCATGTGTCTAGTGAGGGCATTATGCTCGATAATTGGCCTAATGAGGGAAGAGTAGAGAGAGAGAGAGAGAGAGATGATGACCTCTTTCTTCCTGGATGCGAAACCCTTAGTAATGAGATGTGCCACAAAGAAGGACCTTCTGACCACAGTGGCAATGTGGTGGTCGAAGGAGAAGTTGCTGTCAAGCTGTGCCCCCAGATCTCTCATAACATCTTCTGTGTTCAGTGGGCTCCCATCAATTTGGTAATTGGTGGGAAATGAGTTTTTCCCAAAGGGGATGACAACGCATTTCTTGGCATTAAGCTTAAAGTCATGGTTTCAACACCAGTCATTAGTATTCATGAGGCTTTTCTGTAGGATGTCTACATCACTTGGGGAGTTAATAATGGCTCCCAGCTTGCAGTCATCTGTGAACTTGGTCAGCCAGAGTTCCTCTGAGTTGGCCTGGAATTCTGAGAAGTAGACACCAAACAGGAGAGGACCCAGGACCGATCCCTCTGGGACTTCAAACTCATGACTGGTTGACGGTGTAACTTGGAGTCTGCTACTTTCTCGCTCTGGGTTCTATCTGTGAGCCAATTTGCAACCCAACTAGTGATATAGGGGTTGCTGCATAGTTTGGTGAGTTTCTCAATAATTCCCGAGTGGGGAATGGTATCAAAGGCCTTGGCCAGATCAAGGTAGGCTGTTTGAACTGCCTTGTCCTCATCCACAGCTCTGATGACTGACTCAAAGCAGTCAACCAGGTTGAGCAGCCATGATCTACCTTTCACAAAACCAAACTTAGTGTGATCTAGAGTTTGGAGATTCCCTATATCCTTTTTAATTATGTCCATGATGATGCGCTCCATAGCCTTACATATCAGACTCATCAGGCTAATGTGGCAATAATTCGCAGGATTTGTAGTCACACCCCCTTTATGGAGAGGGATGACTGTAGCAGTGCACCATTTGGTAGGGACGAAGCCTGAGGTGAGGCTGTGATTGAACAGGGCACACAGATGTTGTGTCATTTCACTTTGTAGTTCATGTAGAACGCATCCAGGGATATTGATGGGTTCCATGGAAGCTGTATTCTTGGCCATGGACAATGCAGCTTTAACCTGTGCTGCAGTAATGCTGGGTGCATGGCATTTCTCCGTATTGTGATTGGTCCTTCAGGGGTGGAGAGGGGTAAAGTTGGCACTGAATCTGTCAGCCAGTATGTTGGCAATATCTGTTGGCTCGGTATACGAGGTACCATTTTGCAGTAACTCAGAGCAAACCTGGGTATTGCCATGGAGATTCTTGATATAACTATAGAAAGCTTTGTGGTTGTTTTTAGTGTCTTCCACAATTCTGCCATCATGGCTGGCTTTAGAGGTTTTGATGAGGGATCGCAACTTTTTGTTGAGGCTAATAAGGGAGCTTTTCCAGTCTTGGGACTTCACCTTTTTCTGCAACAGTTTCTTCCTTCTGTTGTAGAGTTTATTAATGGCAGGGGACCACCAGATTGCCTTCCTTTTTTTGGAGGAGAGCATCTTGGCTCTGTTGGGTATGGCTAGTTCCATTCATTTATGTATGTGTTTGTACAGTGTATTGGTGTATGATTTGGCAGTCATTAATCTATTTTACCTTGACATGGGTGCTGTGAAGTTAGCCACCTCTGTTTTTAGGAGCCCAAAGTCAGCTTTGGAGAAGTTTTTCATGGTGGTTATCTTTGCAGTGGGTGTGGATGAGATGTGGATTTCCATAGTGATTAGTTTGTGGTTGGATCTAATCAGGGAGGACTTGACTATTGGTGTAGTGCAACAGTTTCCCTTGTTAGTAATAACCAGGTCAAGGATGTTACTTCCTCTAGTGGGCATAAGAATGAGCTGGTCCAAGGCATTGGAAATGATGAATTCCAGGAAGTGTTGGGCCAATGCGTTGGTGCATGAGTAGTTTTCCCAGTTGATGGAGGGGTAATTGAAGTCACCTAGTATGAGAGTGTTGGGAGTCTTGGGACATGGTTGAGGACCTATAGCAGGCTGCAACATGAATCAATGTCTTACACAATATTAGTTTTACCTGAAGTATCTCAGATGTGTTATGCTGGGCTACTAGTATGGAGGTGTGCATCTCCTTTATGAATTTGGAGACACCGCTGCCTTTTGGAGCTTCAGTCCATGTTCTGGGGCTGAAAGGTGTGGAATGAGTTATAGCCTGATAGTGCAGTGATGCTTTCTGTTGCTTTAAACCAGGTCTCCGTTACAGCACAAATGTTGATGTTCTCCATTTTGAGGAGTGCTTCAAGTAAGTGCATCTTGAGATTTAGACTTTTAGCATTAAGCAGCACGACCCTCAGATTGCATTTATTTAGATATGCGTGAGTGGGCATACCTTCGCTGATGGTTGTGCGTCAGGGCTGGCAACTCGGCACAAAAAATCAACTGCCAATCATTAGTGGACCGGAGTTCCACGGTGGCGACTCCTAACTGGGAAAAGCCAAAAGACACAACAACATGGTGGTAATTTGATCTTTGGAACATTGCCTAAAAAAGGCACTATAGGGGTGACAAGAACCTTAGCCAGTATCCGGAAACCTAGGGGTGACAGATGCAAGCCATGTCTGGCAAAGCATTGAGGTCTGTCATTCATGTCATTCCAAGCAGACAGATACTGGATCCCCTTAGAATGACACCAGAAACTTAGCCAATTGTTGAAGTCAATCATTTTCTGCTTGTACTGTGGTATCATTCTGGGTGATGGTAGGATGCTGCTCAGGGCTAGGGTCATACCTGCCTGAGCCACATAATCTGAGAGCTCCTCCATGTCTCTTTTCATGTAGTCCAGGGAGGTGCATCTCAGATCATTCATACCCACATGGACAGTGACTGAGTCATACTTGTACTGGTTGTGGGGTGACCTGAGTGCGTGTGTTATGTGTCAGATTCTGGCACCTCTTTCATAAATGTGTCCTGACTTATCCTATCAGTTCCTGCTTACTATAATTTGTATAACTGTAACTATCAATATATATAACACACTTTTTCATACACCTCTAAAATATTTTCATCTCCATGGTAGATAAATAACTCCACCATTTCAGCTACTGACTATTTCTGATATCTCTGCATTTACTGTATTAAGAACTGACATGGTAAAACCATGTTCCTGTTCTTCATTAACTTTCTTGCATTACACATATAACTATACCATATATCCATTACTGCAAAAGGATGAAAAATGAATGGACATATTGTAAAATAATCAGGCTGAAAGTAGCCTAAGGCATAATACATAATAAATCAATATCCTATGAATTTTGTAAGGATGGAAAGTTGCCACGAGTAACATGTCAACAGTGATATACTGTGCAATCAGTTCTTAAGAGTTTTAAGAAATAGAACTGATGAAAATGTAATGATGGATGCCATAGACTGGTAATGAGATTTACAAATAAGAGTTTTGACAAAATATTCAGAAGAAATAAGAAGTTTTAAAAGAAAGGATGACTACAAGAGCATTTGTGTATGTGTGTGCACACATATATCTGTCTGTCTATCTATCTATCTATCTATCTATCTATCTATCTATCTATCTATATATGATTCTCTGATGTTTGAAAAGACAAAATGTTGAAGCAACAAATCTCAAAAACTCAAAATATTGAAATAAAGATATATATATATATATATATATATATATATATATATATATATATATATATATATATATACTGTATATAATTAGCAGGGGTTGTAGCCCCATGCTTTAGATAGGTTTTCTAAATTTGAGTATTCAACAGTTTGATGTTTCCACAGTTTGAGGTTTTTATGAAATGCCAGTTGAACACACATATGTGTGTGTGTGTGTGTGTGTGTGTGTGTGTATAAATATATATATATATATATAGATAGATATATATTATATATAATGTATATATATATATATATATATATATATATATATAGATATATAGATATACATATATATAGCTCTATATATTTTTTTAATAATTCAGACAACTGTAGAAAAAAATATATGGTAATGCTATAGTTTATAGCTTCATTTCCTAGTCAGAGCAGACAGATGGCAAAAAGTCACGAGTCTGCATAAAAGAGTAAAGGGGTCCTCCCATTCTGGGCATAATGGCTACTCATTCCATGGTGGGCATGTCCTGAAAAGCTACAGAAGAGAAAAAGAAGAGTACCATGAGTGAGGACTCATTTATTTCCTTACAGGTATAGGCAGTGGGTTCCTGACAGATAAACAAGTGGATGAATTAAAAAAAAAAGGAAAACATATACACATATTAGTAACTGTTTGGTAGATACCTGAGATGTGCAATAGCTTTATATTATTAGTAGTAGTAGTAGTTGTAGTAATCTTTCCGTCACATGACAGTGTAAGTATACTGAAGGTAAGGTGTGCTGCCTGTCTGAGCTGTGACATTATGTAGGGTTAATGGTCCAAAGAGACCACTATACATTTGGCAGAGATCCCTTATTTCAATTAATTTTAAAGCATTACCATCTTTTTATATGTCCTCCTTGTTGGATATGCTTTGTATTCATCTATGATGCAAGCAAGTATAAAATCAGTTTAACTTAAAGTGTATTGTCGGACTTCTCATGCATCTGTGTTTTGCACTTCATTTTATTTCTGAGTATAATCTGATTAAAACTGCAAGCAGTTTCCAAATAAAACAAAAGATTATTCGAACTTTTAATTTTTTCTCTTATGTCCGCATTCACAAAATGATGTCAGCATAGGTTATGATGTCAGCATAGGTATTAGCAATGATTTACACACACCAGTAAAACATTCTAGACAACCAAAAGTACCATACCTCTTTAAAGAAACAGCTACTTTCTTACAATGTGGTTTCATTTATCAAATTTCTTATCTGTTACCTTTTTATCTAATATGTGCCTCCTGTGAGACATAACCTGACAGATTGTCCTTCTAGGTAGGATATAAAACTCCCGTGTTGCTCTACTTAGTATGGAAAAAAGTAGCTTAAGTGACCCCTAACCGGGAAAAGCCGAAAGACACAACAATTCTTTAAGCTAGGTAGCAAGGCATTAAAACATTATGGGTTCAATCTTTTCTGATGTTCAAGAAGATGTCCAAGGACTATGCTTATTAATGAAACAAACTGCAAAAATAACACTCTTTTTGCTCTCAAGACTAATATTTGATATTTTGTATAGTAAATAGATGACGGCCATGTCTTAAGCGTTTATTTATATTTGTTAAGGAAAATGTGACAATACATTTTTAAAAAGTTTAAAAAAGAAACACTCTGAAAATTGATGTAATGTTTATAAACAATGTATTATTTCTCATAGTTGCTATCATCAAGTGGACATTTTATGAACACAAATTTCATTAGATTAATCATTAATCAGGGATACTAGTGCCATAAGGCTAGTGTACTATGGGTAGGGCTCCTCCTCTTCTGCCATAAGACTAGTGCACTATGGGTAGGGCTCCTCCTCTTCTGCTGGCCAGCTTCACTTGCCAGGTTCACTGATATTACATTGCCAGTGTACAACAGGCATACTCTCCACTGTTCTATAACAATTTTCATAACACAGATTATTGACGTATATGGACAGACCCTGGGATGCATAAACACAGAGCACAAATCTGTACAACAATTCTGCATACTATCTTTAGTAGGATAGCATTTTCTATCATGATTAAACAGATGGATTTTCATACAAAACATTACTAAGCAAAATGATACCCGTTTCTTTGAATGGCAAACAAGAGCATATATTACCCAGTATGTGGTAGTGCTTTTGTGCTATAGACATTCCTGTTTCTGTGTTACACTTCAGGTATTGAAATGCACCACAGAACATCCAGGAATAGAATGTTAGTAAGGCATATTTCGACACATTTATTTATTTTACATTTGTTGACCGGGCTAGTCTAACTGGATATATGTCCATTTTCAGTAGAGGCCTGGGGAGAAAAGCTCCAGGCATCAGCAGTGACAAAGAATACAATATATAGTAATAGTCAAATGAATTACAGTACATTGTTTACATTGAGGGTCAGATAAACTTGTACAGAGTCCTTTAGTAGGTTTAAATTAAAATCAAATACAGAGAGCAAACATTTGAGAGAAAGCAATAAAATAAATAAATTAAATAAATTTTAAATTGGAATTTTTTTTTTATTTTTAAATTTTTTTTTTCAGTATTATGAAGGAAATCATTATTACAGGTAGGTGACATAGAACAGTGGAGTAGAAAAGTGTAGAGATAGCAAAAAGGGGAATGAGATATCAGTCAGGGTTAGAGCAGGGACAAAGCCAGTGAGTTTTAAGATATTCTTTAAGATGCTTTTTATTAAGAAGAGTGGAAGCAAGGGTGGAAAGTTCACTAGGAAGCTGGTTCCAACTTTTTCCTACTGTGTTGGTGAAAAGTGAGTCCCCAGCTTTGTTGTTGGATTTAATAGTGGAAACTAGAAGTTTATTAGCTGAGCGTAGTGTTGCAAGATTTTTGTAGGGGGTAATCAGATTAGTGAGGATAGGGGTATTATTAGGGTGGTAAAGGATCTTTTGGGTGATAACAAGTTGTTGACAAAGTAGTTGGTGCTGCAATTCTAACCATCCCAGTTTTTTGAAGCTGTGACAGTGGTGAGTTCTAAAGCGGGTGCCAGTGGCAAATCTGGCTATGTTATTGTAACTGGTGGAAAGTTTGGTGAGGTTGTTTTTAGATAGATTGGTATATATTGCAGAAGCATAGAACAGGGTAGAGATCAGGTGGGTCTGGGCAATAGTGAGTCTGGCAGAAGGGGTAAGGAAGGGTTTGATTCTGTAAAGGGTGCCTAGTTTTTTGTTGACAGACTTTATTGTAGAATTAATATGGTCATCATAGCTAAGATTGTTATCAAGTGTTACTTCCAGTAGATGGGTTGTAGTGTCAGGGGATATGTTAGTTCCATTGTTAGAGGTTACTGTGAAGTGCAGTTGAGGTGACTTATGAGTAGGAGCAAAGAGCAATAATTTTGTTTTTTGGGGTTCAGAAGGAGGCAGTGTTGCATGAACCAATTTTCAACACTGTTAAATACTGTTTGAGTGAGGGACTGGAGAGAGGTTATGGAATTGGCTGAACAAATTAAAGTAGAGTCATCTGCATATCGTATGCAGGTGGCTTGAGGAATTTTGGTATGTAGATCATTAATAAACAACGAAAAGAGAAGAGGTCCTAAAATAGAGCCTTTTGGTACTCCAATGTTCACAGGGAGGGATGTAGAAAGATTATTATCCCAAAGTACTGCTTGCTGTCTGTTTTCCAGATAGGATTTAAACCATTGTAATGCTTGTGGATCAAGTGATTGGGCTTTTAGTATGTCAATAAGCATGTTATGGTTCACCATATCAAATGCTTTTGAAAGGTCAATAAATAGGGCAGAGGAAAAATGTTATTGTTACGATTTTTGTTTATGGAGTTAGAAAAGGATAGCAGGGCAGTTGTTGTCCTATGGAATGGCCTAAAACCATGCTGGCAGTTGGCAAGTAAATTATTTTGGAGAAGGTGGTCAAGTAGTTGTCTGTGTATGCATTTTTCCATTATTTTAGCTATTGGAGAGAGAATGTCGATAGGCCGAACGTTGGAGAGCTCGGTAGATGACCCACCTTTATGTAGAGGGATGATGTGGGATACTTTCCATATGGAATGGATTTTGCTTTCTAAAATTGTTCTATTTATAAGGATGGAGATGGGATAGGCAATGCCTTTAGCTGCAATTTGCAGGTATTCAGCTGGAAGACATTCAGCAGAAGGGATGCATGGTTTAAGTTTTTGAAGGAGGTTGCAAATGAGGGATGTAGGTACAGGTTGTATATGAAAGGTTGGAGATGGAGTATTAGTGGTATTTAATGAGGAAGTAGTAATAGGTGGTAAAGTATTAGCTAAGGTTAGAATGGCTTCAGTAAAATAGTTATTAAAGGCATCAGGAATCTGGTTAGAGTTATTATGGTTGAATCCTGAAGGGGCAGGAGTTTTAGAGTGCCCTGGCTGAAAAAGTTTGTTAATGCCTGACCAGAATTTTTGTGTTTTTTGTTGGTGGGTTTGTTGGAGGTGAAGGTAATAGTCTTTTTTGTCTCTGAGAATGTCTTTCTTGGTGGCATTTCTTATATGTTTAAAATAAAGCTGATCTGATGGACTTTTGGAGGCTCTCCATTTGGCCCAAATTTTATTTCTGAGGAGGATCTTTTGCCTAGGTTGTTTTGTAAGCCAGGGGACAATTTTGGTCCTTATTCGGGAAGAGCGATAGGGGGCGTGGTAATCTAGGATTTGAAGCAATCTAGTATTAAAGTAGGTCACTGCTTCATCAAGTTGAAGATGAAACATTGGTGATCAGTCACATGCTTTCAGTTAATTTTGGAAGCTCTCTGTATTTAAGAATTTTTTTGGAATGGGAGGTTTTAAAAATATTAGTATTAGGGCTATGAATTTTTTGTTTAATAATATAGGTTAGAATATGGTCACTGATATCATCAGGAAGGGTTCCTGGTTTATAATTATCAAGATGGCTGTTGAGAAGGATCCAGTCTAGGGTGGTTTCCTTACTGCTTGGCTTATGGATTCTAGTAGGAGTGGTTATTATTTGTGAGAATCTGTAAAGATTTATGTGATTGGTAGGATTAGGGGAACTACAGGTTGCCCAGTCTATATTAAAGTCACCTAACACAATGGTTTCCTGAGGTAGTTGGGTAGAGAGGTAACTAAGTATGTTTTCAAGAGTATTGATATTATTTCCAGGGGGGAGATATTTGCAAATTAGATAGATTTTGAGTCGTTGATTTGTAGTTTGGCAGCAAGAGTTTCTGAATTGGTATCTGAGGGTAGGAGCACATTGAAGGGTGAAACTTGGAGTTCAGATTTATACAAAATGGCTACACCTCCACCCTTTTTGGTTTTGCGGTCACATCTCAGGATATTATATCCAGGAGGGGTAATCTCCTGGTCCAGAGTTGAGGGCTTTAGCCATGTCTCAGTAATACAGAGAATATCGAATGAGTGCACATCTAAGAGTGCATGTAGGTGAGTAATTTTATTATTAATGCTACGAATGTTAAGGTGAGCTATCAGGAGGGAGTTAGATGGTCTATTTGGGGTAGTGATAGCAGGAGATGTTAGGTTGTGTGGGTTATTGGGAATATCAGTATTGGGGCAAGGGTTTGGATGAATATCACCATCTAATAGGGGGTGTTGTTGAGGATATTGTAAAAACTTAAGGATTTTGTGGTAATTGTTTAGGGTTTTTTGACAAGGAAGTAAGTAACATGGGTAGATCTATGGTACTTTGGAAGTATATAGATAGAGGTGGAGGTTATGTTACTGTGGTTGAGGGAGTTTATGCGAGAAACTGATAGAGTGTGCTGGTACGGGTGGTGTTCTTCAGGAAGAGAAAAATGTTCAAAGAAGGTTAGTGTGTATGGTATTGTAAGAGAAGCAAGAGTTGTAGTTAAGAGTAGTAGGTTTGTGTATATAGACTTGTGTGTTGGGGCCATTAGGATGTATAGATAAGAAGTTAGAGTATGTTGAAGGAAGGAGTGTAGTAAGTAAAACTAAAGGTTGGAGAAGGAGAGAGTGCTGTATGAGGTAAAGTAGGTTGAGGGAAGAAGTGTACAATAAACTAAAATAAAGGTGGTTGTAAGAGTGAAGCTGTATAATATTAGCAATACAGGATATGGTGTGGAGAGATTAGGGCGTGGACCTAAAAAGGTAATTCATTTAATTAAGGAATTGTTGAGGTTGGGGGTGCGGCTGTTAAGTAGAAGTAGTAAGTGATAGGGTGATAATGGGAGGGGGTGTGGCTACAGAAGTATATGGCTAGGACCACTGGGGGTGGGTGGGAAATGGGGGTAGAGTAGGGGAGCAGAGTGAGCCCGAAAGGCGAATGGAGCGGGTTAGAGCAGCTAAATGAAAGATTTTACAGAGAGAATCTGAGAGGAGGAGATTCCTGAGGCAGAGAAAGTGGTCACAGGTAAGTAGAATGTGGTGAAGCAGTTAATAGTAGAAAAGGATAGTGGCGTGGGAGAACTAAAAGAAATAGAAAAATAGCTAGAAGGAGGGAAAAGAGATGATAGGGGCAGCGAGATAACACAGGAAGATTAGCTACTAGTCAAGGGATGAAAAACTGAAAAGGAATCTAGAAAATGATACTAGGTAAAGTAGAGGAAGGGTTATCGCCCAAGGCTGGATTAGAGTGCCACCTAGTGGGCAGAGAGCAGAATACAACAAGTATCTGTAATAGAGATAGCAGTTAGAGGTGGCTCAGAAAATGGAGTCGGGGGGAGCAGATGGTGCAGGGAGAGAGAGGAGTCTGGCTGCTGGCTTCCCGACTCAGTGGCTGAAATTTATTCTAAGCTAGGTACAGTGTAATTAGAAAAGATGAGCCTGAGACTAATAATAGGTACAGTATGAATATAACAGATCAACTTTAATGTTTAGGATCAGGGTAGAACATACTTTCTTGATCTGTTTAAAACAAGGAATTAAACACAGCGACAGCAGAATTTGTTGACCAGTCGTTGGGATGGCAGAAGGTAAAATTAAAAGGGTCCTTAATGACCAGGCAGGTCCTTTTATGCAGGATAGGAGGTAAAGATCTAGGAGGATTAGATAGATAAGGTTTACATTAGGTGTGAAGGCAACATAAAATGCTAGTAGTACTATTAAGACAATCAGGGTAAAGACACAGTGCAGACAGTATTATACAATATGTAAGGTTGCAAAGAACACAAACTTAAATTAGTACTTCCAGATGGCTACTAAGACATAGTCTAAGCATTCATGTATAAGCATGCACAAGGGAATTGGTGAGATACCCTTTTAAATTAAAAAAAGTAAGAGCAAGCAAAAGTAAAATAAAATGCCTTACTTGTGTTAACCAAAACTAAATAGAATTACATAATGCAAACTGTATGACAATCAAATAATCACAGTAAGTTAATATTAAATAAACCACTACCTGAGGCAAGATAAATTATTCAATAAGTTCTGGTCTAGTTCCCTAAGTAATGTGCATGTAATGGCCACTAGGAAAATTGAGTGCGACTCCCACAGAGGTTAGCCAAAAGAACACTTTCTTAACAGCAGTTAACATGTATATCTTAATAAGGGAAAAAATCAGAAAGCAACTCAGCAAACATTAAATCCAGGGGGGTACGTAATGCATTTCTGGATGTCTGCACAAGGAGTAAGCAGTCCTTATTTACAGGACAGTTGCGGATATAAAGTATAGCTAATATAGCATTAAACAATCAATCAGCAACAGCTATGTGGTCAGGACTCTTGACAGGGTTTTCTACTGTTGATCACTAAAAACAACTAAGCAGCCCTAACTTGCAGAAACAGTTGCCGGCAGACCAATACTTGCACACACCAAATCAATCAAGCATTAGTGGAAGAAAGTAGACACATTATACAGAAATAAAGTGATTAGATAGGTCACTCTGTGATATAATGTAGTCAGAGGCCTATTATTCATCAGTCCCCATCAGCACTATGTCCTGATATCATGCCTGTGTGCAATACAAAAAGAACTGACATTCCTTAGTCATAATAGCAGCACCAGAGCCATTACGATATTATAAGTTTGCTATCATTACCATACCTGAGTGATTAGTGACAAAAAAAAAAAGTGTAGTAGATATTTTAGGCTTTCTAGCTAGTCAATTTGCAGTAAAAGCAGAAGTGAATTTTCATGAGACTAGATATGTATCTCACTTTATTAATAAAATTATGAGCAGTGTAAGTCTGCTAGCCAGTGAATGAGCTGAAAATGATAAGAAAGGGTATCTGCTGCTGCAAAGATGCTATTGGACAGAGTTTGTCAGCTTCACTATGAGAAGGAAAAGAAAGTTGTGGTTGAGGTAGCAGGGTTGGCTGTTCCACATGAAAATCCATTGCCTGTCTGATTTTTTCCTACCGTGCAAGGAAGCTTTATTTATTTATTTTTATTTTTACTGTAGCACTGATATGTTGCTCAGATTGATATGCTGAGTAATATATCAGTAGGGAAGGAGAATTACTGCACTGCCAAGCACAATACCATCAGATTTTATATGGCTGGAGTCACTCAGGTTACCCTAACGCAATCAGCCCACTTACAATGATGTTATATTTGTGAATAATAACCAACTAGGAATGGGGTCACTCATATATGCACTCAATGGAGTGTTGTGGTTGTGCAATGTAATAAGACTTCATACCATGTCCATACCTCTAACTGTACAGGTTTTCACAGAGTGTCCATATTTTTGCCTCTTATTTTGGTCCATTTTTCATAAAAGTGTGGTTTTCTGGCAAATGTTAGCAAATCACTAAAGACTGAAGTTAGAAAATAATGACAGACATTTGATTTTCAGACTTCATACCCTTAAGAAAATTCATGCTAATGTAAAACATTGTAGTAAAATGGAAAAATAAGACGCTGATGGCAGAGTTTTTTTATTCCTCATTTTAAGCATGTCATGTGTTTTTAAATATTGTAATTAAGGATTAAGGTCATGTGATATGTTTGATAGTATAAAAGGTGTGTATCTGTAGTGCTTGAATTACACCTGAAGAAGCTCGTTTGTGAAAGCGCTTGTGTTTTTGCACTAGTAAAGGCCTTTTTTGGATATTACAGCCATCAGCATCTTATTTTTCCATTTTACTACAAGGACTTCACTTCTGGGATGCTTTGGTGTGTATTTGCCAGTTATTTTTTGCTAATGTAAAACATGTTATGAACCTATGAACCTATTATATTCTATCCACTATCTAAGTTTGCAGGAGCAATGTTTAAATAGTGTCCTTAATTTTTGGTCTTTGCCCCCCCCCCCCATTATTTATGGCTTTGCCATATTTCTTGTTCTAAGAGGTCGAGATGTATGACCATGTCTTGCCCTGTTGTGTGCTTTGTCCAAGAATCATGTTGTAGTTTGGTGTACTGTTCTACAGAATACCAGTCCTACACCATGTTATATATTGTTTGAGAACAGCACACTATGACTATTGATCTAAGCCAAGTTCTTGCATTTTAATATGCTGCCTTGTTAAGCAGGATAACACCACAGGAATAGTGCAAGGCCTGCATGTTGTACAGTGTGTCACTATGCAGCATTATTAATATTGTATAACCTTTGCATTTTAAATACATGCCACGTAGTCTACTGAACTCTGTAAATTATTCCATGTAACTAGTGCATCATTTAGCATTACAGAGCATCACAGAAATCCACATAATTTTTAGACAAGGTCTTCAACATCATGTATTTAGTTTATCACAAAGGTGCACACTACATGATAATAGACTGGGCAGTATTACAGTGAGATGCATTGACAGGCAGAACCACAGATATGTCACTAGTATTTTGTCTGCTGAGTCCTGTATAACACAAAGTAATGGCACTGAGTTTTTTCACTAATATGTTACCATGGCAAAGTCCCCTACCATTTTTAACCAGGCAGTGTAATTTGTACCATCTGAGATACATTTTACACACAGTTTCTTTGTTTCATGTGATCACATATTCACGACTATTACTCCAGAAAATTTGCTAGCATAACCATACCTGGGTCATTATTGACAACCCCCCCCCAAAAAAAAGTGTAATAGACATTTTAGGCTTTCTAGCCAGTCAGCTTGCAGTAAGAGCAGAAGTAAATTTTCATGAGACTAGATAAGTATCTCTCACTTTATTAATAACATGATGAGCAGTGTTAAGTCTGCTAGCAAGTTAATGAGCTGATAAATGCTAAAAAAGGAAGGATGAAGCTGAGGTGAAGAAGAAATGTGAAAACAGATACCAGGTATTGTTCCAATAACTCACGAGCCAACAATGTTGGTTCCATAGATCAGCCTGAGGTGGAGAAAGAGATGGAAGAAGAAGGTGGCACATATGTGTTTGGAAAAGCAAAAACAAAAAGCATGGCTGAAAGAATAGAAAGTACTTAAGTTATGGAAAACAAACTAGTGCATAGAAAGAGCAGACGAGCAGAAAGAGGCAAAGTTCAGCTAGGATGATGTGTCCTGTTTATTAAGTGAAACACTCATTGAAGTGGAATTGTCAAATGCATTCTTTCAACAGTAATGGACCCATACATAGAAAGAAAAGTGATATTGAATACATCTGCCTTTAAGTAGTAGTATACAGATATGTTATACTCACAATGTAGATTTTAAACAAAATAATGTTGCATGTAAACTCTGCAGCATATAACTATCATGGTGAATTGACAGCAGATTAAGAATATGGGCATTTTTAAGATATTTAAGTAAGTATCTTGCAGTTTGAGAAAGTACAATAAAAAATGCCATTATGATGTTGTGATGATGTGGGCAAGTGCCAGCATAGCCAGGTGGAGTTTTATAAAGAATGATATGTCCTTTGAATATCAAAATGATTTATACAAGATGCTTGTGTTACAAATGTATTAGAACTATATATCATTTGTATAGCAAAATGATTTGTATAGATGAGCAAAACCAAAAAATAAGTGGTTAAGGTAAACTGTGCTTCCAAAATCCAGTCAAATAGCATAACAACACTGGAAGCAACAGACCAAGGCTGCAAAGTAAAAGAATACAAAAATTTATTTCCACAATAAACAAATGGTGAGCGCTTTCGTGGACCAAGCTACTTCATCAGACATGATCTGATGAAGCGGCTTGGTCCACAAAAGTGCTCACCGTTTGTTTATTGTGGAAATAAATTTTTGTATTCTTTTACTTCGCAGCCTTGGTCTGTTGCTTCCAGTGTTTTTATGATTTGTACAGATGTTTGTGCTGAAAATGTATTTCTGAGGTTTGCTTGTGTTAAGATGTATCAACAGTGCACCCTGCTGAAATGAAAAGGAATGTACATATATTATTGTAACTAAATTAAATGTATTTATTTTCATACAGGAAACTGGGACATCAATTGTTAACCAGCTAGCTTGCTTTAGGAAAAATAAGGGACATGTAAATGAGCTGTTAAACCATTAAAATGGCACTCCACAGTGCCGAATAGGACCAGATAAATTAGGCCTGGGAAAAAGCCTTTGTTCATTAGCTCAGTAAAACAGGGGGAAACCCCAGGCACTTCCATAAACATTTAGATGCATACTGTAGCCATCTAAACTAAATTTCTGTCTCAGCTTCAAAGGGGAATACTGTGAGAAGTTAGTCAGAAGACCAGATGAGGTCATTATGCCAGGAGTTCATTCTGCCAGCCCTTTTGGAAATTATATTTTACATATGACAGAGAAATTGCAGAGTATTGTGTATTCTGTTTTGGGGAACCTGAGTTGAAAGACCCTCACCCACAGTGTCTTGCCTTGTGGTAAAAAGTAACTTAGCTAGGGAACAGTAATTCTTATAGATTTAGTCTGGAATATAGTGAAGCTTAGTTGAAATATTGTTTTCCTTTATTTGTTTGAGTTTGTCAGTCAATGTTTTTTTTCAATATTTCCTGTGAGCTGAACTCTGTGATTTACTGTTAATATATATTTAATATTTTCATGTTCTTTATTATTTCTTATTAAATATAGTAAAAAACACAAACCACCACGATTCTCCAAGTTTCAGCCTCACATAAAATAAACAAGCAAACAATTCCAAGTATACAAGTGAACCCAAAAATGGCAGACTTTCTCAAAGGTTCGAGTGCTTTCACAGGTTATACTGAAGCAGATTTGAAGAGATTTGAAGAACTGGAGCAGTCTGCCATTTTTGGGTTCACTTGTGTATTTGTTATTATTAAATATATTTAAAAATGTTATTGTGGCTGGTCCTTGAAGAAAGTTTCTAAACTTTGAGAGTACTTAAATTTATTTAAAAAACAACCAACAGTGTGGAGTCTGAAACACAGTCAGTTCACAAATCAAGTCTTATAGTTTTAAATCTTTTATTATGAATTACTGGTGAGTGTTTTCGCAAGGATCATACTCGCTTCATCAGACCATATTAAAAATACATAAAACATCTGCTCAAACATTTAAAACCAAACTAGCTAATCATTAAGCTCCTCAGGTGTCACACCCCTTCCCCTTAAAGGGATATAAAACTAAACACGACTATGGCACCAAAAAACATAATATAAACACATTTAAACACAAATCACCCATGTTATGGGCATTGCTTCTGATGAAATAAATACATTTCAGATAAATATTTCTCTAATAAATGTTATATATACACCTGCTGATATAGCTATCATAAAAACATATATTACAAAAGACAAAACTTGTGCAAGGGCATATATAAAAAAATATATAAAATATCTAAAAGTTATATATATATAAAATACATGTTCCCTAAAACAATTAACTAAAATATTTTATTAGTCTACAAAGACATAGACATACAACCAGAATAGCACTTACTTAAAACAATTATTTAAAAAGAGATCTGGCTTTTAAAATCAGTTTTAATGGAACTTGTCCATTCAAACACATTATTCTAGCAGACCTTAACCGAACAATCCACTTCACTTCATTAACTTCAGTGTAATTACAAAGGTCTCCTTTACGTTGACTAAACTTGACCTGTTCAACCACCTTAAATTAAAATTTATGTTTAGGTGTATTATGACTAACATGCTTGGCAAGGCCATTATTATTATTCCGGATGCTAATATTGTAAATGTGTTCCCTTATACGATCTCTAAGTCTTCTGTTGGTTTTTACAACATACAAGACATGACATGGGGTACACTGAGCTAAATATACTATATTAATGCTATTACAGTCGGCTTCTACATAAACTTTATATTGCTTTTGAATGACTGGATGGATGAAGATGCCACTACTATTAACATAATGACAGTAATTAGAGGATGAACAAGGCTGTGTACATCTAATATTTCCACACTGCCCATATTCTTTACAATTAGTATCCCTGTATCCACATAATAATCTTTTTATGAACTTTTTATTTTTATACCTGAAACTCAGATGTTCCCCTACTACGTTCTTAACTTTAGGGTCCACAGTCAGAATATTCCAATTTTTACTAATTATTTCTCTAATATATTTGTAGTCATTACTATAAAATAGAGAATATTTTACATTCTCTTTTGCTGATATCTGTGGTTTCTTTATATATATATCATTCCCTATTCTTCTTAGAATAACAGGGACGGTTGGAAGTAGCTCTTCCTTTGCTTGCATTGTCAAAAATAGGGGAAATATGAGAATTGTTATACTGTCTCTTTACAAAATTATTATTTAAACATCCTTACCTCATCTTCAAACATTGTGTCAGATACATTCATCCTGGAAGCTGTAACTGCTTGTCCCTTAAATACATTAGAAAATGCATAAGAGGGATGCATACTATCCCTATGAAGTAGTTTATTACGATAACATGACTTCCTATAAACTCCAGGGTGATTTCACCATTCCCATCTCTCATAACTCTGATGTGTAGGAAGTCAATAATAAATGCATCTTTTTTATATCAAATTTTAAAAAACTATTAACATTTTGCAAATATTCACAGAACATAAAAAATACATTATCATTGCCTGTCCAGACATGGAAAACGTCTTAGCTGAAATATTTATTTATTTATTTATTTATTGATATTTGTTAACCGGGTTGGTCTAGATGAGCCAGGGGCCCATTCTCAGTGGAGACCCGAGGAGAAAAGCTCCAGTTACAAAACAATTAAGGATTACGTAGGTAACAAAAATAGAAAGTAGCAAAACCAAGTTACACTCCAAAACATATTAGTACAAACTTGATTGTAATCAAACATATTTAGATTACCCTAAGAAAATAATCACAAAGAAATAAGTAGATGAACTATTTTTTGATATATGTACAAACAAGTTATATACAATTGATCAGATTTATTGCCTAGGCTTCCTAGAAAGGTATATATGCTTTCAGGAGTTCAAAGTGAAGAAGCACCAAATATTGTTTTTCTTTATTTGTCTGAGTTTATCAGTCAATGTTCTTTTCAATATTTCCGGTGATCTGAACTCTGTGGTTTACGGTGAATATATATTTAATATTTTCATGTTCTTTATTATTTATTATTAAATATATTTAAAAATTGTATTGTGGCTGGTCCTTGAAGAAAGTTTCTAAACTTTGAGAGTACTTATATTTATTTGGTGACACTGTGTGGGCCACTCCAGTAGACCTAGCTGTCTTGGTCAACTTCTATTATTTGTATTAGTATTAAGTATTAATATTGCACTATATAATTTGATACCCTTTGCAAGAGCCTTATAGTAACTAACTAGTGGCGGTGAATCTACCTTATAGTCTTGACAAAGCTGGTAGAGCAGGTAATTCTTGCCAGCCTTTCCCAGGTGTGTGTGTGTGTGTGTGTGTGTGTGTGTGTGTGTGTGTGTGTGTGTGTGTGTGTGTGAAAATTAAATCTTAAAGAGTGTGTGTCAGCTACTTGGGGCAGGGAAACAAAGCACTGGGTTCACAGAGAGTGTGCTGGAGGACTTGTCCTGGATACTTGGCTGAGGACTTAACCCTACAGTTGTACTTATTGGGGACCTAGAGGGAGACAGATATAGAGACATCCAGGCCGAGGGCTGAGTGTGTTCCCTGGCCCAGCATGGGGAGGTCACATATTGGTGGCCTTCATCTATTGTTAGCAGTGGTGGGCATCACAGATATAATTAATGATGATAGTGATGAAACAACTCAGGTATAAATGATACAAATAGTTTGGTGCAGACAGAAATGGCAGACTTTGTGTCCTTCAGTTAGACCAGATTTTTCAGTTGTCACTTGTTCTTCTCTGAAAACATTCTGCTTAACCTTTTGTAGACAACTATACAAATGCTAGTTACCAGTGCACACATCTCTAGGGGAAAATGTGGAACACTATACATGCTGCATTTGCTGACTTAAAGACACGTGCATGGTTAACCTTGCCATGTAAGAAAAAATATTGAATAGCTACATACATTTACCATTTTTGCTGTGATTGAATTCATGTCCTACTCACATTTAAATCAGCACTAATTTATTTCTACACAAATCTCTTTCTTTCATGCTACCATTAACTTTGCATTTTCCTTGTTGCAGAAGTTATATTCAGAATACTAAAAATACATTGATTGTCAGTACATAGTCTTGTCATTTCTTCCATTAACACTGGCTAGTTTCTACAAGTCATTATGGCCTAAAGACATGTGCATGGTTAATATTGTTATGTAACTGAAAATTATTACATGGCTGCATAAGATTCCTATTCTTACTGTAACTGATTTCATGTCCTGCACACATTTAAATCAGCAGTAATTCATTTCTGTACAAAACTGATTCTACCATATTACCATTAGCTTAGCGATTTCTTTGTTACAGTAATTATAGTCATATTAGTTTTTGAAAGCCATTATGGTTGTACATTTTTATATTTCTTAATAATTGATTTTAAATGACTTATTTATAAATAAGATTATTTGTTGCTCTAGAATTACCCTCACAATATCATTTTAATGTTTAATGTGCAAACAGAAACTTTAGTGATTAAATACAATTATACAAGTAAAAAATAGTATACAAAGATACAAAATAATTGAAAGTTCAAAAGGAATTTTTTTGCATTTTTAAATGTGTTGTCATTGATATCTAGAATCTCTCAAGCTATGTTTTATTACTTCAGCTACTACATCATGGTTTTACCACAAAGCAGTAAGTGTCTCAGTTCACAAAGATGGCTTGACTGATGACATTTATACCGTCTGTAGCTCCAAATGCGCTCCTACAAAACAACACCCACATCAACACATAGAGCTACATCTCATAGAGCTTCTACCTCTAAGCCCATAAGGCAGGCCACCACACAATCCAACATTCTAGTCATTGGAGACTCCATCGTGAGATACACTGATGTCTATCTCACCAGGCTGAGTAAGGAGAAAGTCACAGTCAGTTGCTTATCAGGTGCTAGGATCCACCACATTATGCACGCACTCAGGTAATTGGACCACAATTACCAATATGACTCAGTCATAGTCCATGTAGGAGTAAATGACCTGAGACGTACCTCCCTAGACTATATGAAGAGAGACATCATGGAGCTCTCGAAATGTGTCTTAGACTGATATGAGCCTAGCAATAAGCATCATTTTACCTTCTCCAAGGATGATGCCACAATACGAACAAAAGATGATTGTCTTTAATAATTGGCTTAGTTTCTGGTGTCATTCTAAGAGCATGGAAGGAGATGGTCAACAGATCACAATGTTTTGCCAGGAATGGTCTGCACCTCTCCCATCTAGACTTCCGAATATTAGCTAAAACATTGTCTTCCCCCATAGTGCCTTTTTTAAGCAATGCCAAACTGAAAGTACTTCCAACATAGAAAATCAAAAAACAAGAAAATCTAAATGTATTACTGCTCAGTGCTAGGAGTCTAAATAAAAAAACTCCACTCCCTAGAAGCTCTCTTTAACCTAGAGAATGCTAATGTCTATGCAGTCACTGAGACATGGCTTAAAACCACGGAGAGTACACTAACAGTGCAAGGTTATAATGCCTTCCACACATTTAGGCCTGCTACTTCACAGGCAGGAACTAAAGGTGGAGGTGTCTCTATTTACATAAAAAAATATATACTTTCTTGGCTTAAACTGAAAATTTTATTAGATAAATATTAATTTTGATGAGAAGATTTATATTTGTTATGGACCATGTATATAGTTTTGTTGAACATTTTGTTTAGTTTTTTGGATTGTATTATCATTGAATCCAGGTGTATTGTATTTTATATTGCTATATTAAAATCCAATAAAAACATTTTTAAAACAGTAAACAAATATACTTCAAGGCTGGTCAAACAGGACAATGCACTTGAGCTGCTTCATGTTCAAATCACCATTGACAAAATCCAATACCACTTCCTTGCAAGCTATAGGTCCCCCTCTATTATCCAGGAAACCCATACCATGTATTTAAACTTACTAGAAACACTAAACATCCAACCCAATACCATATTCATGGGTGACTTTAATTACCCTTCTATTAACTGGGAATCCTATATGACACCAAATGTACATGTACAGAGATTCCTGGATTTTGTAAACACAAAGTCCCTGGACCAAATAGGCAATACACCAACCAGGGGTGCAACCATGCTGGATATGGTCCTCACTAATATAGAAGAATGTTGCACACCCCCTACTGTAATGTCTTCCCTGGGAAGATAAGAACACAAAATGGTCTCCTTTGAAGTAAAAATAAAACCTTGCCCCCCTGGCTAAACCTGGAATATTCAGGAACTATTCTAAGGCTAACCTCCTGCTATTATGTGAGAACTTGAGAAAATTTCAAGCCCCCATAAACCCTGAGAACACTGCTGCCTATGCAGAACTGTTCACACAAACCCTGTACAAGCATGTTAATAGTTGTATAGAGCCAGCTGTACCCACCAGGAAGAAGTACAGAACTAACTCAAAAAAACAAGCCACTCTCTTGGAATCACAAAATCAATAGGCTGTATAACAGGCGGAAGAAAATCAGCAAAAATTAGGAGCTGCAGCACCCAGCAGGATAAAAGCACTCTCACCAAATTAAACTAACAACTCAAAGGACAAATAAAGTCTTCCAAAGACAAATTTGAGGTATGTTTGGCCTCCCAGGTCAAGGACAAACACAAAGCATTCTTTACCTAAATCCGCAACTTCAAAGAGCTCATTGTAAATGGAGCCTCCTATAGTGAGCCAGAAGATATAGCAGACTTCCTGGCTGATAAATTCAGCTCCATCTTTACCCTCCCCATCAACTTTCCTTCAGGAAATATCATCAAATACAACCCCCCCCCCCGCTATCACCAGGAAACAGGTCCTTAATGATCTCTCTAAGACCAAGAACACTGCATCAATGGGCCAGACAACATCCCAGGATGCCTTCTAAATAGCATGAAACATGACCTATCAGGGCCTCTGGAATTGCATTTTTAACTGTAGCCTCCAAACAGGCTTCGTGAATGGAGAAAGCCAACAGTCATCCATCTGCACAAAAGTGAGCCATCTACAGACCCAGGAAACTACAGACCTATAAGTCTCACTAGTCTTGTATGTAAAGCCAAGGAAAGAATTACCATGAAGATGATCGATAGAGATATAGTAAATCTCCAGGGTAGGGACAAAAAAAAAAAAAAAAGAAAAAGGTCTTCAATGCTTAAAAACTTGGAGCTAATTCTGTTTAATACTGAACATCAAGCATTTCCGCATTAAACACAAGTGGCTCTGTGTTTACCGATTTTTGATTGGCCCATATACCGGTATACGAGCCAATCAAAAAACTAAAAAAACAGAGCTCTGTTTAATGTTGAACTGCCTGATGTTGCGCATTAAACACCAGCAGCTCCATATTTAGTGATTTTTGATTGGCCCGTATGCCGGTATACGAGCCAATCAAAAAACTCAAAAAACGGAGTAATGTTTAATGCGGAAATGCCTGATGTTGCGCATTAAACACCAGCAGCTCTGTATTTAGCGATTTTTGATTGACCCGTATGCCGGTATATGGGCCAATCAAAAAAAAAAAAGCAGAAGGCTCTTTCGCCAGGATTTAAACCGGCAGTGCGGGACTCAGGATCGGGCTGCTGATCCCGGGACAATCCCGCTCAAATAGGGACGTTTGGCAACCGTGACCGGAACCAACCCAGTTTGGTTTTGTCAAGGACAGATCATGCCTACTCAACCTGGTGGACTTCTTAGAAAAGGTCACCAAAGCAGTGGATGAGGGCAAAATCATTCATGCTGCCTACCTTGACCTGTCCAAGGCATTTGACACAATACTCCACTCAGGCATTGTTGACAAAATGAAAAGGTTAGGTACAAACCTGTATGTATCCTGGTGCATAGCCAACTGGCTCACAGATAGGAGCCAGGAAGTTAGAACTAGGGAGCCCACCTCTACAAAAAGGCCAGTCACAAGTGGTGTCCCTCAAGGATCAGTCCTTGGACTGCTCCTTTTTGGCATTTACTTCTCAGAAGTCAAGGCCAATGTCAGAGGTCTCTGGTTGACTAAATTTGCAGATGATTGCAAATTAGGAGCTGTCATTGAATCTCACACTGACACAAATGTTCTTTAGGAGGGGCTGACACAAACAAACAACTGGTGTCAGAGCCATGGATTAAAACTAAATGCCATGAAATTCATAAGAGTATCCTTTGGGAAGTCAACCATCCCTGATAACTATCATATTGATAACACATCCCTTAGAGTTGACCAAGTAGGCAGAGACCTAGGGACACACATAGATATTAATCTAGCCTTTGACCATCATGTGTCTACAGTGGTGAGGAAATCATTCTATGTTGCGCAACTTATAAACAAAGGTATTGCATCTAAGTATAAGGAAGTCATTGTTCTATTGTATTTGGCATTCATCAGACCTGTCATTGAATGCAATGCCCCCTTTGGTATGTATCTAACCAGGCATATCCAACAACTGGAATGCCCACAGAGGTTCCTCACTAAAAGAGTACAGGGTGTAAGTAAAATGTCATATGCAGACCATCTCAAGGCTCTTTCCCTGTATTCTGTCTCCTACAGACTTTTGAGAGGAGATCTATGCCTGGCTTACAGGGCATTATCAGACCCCACTTTGATGGACCTCCTGCATATCCACAAAACAAACAGCACCAGAATTACCCGTTCTAATGACTTAAACCTTGCCTGTGATATAAATAAGACATGCTGGAGAGATAGGTATGTATTCTAGAGATACCCTGTCTATGGAAGAAGCTCCTCATCCATATGAAGCAGAGTTCCTCTCTAACCCAATTCAAGTGCAACTTGGACAATTGGATGGGAAACTGGAAATGTCATCCCTGGTTTTTCACCTGTGTCTCCAATGGACACAGGTAACCTGTAAATGGTTAATCTCCTAGGCCTATGCTTACATTTATCAAGGGTATCAGAACTTGTCAGGGATTTGGGATGCATGGCTAGGCTTAATAAGGCCCTTGTGGTCATTAGCCTAGTAAACACCTATGAACCTATAATTATCTTATGTGGCAGAAAGTAGCAAGCATGGTACTTGTGATATGTTATCTGGAACATGCTATTAAATATGCAGTGCATGACACAAGTGATAATCTGTGTAGCACATCTAGCATGACTCATGCAGTTATACTCAGAAGTACTATTTTTCATGTTTTTAGGGAGTTGCATATTAGTTGTGTACAGCAGACACTTTTATCTTTACTCATCTTCCAGTCTATCACAGCAAAATGGGAGCAAGCAATGCCGTTTAGAAGAAAAGTACAGATATACCCATCCCTAGACACAGATACACACACACACACACACACACACACACACACACACACACACACACACACACACACACACACACACACACACACACACACACACACACACACACACACGGATGCAAGCACACACACACACACTCCAATAAAGGCTTAAAACTTCAGTGAAAGTACCTTTATTGAAAATGTGCAATCCTCACACAAACCATCCATTGTTATTTCTGTATCCTAAATATTGTTCTGCAGTTTAGACATTATTTTTAGTACAGTCATTTCTTTAATGACTATGATAAATAACCTGTGGAGTGCAAAGTTTTCAATGGGCAAATGCATTTATACTGTGCAAAGTCATTTAAATGTTAGCAGATGTAAGCCACTTTGCTTTCTTCACATTTTTATCCAGAGTATGAACACATACTCACACATGCACACAAATACAGAAAGGGTTGAATTTATTAGTTTGATGAATATTACAAGTTCTACCTTTAAGAATTCACATGATTGATACGTCAACCCCTTGCAGTTCCATCTGCCTTTTGTTATCGCACTTCTCCTTTTCTTTGGAAAATGGCTGATATGCTCTTTTGTCATAATGCTTACCATTGTTTTCTCTTACTGTTAAATATTACTGGTTGCTTCTCACCTAGTGCCTTCTGTGCAGAGTCTTCATACCCTCCTTATACCAGAGTAGTTTTTCTCCTGGTTTCTCAGTTTCCACTCACTTGCTAAGGATGTATTATAGCTGTATTACCAAACTCTCTGTAGGTAACTGTGCTTTCTGTGATTGTCTGGAGCCCACCCAAGATTAGATTGCCTGCATTCGGCCCACTGTGTGCTGAGGCAAACATGGGTGCTCCATTATCCTGCTTTGGATTAAGTTGGTAATCAAAGAATGAATGAATACTCTTAGCAGCATGACACATTGATCTACTACCATATTAATGAGAGTGCATACCCACTTCAATCCTACAGTCCCCCAATTCAGCTGAGGTGAAGTTTTTCTTTTAACACATTTTCACTTTGCCGTCTCAGCTCCTTTCCCATATACTATGAAAGTAGCATTTCATAATTAGCATTCATTTTGATTAATATTACCTTTTGTTATAGAGTCTGTTTCATATGCTAGACTGCCAGTGAATTTTTTATCTTGTATGCCAAGCCTTTTTTGTTCATATACATACATATACACATCTACATCTCTATATATCTAAAATCTATATATATATCTATATCTATCTGACTGTATATATATATATATATATATATATATATATATATATATATATATACACATATTTATATACTATGCTTTCAGATGGATTTGGATAGATCACATTCCTACCTGGGAGACATGTGAAATGTAATTTGTTATAAGGACAAGCTGAGGATGCCCAATATATGCAGAAAGTAGCCTGATTTGTGAATAATGGACACATCTTCAGGGTATAGCGTACTCTCCTAACTTCTGGTCACTGTTTTTATGGAGTCTGCATGCTGTCTTTTAATCTGCATGGGCTATCTCTGGTTACCGAAGTTTCTTTACTCCATCTAAAAATATACTGGTTAATTGGATATACTAAACTGTTTACATACATTACATTTGTCCTTGCCTTATGGCTGGCATTCTGGCCTGCACTGTGGCTAATTTGGTCAAAATGACCTGTTCACTTACTCAGTCAACAATAAGTACATTTTTTAAAAAAAAGTATATTAAAAGCTTTAATGATTATACCTCCAGTGTTTTGTACTTGGAATGCCACTATTTTTCTAAGCTCCCTATATCTGTCTAATATCCCTGCTAGCTTAATAAGTTGTTTTCTTCATTCTAGGGGTCTTTTCTAGTCTTAGCAGAAATAACAAAACTGATTTTTTGCTAGTGTCTTTCATCAGGTCTAAACAATCAAATGAACTGCCTCTTGTTTCTTCCTGTTATTTATCTCTTTTATACTTTTTTCCTCTGTTCCTTCTGTCAGTTTAATAACAGTCCTAATAAACAAGTTTCAGAATTGTATATAATTTATCTGTAACCCCCCATGCCACGTTTCCTGTAATAAGTACTCTTCATCAATATCTTCACTTACACCACCAGCCAATAATTCCTCGTTGAATCCATTCATCCAAGTGGTCAGAAGCTTTATGCACTGAAATCCAGCTGTAATTTCCTGGCACAAATATGTAACTTATCTGAACCTAAATCAATCAGTCTCCCAGCCCTGATGATGTCTTCAGACAGCTGTAGCTTCCAGTGAGACACCCTGAAACAGTAGACATCAAAGTCAGAAAAGACTTTTGTGACAGACTATATTTAATTGTTTTAGGCTTAAAAGCTGTGCCTTTAACTATTAATTTTGTGGTTTTCTTCTGTGGCCTGTTTGTAAGTCACCTCTGTGTCATAATGCCTGCTGCCTTTCTAATAGTGATTTGACCTACTTCATTTGAGGTACTGTATCAAAAGACTTTGATTCTGTCCTATTGTTGCCATCAGTTAAGTGTGTAATTTCTACTCTTGTCTTCATAGGTACATAGATTCTAACTAAGTTAACATCCAAAAGACACCATCAAGAAGCTCAGCCACGTCACCCAGTACTAGTAGGAAACTAGCAGTATAGTTTACTCAGACTGTTCTACCTACCATAAAAAAGAGTTCTTCATAGAGTTGATCATTTACATTGGGACTACTAGAACATTTCTGGCAATCACTGTTTCTCAGATTTTTTCTCCTCTGGATATGTTTTCCATCTGGACTACAATACACTTTATTCTCTGCAATCCAGGGCATGTCAATGCATACATGTTGCTTGGACTTGGCACAACGTATCACCATTAAAAGTGTTACAGATACCTTGTAGTTTGCATAATGTAACTTGACTGATGAGTCTATAAAACTGGGAGGATGCCATGTTTACCTCCTCACACTCTGTGGAATGCTCTCTCCTCATCCTTCTGGGCAATTTTCATTGACATCCCATAAGACTGAAAAGCAAAATATTGCACCTCAAGTTTTAGCTATTGCAAATCACTTTTTTCATGGTCGCGGCTGATTCTCAATGTCAAAACAATGTGGAAGAGATATACTCCAGTCTAACTTCCATCTCACACAAAGCTACTTGGTGCCATTATAGACCACAACCTAAAGTGTGATACCGAGGTACAACAAGCTATCAATAAATCCCACAGAAAAATTGGACTGCTGTTTTGTAGCAAATACTTTTTATCTAGCAATGAAAAAAAAAAAAAAAAAAAAGCAACTGCATATCTTCTACCTTTACTGTTATATGCTGCCTCCAACTATACCAACATTCAGCAATGTTTAACAAAAGAATGAACAGCACTATAATAAGATAGCTAAATCTGGCACAACCAGTCTGATAAATCTCACCACTACCTAGACTTATAACAGTTAGGCTGGCCAGAACATTTATACTGTCTATCTCTCTTTTCACCCAGTTGCAACTGTTCATAAATATAATTCTATATTTGTCAACCTGCAAGCTACCTAAATAAACATGCTAGAAAAATGTTGTAATAAACTAGCTAAATTTGTGGCTGTTAAGCTTTATAGATGTTATTACTGCATAGCACTGAAACATCCAAATTGATTAGAATTGCCTCACTTTCTAATATTCACACAACTAAAAAAATATTGACAGTTTAATTTTCCAGCCTGAAAAATGCCAAACATTAAAAAAAAATATTATCCAACTTTACTCCTCCTCTAGTACTCTTCACTCGCTGAAAATTCTTAACGACACACAATTATATCAACGCATTCTGCAGGTGGCTCACTGTATTCCTTGCATATCTCTAAATTCTGGAATATTATTCCCCTCTCACTCAAACTAACAACATGACATTGTTTGAGCTACAACTGAAACAACACCTGAAGATCTCATGGTTTTGCTCATTCACCACACCTGACTAATCCCCCTAAACTACTCTCATCCACTCTATCCCGCCCTATTTGAAAATGAACATTTGGCCTGTAATCTTCGATCTTAAAAGTTATATTATATCTGCTTGTTCACACATCAACTTTTCATTATTATGAAAGTTTACTTTCCCAATGTCATGCCATTGAGGTTTGTACATTATTTATTCATATTTATTTATTTATTGCTTTTGTTGACTTGGAAAGTTTGGATGAAAAAGCATGATATAGTATTGGTTTAAAATGTGTTAATCTAAACACTCATTCTAATTTACCTTTAAATGATGTTGCATATCACCGCATTGTCCATGTTATGAATTGTATGCCAACTTTTTATATGTATTTGTGTCACTGCTTTTTTTTCCTCACTATTATTTGCTAAGTCATTGTTTCTTCCCTATTACATGCTCACATTATTCAATACACTATGTATTTATGAGTGTTTGGGTGTTACTTTCCCTCTGTATCTTGTGGAGCTTTTCTCCCTGGCTTCCACTGAGGAGGGGTTTTCCATCCAAACTTTCCTAGTCACGAAAGCAATAAATAAATCTAAATAAATAATCTGCAAAGCTCAGTATTGTCCAGTACTACAAGCCATAGTGGAACCTCATAGCCCGGCATGATGACTATGCTCCACAGACAAGTGACTATTAACCGTAACTAAAACTCACAACTCTGCTGGCCTTTCCTTGCACTCAGATTATGTCTCCAGAATATAGGATTGTATCCCTGCCACAATCATACAACAAGCCAATGTATTAAAATTCAAAAACCTACTAAAGCAACACTTTAAAAACACTTGCATCTCTCTTGCTTCTCCACAGGCTAGAATACTATATATGCAACAAAGAAAATTATCAGTGTAAGTTTTCTCCTGTCTTCAGTCCTTTGCCCTTATTGCTACTTCTAATGTTGCTACTTACCCATGACAAATTTTATTTTCTGGTAAAATTCCAACTGATACTCAACCTCAGCCTCCCTGCAGCTTTTTTTCTCAATCCCACCTAACAAATATATGCACTACTCACCTCCTGTCCTCTTTCTACTCACATATTACACACCTCCTTGCTCTTATTTCTTCTACCCAAAAATGTATAATTGTAATTTGACATTGCCAACTTGTCTTGAATTTATATATGATAACTGCATATGTCTCTGATTGCAGATGTTTTTCTAGTATAGCTGCCTTTAAGTTATTATATGTCCATACTGCAACTTTAAGCTTTACAGTTTTCTCTGTTGTATAAAACTGCTTATTTTGCAACTGGAGTTCTTCTCCCCAGGCTTCCACTGAAAATGGGCAACAGCAACCCTATTAGACTACCCTAGTCAACAAAACGTTATGGTAACAACAAGTTATGATAGCAACAAATGCAAACTGTTTCTCTTACTGAAGTAACTGAAATATCCTTCTGAGATGCAAGCAACACTGACCAAAGGGATGCTTTTCAGTGATTGGCACTCATCATGAATCCATATGTGCATTTCTGTCAGAATTAGGAATAATACCATTTCACTTAATGGTATGCTTTATATAGCACAGCATGATCTGAACATTTCTATTTCACCCTTCTTGACTTACCGTAAAGAGTTTTTGATTAGTTCTTAGGAAATAACATGCATACTGTATTTCACAATTATTATATTATTGCAGGTATTTGGAAGTAAAATTGTAAGCACAAGTAATATAAGCCATATAGACACATACATGCTTTTGAATGGATACATTACCATGTGTCTGAACAAAATGCACTTGTCCCAGTGGTGAAGTATACCATTTGTAATCCATTACTGTTGCTAGAAATGTCTGAGAAAGTTACTATTACAGTGTAAAAAACTCAATTAACATTTGAAAGGCATTTGCTTTAGATGATTATTCTCACTGGCAAGACAAAATAATCAGCTGAGTGTTTAACAACTGATATGTTGACTAAAAATCTACTATGTGGATAAAACAATGCAGCCTATAAATATCAATGTCCCGCAATGCAGAATTTAAGGAGGCCGTGTACCTATTCATCACAGAAAGCTCATGAGCTCATAGATTCTTCCAGTTCAATATGCACATCAAGCAACGTATCTTATTTAATATATTTATTTATTTATTTGCAGATTGTTAGATTTTCTTGTGTCTTGCTTTTTGTATTCTATTTTAATTTGCTTTATGATATGATTTTAACATTGATTGGGAGGTGCCTATAAACAGTGACAGATTAATGTGTACCTTGAGTGCCAGGCTGTTTTCAAGCCATGGGCCCCACACACATTTTTAGTACCACGCATAAATGCTTGTAGTCTTTTGACTTCACCTTCCTGATTGTTTTAAATTATATTACCTGATTACTATAACAATTTTTGTTAGAGTGTATTTTAAATTTGTAGTTTTACACATTTGTTCTAGTAAACAGTGAAACAAAATGTGTTAAACAACAGAAAAAATATCAATTTCAGAACATTTCATCCATAAAAGGTCACTCATACTGTTGTTATTATAATCTACCAGTATCTGTACTTATAAGTCATTGCCAGTTTACTGACTGTGTAAGCATTTATATGTCTGACTGTGATAAAAATACACACTAGTCCTACAAAGGCAGACATTTTAACAATCAGCTTAGCAGGGTCAGTCATTTTAATGTATAGACATCTCACATGCCCAGCAATTATAGCTAAATCATTAATAGCATCCATCTCAGATGTCTGTATAAAATAAATTGATAATAGTAATACTAATAATGACCAAAGTAAGATATTTCAAATGTATTAAACACAAACACATAGCAGCCATAGTAAAGTATTCCAGTTTAAATCACACACTCATGCCTACTAGTCCTGCTAAGTCAGATTAAAGACTGCTTAAAAATGATAAGAGCATAAGATACTGTCATCCACAGATAGACACACATCACCATCACCAGTTATTGACATTTTGTTGATAGCTTGTATCCCTTATTGTTATGAAGAAGTAAGTAAAATTGTACTTTATTGGTAGCTTTGAACTACATGATATTGCATAAAGATAACATCACATCATACCTCCCAACTGTACTGAATTACTCGGTTATTACTGAGTTTTGGGGTCAAATAATGGGGTGCCACGATTCCCGAGTGGCACCCCTTCATTTCCGATTTTACCGGCTTCTTTTTTCAAATTTTTCATTTTCCGGTTTTTGAGCTGATGTCATCACTTGCACGATGACGTCAGCTCCGTCAGCCTGTTGGAATTGAGCTCCTCGCATGCATCGTGCACGCATTTCAAGTGTTGAATGCAAGTGGGAAAGAAATGTTTTGAATGCAAGTGGGAGGAAACTCGACTGACTTTCAGGTACACTACTGCTGCTCGGAATGGATCTGCTGCTCGGAATGGATCTGCTGCTGCGAGAAAGAGATTATGTTTCCTTCATGACTGCTAGTCTGCTGCTGTGGGAAAGAAATGATGTCTGCAGCAAGAAACTCCCAAAAAGATGATAAGGTAAGTTAGATGAGCTCTCAAAGTCTCTTATGTCTGAAATGACTGGCAAGGAAGAACATCTCTCTCGCTCTTCTGTTACTGGATATAACAGCAGCTACGGTTCTTAAAGAGCAGTTTCTTCTTATTCTATAACCTCTCAAAATATACACTCTTGAACTTGTGTTTATTAGAGTTTCAGCACATTTTATATGTGTGAATGTGACCATTTATAAATAATATTATAACGTCTTTTTTTTTTTTTTTTTTTTTTTTAATACCAAGTAGCTGATGACCAACACACATTTGCACAAGTAGTAATCACTGTTTGGGTTTAGGTGGACTAGTATTTATCTGTGTGTGTGTGTCTGAGTTATACCATGGAGATAAAAACTTAGTGGTTCAACAGAAGCTGGCTATTCTGTCATGATGCAAGCAATGGCTAATGCTTTTTTATCTTGGCTTTCCATTCATCCTTGCTTTACTTTTTCTGTTGACTATTGCATACATTTTTTCTTGAGAAATTCCTCTAAAATGCTCCTGAATTTTTGGGTGGGAATTGCCTTAAAAAGGGAATAAACAGTCTGTGAATGTGACAAGAAAATCTAAATGTTAAACTAGCCAATGCATGTTACACTTCTGTTACTGCAAAAACGTATAGAACAAATTGCAGCCCACACTTTCTTAGTGATCCCCTCATTAGACTAGCATGTTTATACGGCTAAGCTTCTTATGTAATCACCTTCAGTATAAACAGGCTAGTCGAATGGTGTTCAGTGTACAAAGCCACATGTTGTAAATATATTTAATAAAAACATTTTAATTTATAGCTAACCATTTTCTTTTGATTACAGCAAGTATTTTATTTGTTTACTTTTAATTTATTCATTATGTTAGTTTTGAGAAGCATGCTTTATTTAATTTGCCTCTTTAACTATAGCTGTCATAAGTAGCAGTGTGACTTGATGTGAAACTATCAGGGTGATGTTTCTATTGAAAGTTAAATAACAAGAGGTGCAGTCCTTGCAACTATGAAACTTTAACTGCATGTAAAGGAAAATTATAGGCCAAGTGCCAGAATGCTGCATCCGTCTCATTCACGACTGCTGCTTTTGAATAGATCTGCTGGAAAGAAACGACTTTTAGGTAGGGAACCTGTGTGTGTGTGTGTGTGTGTGTGTGTGTGTGTGTGTGTGTCAGTCTCTCTCTCTCTCTGGAATGTTTGGCTAATACATGCTTTTGGTCTGTTCCTCTTAAAATTATTGTTTTCTGGCAAATCCAATGAGAACTTAATTCACTAAATCATAGCCATTTAAGTTTCAGTCTTTATGTCTTTCAGGAAATGCATGGTTGGTAACACAAAACATTTTATACTAGCAACTTTTCTAAGATCATACAAGCAATGTTTAAAATGTGTCCCTGGTTTTCGGCTTTTGTCCCCTTTCCAATAAATGTTGACTATTTACAGATTTCATATGCTGCATAGGTCTTCAGGGGGAGAGACGTGGAATGCTGCTTATGGTAAGCGTGTTTGTGTTGTCAGTAGTACGACAGATAGAATACTTGCTTTTGATATAAAAGGCTGTGGGTTCTACTCCCACAGCATGTAGATAGATTGCTGACACTGTACTCTCTTGTACTTTGCAGCCCTGAGAATGTCCTCTTTGGCAGGGATATCTAGTAATTATGAAACTATCAGTTTGTCATCCATTCCCTGTTGTAATATTACTAGCTTATCGTTTTTTTTATGCAACATAGGCAATTTATATCTCAAGGGCAACAGGCACTTTATCTGCAGATGAAACAATGAAATATTAAGTTGTTTGCTAGCAGCATCCTCTTCATTAGTTATATATCTCCTTAATGTAGAATTATAGGACTTTTACTTCTGCAGAGATTGTGCATATTTACTGATACTGGTGGATTGTAGATGTTACAGACTTTTATGATGGAAATGTTCTGAATTGGGCAGTTTAGTCAATTATTGGTTCATGCATTTTGTTTCATTGCATACTGTAAAAATGTTCAAAACAGATTTAAAATGCACTGTGACAAGTGTGCTGTATTATACAAGGAATATAATTTAATACTGTCAGGAATGTGTATCAAAGAACACATGTATGTTTTGTGTGCAAGGGGGCCTATGATTTGAAAACAGCCCAAAGCTAGTCATTATCCACCACTGGCCAGATGCATTTTCTTTGAATGTGGGTATCAATGCTGTTTCAATGAATGTGAGTTTCAAGGGCAGAGAAGTTATAATGCTAAGTCTATTTTAATTGTGAGACTGTACTGCTTTGTTTAGCAGAGGTCTAGTAGTGTTTATGCTATAAAATGTAAAATAAAAATTTTAAATGAATCCAGATAAACATTGTAGAAGTAAAGCAGTATGCACATTATAGTGTTTATGGTAAATAGGGCAAAATAACCAGGTAATGGGACATTGGAATGGCTGCAGGGAGGCTCTGGTGCCATATTTTGGTTCTGTTCAGTTTGCGTTTGAATGTTTATCCCACAATTCCATTGGAGTGGGTGAGGTTACATAATTCTGTATGCAAATTATATGTTAATCAGCATACAGATTTGTACCTATTTTCACGGGCCTTGTCCAGATTTTTGATGTTTCCTGGTTGAGAGGTATGCATCACACCATACGACATAGGCATGTGTAGCATATTTAAATAGATGAATATATATATATATATATATATATATATATGGTTTACTATCAAATGTTCGAATGCACTCCGATCGACGCGTTTGCGCGAACGAAACACCGAAACCATTTCGATAGCGAACGAAACCGCGAAACCCCGTCGATCGACATTACCGGCCACGCAACACCTCCACACCCATGCTACTATGGGTCGGATGGGGGCGAGGTTTTGCCGTTCCCACATCTGGGCGTCGGTTTAGTGACGTTCGCAGTTCCAATGCGAGTCGCACAAACCGGGATCGACAATTTGATAGTAAACCTATATATATATATATATATATATATATATATATATATATATATATATATATATATATATATATATATATATATATGGGTCTACTTGAAAACTCCGACATGCAAAACACAGACAACGAGAACACCGAGACCGGAAGATCAACAACTGAGATGACCGACAGTTTAAAAGCCCAACGCTGAGAACACCAACATGTTAAGGTAAGTGTGCGATAGTGACAGACTTTAGGGTTAGGGGTGGGTTAAGTGAGTTAGGGTTAGGGTGTGGATAAGGTAAGTGTGCGATAGTGGCAGACTTTAGAGTTAGGGTGCGGGTTAGTTGAGTGTGCGATAGTGACGGATCTTAGGGTTAGGGTTTAGGTTAAGGTTAGTGCATAGATAGTTGTGTATGTAAGGTTTAGTGTAAGTTTGTAAGATTTTTGTTGTGCTTGTGTTGTGTGTGTGTTTTTCCGAAAAGGTATTTGTTTTGTTTTGTTGATTGTCGGGATTGTAGTTTTTTGGGCATGTGAAGTTTCGTGCTTTTAAACTGTCAGTTATGTCATTTGTCGATCTTCAGGTCTCAGTGTTCTCGTCATCGGTGTTTTGCATGTCGGTGTTTTAAAGTAGACCCATAGATATATATATATATATATATATATATATATATATATAATGACAGTATAAAAATATTAACTACCTGATAGCATATGCTAAGTCAACATGAACAATCTCTACAGGCATAAAAGTCATCTGAATAATTTTACATTGAAGACAACTATTACTAATGCAGATGTCGCTTTGCATTTCAGTGCTTCATCTGCAAATGCAGTGCCTACTACTTGGCAACACTCCCAGTGTCCACTGCTCTACTGCTCTACTGCTCCCCAGGTGCACATATCTCCTAGTGATTCCCATTTCTCACATCCTATCTTCCTCACATCATCCAGATTACTACATTTGCTCTTTTCTCACATTTTATCTTACATTTTCCCTTTTATTGCATCATTTCAACACATCCTATATACTGAACTCAATAGGGAATCACTACACCCAGGCAAGATAATGCTATACAGAAACATTCTCTATCTTGACTGGGTGTAGTGAGAAGCAGCCCAAGGGCCTGATGATGAGCTGGGCAGCTCCAGCTGTATTAAGTGGTACTGCAGCCCTATCTGCAGTGCCAATTTTATTACACAGGTGGAACTACTCTGCCATAATGCTGTTCAGAACCACAGATCCGTCTGTAGGGTTTACAGGTTAGTCCATGCATGTTTGGGAGCATGGCTATCATACCTGCTGCATGTAAGCATCCAAGGAGAGGAAAGTGGTTGTGAGGGCCACTATGCCACCAGGGAACTTAGTTTGTAACCTCTTTATTCAAGAATCAGTGACAAAGACAAAAATAATGGAAAGACAAAAGACCAAGATCGGGGGCAATTTTGTTTCTCAAATTAATTTAAAAATAATACAACAGCATATTATCTGAACCATAAAACATATGAAAATGTAATACCTTGCATTATTGGCTAACTGTAATCATGACTTACCAGAAAATCAAAAATCTTATGACAGGGCTAAATATGAGACTATAGTGGGGCTTTCTGCAAATCATAGACAGTTGACAGATATACCAGGATGTCAATAAATTGCATGTTCTTAAACAGAGTAAAACAAGCTATTCTCTGAGGGGAATGGTGAAAGGCTCATAATCAGTTAATTTCCATGTAAGGCCAGAATCAGCCCCCACCTGACTTCAACAAGATGCAGTACAGCTCCATCTGTATTTGAAATTAGGTATTGCAAACAGCCAGACTTTCTACCAAGTACTAATTGAGTATCAGTTTCTACATACAGGTGGAACAATGCTGTATTCAGTTAAGAACTCCCAATATCTTCCTCAATGTAAACCAAATCAAACATCACATTACAAAACCATTCACTTCTTTTTTAATTCAATTCATGTTTAGAAAAAAATAAGATGTGTTCATAGCTCTTAAACTCTTAGTGTAAAATAAATTTGGATAAAGGACTAGGTGGGAAGTTAGCATAATGGTTAAGGTGTTTGTCTTATAAACACAAGATGCAGGATTTGATTATCACATGGGCTAACTGGCTTTGCTTAAATAACCCTGAAGGGCAAGTAGCCTTGTACTACTCTATGAACCTAAAGCCAAAAATAAGAAGACATTTTAAATATTGCTCTTATAAACTTTGAAAGTTGCTAGAACAACAGGATTTGTGTTGACATGCTTTTTCTGAAGGACATGAATTCTGAAACTCAAATGTATGTCACTATTTAGTAACTTACATCCTCAGTAATTTGCCAGGAAACCACAGACTTTATGAGGAACAGACCTAAAATATGAAGCAAAAAATCTGAACAGTTGCGAGTTATGAGTATGCTAAATAACATTATTATTCTCACCATAACTGTACAGACACACACAGGAAGCTTTAAGCATAAAGTGTCATTTTTATATATTATCAAATCATTTATCACAGTGGCAATTAGTTAACTGATGCTATTTTATTATTTTTATAGAAAAAGACAGGGCACGTTACCAGCTGGAGAGTAACTCTTAAAAAATGGTAAACCGCATTATTATCCATATTGAAATTATAGAACTACAGCCCTCTATAAACTAATTTTCCCTCATTTATCCCTTCAATGACTTCTAGATTTTTGTCTCCACTATATTGCTATGTGCTGATATTATACAAAAAATTCATTTTTAATAATGTTTTTTGTATTGGTGGCTTAGATGTGTATGGATTTATGGGTTTCTTAAGGGAATGCATGTTAAGCTAGTTTCCTCAAAAAGTAAATAATAAAAGCAAATTGAGTGTTTCTTTTTTTTTCTTGTGGCACTTATGGGGTCTTGGGTAGTTATATCAAAAGCCCCTATAATAATTTACTCTTGTATCCAGATTTTAGCCGTTTTTATGCAGTGCTATAAGCAAGTGTCTGTACAGTAATGGATAGTATGGTATATTAACTCATTAACACCTATGGAATGTCACACCTGTAGCAGCATAATAGTCAGCATATAACTGCAAGAATGAGGAAGTTATACCATGATTGCAGTTGTATATTCCTAAGATTGGAATACATAGTGTTAATTTAAATAAATTATGAGAGCATTATTAACAACCATATGTCAAAACTCTTAAGCAATACACAATCATACCCTAGAAGCAACTTCACAAATCAACAGTATAAATCCACCAGCAACACAGCTCTATCCCCAACTTAAGTTAACACAAATCGCCAATAAATACCATTTCATTAAAAATGAATACAAAGCTCAAACCCTAGTATTTTACATATCAACAGTATTCATGTACCAAAATATAATTCACTATGAATATATTTCATTTACCTGTACACCACATCTGGAATACATCTGCTATCCCATGTTTCCTGTTATGTAATCAAATGACCTTTCCTTGAAATATGCAACAAGCACAAACAGGTCATAATGTTCAGTCAAGCACATATTGCTTATACTGGTATAACCATACTGCACTAATCTCTGCGTTGGCAATATTCAAAACATACCTGAAAAGCCCCAGCATTCCTGTAACTCTACTAATCTCTCACTCTGGCAATATACATCAATCATACACATTCATGTGCAAGACTGTTTTCTTTTCTTGTAAATCTACAGTCGTTCTGCTGGATGTGATGCCTTGTGATGAAGTGTGTCGGCTCTCATTACCCCTCCTTTTCTCTTATACAGCAATTATACAGCATCACCTATATATTTATCCCCACTTCTCCTCCCAGGCAGTATACAGCATCACCTACATATTTAACCCTGCTTCTCCTCCTAGGCAAGGCCATCAGCTAGTACTGATTGGCAAAGACAGGGCACAGGAAAAAATGAGACTGAAAGCCAGTATTGTTGCCCACAGAGGATGGCTTGAAACAGCACTAGGATGATCAACACCCTCTGTGATATCACTATTTAGATGACCATTGTGAGCTGCTATGCACAAACATCACTTAGGTGTCCACATACCTCTTGTAAAGTTGTGACACCCAACTCATAGCCTGCAGATTCACCTACTCTGGCCAATGCTCATGGCCATATTCATCACTGAGGTTTCAAGAATGGCCTGTTTTGCACCAGAATTAAATCCCTAATCCTCCTTTGAAAAGAGAGATGAACAGACATAGTTTTTTTTCATTCCTCACTTTGCCATCACCTCTAACAGGTGCTTGGGCTGCAAATTGAAGCTAGGTGCCTAGGTCCTAGTAAGGTCAGTATCCCTATACACCAACATAGCAGGCTTCCTCTGCAAGACTTGTGGATTTGGCACATTCTTTTGGACTTAACAAAGGTTAGTAGACATTGGTGCTGTGTGCTTTCAGTTCCTGAAAGTCTGTAGTATTTTCAATGCTCAGCTGTATTGGATTATATGTATATAAAGAAATAGTGTAGTTGCCTGAAATCAAAGTATGCCCACTTGTATCACTTTTTAGGTCCATATTCTATATATACATGACTATAATGATATTATTATGTCTTTGGTGAGGTTGAAGATTTGCACTGAAGATACTATAACTTCTTTATTGATAAATACTAAGCTAACTGATGTGAGGGACCATTTTAAGCCTAGTCAATAACCCAGGGTCAGTACTGACATTGTCTACATTTGTGAGGCTTTCCTTGGAAGCCACTGTATGTTAAGAACAATCCTTCCACCGTAATTCTTGTTGTCTGCAACTTTTGTGGACACTGATGAATATTCTTCTATATATGCATGTTGTTGTCCATAGGTATGTTATGCTCTTAGCATAAAAAAGCTGCTTGCTGTCCACTACTGACCATGACAGCATGCTGCACACCTACATAATCCACATGCAGCTGAACATCTCTATTGCTGTGTGGAAAATGAATTAACTGTAAGTTCAGTTACAGAAGCTTTTCTATACACTGTATATATATTGCAGTTCTCTCTCTCTATTTTATTGCAATTTTCTTTCTGTATATCCATCTATATATCTATCTATGTGTCTCTCTTTCACACACACACAAACACACACACACACACACACACACACACACACACACACACACACACACACACACACACACACACACACACACACTTAAATATGTATGTGTGTGCTCGTGCATGTCTATAACCATAATGTTGTAAGCAAAGCCAACATACACTGCATTACTGTCATATCTATAAAATTTAGTATTGTAATTCACACATAAATCACATGTGAACTCTCTTTTTTATATTGTTCCTTTAAATTCTCCAAACACATGACACTGCCCTTCAATTGCATCAAACACTGAGGGCAGTATGGTGTAAGACTTTTCAGAATCCCAACTGTTCATTTTAACTTGACTAGCTTTATAGCACGATTGCTTTAGTTTAACTGCATTATTTGTATTCATTTTACAGTCTCACAGGAAGCACGAGGCACTATAATAAATTATATTTGTGTAGCTATGTATGTTCTTATTATTAATTTCATTTTAGATTTTCTTACACTTTTTCACTATATTTGTAGTGTGCTTTGGTGATCTGATTTATGTAGTTTTCATGTCTTTTTTTGTAACATGTATATCATAGTTTGCAGTGCATAAAATGCATGCAAACTTTGATAAGAACAGTGTAGTTAAGAAGCAGCTACCTTGTAATGTACATTTGCAAGAAATAGGACACTTACTTCAAACAGTGGCAGATGAAGTTTGGCAACAAACTAAGTTGTCCCGGGACATCTTCATGGGGGGGGGGGGGGGTTAGGTTAATATTAGGGGGAATTAAGTGGGTTGGGGAGGTGAAAGAGTTAAGTGGATGGTTGGGAGGAAATGAGATAATGATGGGGAGGGGCTTAAGAGGTTTAGTCTAGTGTAGCACATTTTGGTTTTCTGTGTTAAATGTGGGTGGTAGCTTTACTGTGAAACAAGATATATAAAACATTAAGGTCAGGGTCTGCGCTTAACATATGATGGTTAGGTTCTTATTTGCATGCCTTCTGCCTGATTCACTGGTTTCACAACGTATTGTTGGTGGTGGTTTTGCCACGGTGGCTTGGGGTAGAGGGAGTTGGGAGTGTTTGTTGTGTTTTTTTTTACTAGTTGTCTCATTGTGGTCAGTTTGCATGGCATTGTGGTTATTTGGTTAATTTCTGTGGAATCATCAATGCTGGAAGTTACAAATGGTTACACTGGTCTTTTCTTTTGCAGATTGATATACACATATTGGTACTTCAATGGGTGTTCCAGTAGCGGGAGTGCTAAGAAAGATGGTCACAGCTGAGGCAGTGCAGAGTTCGTATCTGCCAGTGGTTCAATGAAGTGGTGTCTTTAGAGTGGGCATCAACTGGTGGATGGAAGGAGGGCTCCTGGATGGTGATGGAGGCTGCTGCAGTGGAGGAAACTTGGGGGAAGTTGGAGTGGAGCGTAATGCAGTTACAGGTAACCCTATTTCACTGACCACTCATTATAGTCATATCGGACTTGTAGCATAGTGGGGGGACGGGTATTAAGAGTTAAGTTGCAGGCAAGGTGAAGTTGTGTGTTATTTGTTTTGCCAGCGGATTCGGGGGTGGCTGTGAGGGGTGGAATTACCACAGCATGAATTCAGGGGAGGCTTTGATCCATAATAGTGCATATAGACCCTACCAATCATCTTTTCCTTATGTGCTGTTGGAGTTGCTGGACATTGGAGGAAGACATTGAGGTCACAGGTAACAACATTATTAAGGCTCATTTAGGTGAATAAGAGTCATACAGTTTGGGTTACTGTGATGATAGATGCTTGAGGTAAGTTAGGAGCATGTTAAATAGGGGATTAGTTATATTAAGGTGATTTTCGGGTTGAACATAGATGAGGTAGAGTTGCAATAGCAGAAGGGGGTTGGGTAACAGTTAGTCAAGTGAGCTTTGGTGCAAGGGTGGGGGGTCTTGTAACCTGTCACTTTCCACTTTTGTGGATATTGATAGGTCCCTTCAGGTGTGGGGTTTAGTTGTAACATACTCAATTGGTAATTACATTTATAGTGGGTGTTTGATAGGTTCATTGGAAGCATAGCTTCAGTTATTGCTGCTTTGTCATAAATGTGTGGGGAGGTGGTACACTCCTTCCCGGGTTGGCTGGATAGGTTGTTTCTGAAGATGTCTTGAAATGTGTGTTATGTATTTTAGATGATTTACATGTCTTTTCTTTCTTGCAGTTGGGGTTTTTTTGGAACGCTGCTGCTATAATTTGGAATAGGTGGGTATAAGTTAGAGCCTTCTCTTTAAATATTAGAGGATTTACTTTTGTCCATTTCTTTGTAGATGGTGGCGTGATGAGTACCAGTTGGGTCGCTACTCAGTGAGTTTGCAGATGATGGAAGCAATGGCAAGCAAGGATGTTATACATGAGGAGCACAAGTGGGCAACAGTTACTGACTAAAATTGCTGGAGGGCAGAAAGCATCATGCGGGGGCTTGAAAAGGGATCTGAAAGATAATGCTTTTTATAGTTCAGATGTTTTGCCACCTGAATGGGGTTCAAAGTAGGTCTGTGTAATCATCTTATTAAGACATATTAGAGCTCTGTGTTCAATATGTGGGAGCTGATTACTGCATTGGTATAAGGGGCAAGTAAGGAAGAGGTATGTAGAGGGGCCAAGGGGGTAATGGGTGGGGACAGTTATGGGGAGTGTGGGGATTCCACAGGATGAGTAGTCGCGACATTCATAGGAGCGCAGGGCTTATTAGGCTAAACCCATATGGCTCTTGCAAGCCAGTGAAGTTCAACCCTTGCTTTCTTAAGAACCTTGGGGTGGTTCTATTTACTTATTCAGCGGTTGAACCATATTTAGGGGAGGACCAAAGAGGTGTTTGATAGGATGCTGGAGTATGTTCCTAACGAGTGGTGTCTTTGGAGTGACAAATTTGTCCCTTGAGTAGGTAGTGTTAATGTTACATAACAGGTTAAGGTTTTACAGAATACCACAGGGATCATTTCACTTGATGTTTGGGTCAATTTTGTGAGTAGAGTTTTAAGAAGCATGGTAGGTAGGTGGTTGGTGAGGTAGTTTTAAAACTGGGGGCATTGTTACAGGGGAGTTAGAAGGTTTAAAGGAAGCTTGGTTGCAGGATAAGGCTGCTGTAGGACAGGTCTTAATTGCCCACTAGTGGTATAGGTAATATAAGGAAAGAGCTCTCCAGGGGAAAGGCCAGGGCCAAACAGGGGTTAAGAATGGTTTGGTAATGAGTGAATTGGGGGTGTTTATGGCTGGGTATGTAGAGTATTTCGTTGCTGAGCATAGGCGGGTTTTCGGGTACTAGGTCAAGGGATGCTGGTTTTCTGCCAGCTAAGGTAGGACATTAAAGTTGAGTTAGACTGTTCCCTATGGTAATGTAGTTGCTGCACATATAGAACTGGGTAGTAGGTGGGCTAAGGTTATATGCTACTGTTAACAGGGTCTTGGGTGTGAAATTTGCTACTAGTTTGACTGGGTACCATCTTGAGTTCAAGGGGTTATAGTTTGTGGTTTTGTTGTGGTTATAGGCTGTCAATACATTCAGGTTGAGCCATGATTTCAATGTTGAAGGCAGCGGGCTAAAAGGGTATGTTCTCTTGGTGTGGATGTTCCGGTGTTACAAAGGGGTCATGGTAATCCTACTTTATTTAGTTTCATTGGGTGTGTTTCAGTGGTGGCATGGCAAAGGGGTTTATGATGGGATTCTAAGGTGCTTTACAGATGATGGGTACACCAAATAATGTTTGGCTTGACCCTTCCCTTTATGGGAAGTGGATTGAACAATTTTGGGTAGAAGGTAGGGGGAACAGCCTGGTCAGGCTAGTTGGTGGAGAAGAGGGGTATACTTGCCCTTTTCTGTTCCCCCTCTGATGTCTGGATGTTCATTTCAAGGATCTGTGGAAAGGAAATGAGTAGTTGGAGGAAGCTTGCTGAATAGATAAGCAAGCTGAGGTAAGGATGGTGCTTATTTGGTGGAAGGTAATTCAATGGATGGTGTATGAAGTGAGTTGGGACGCTGCTTCATAAGTAAAGTAAGCTAGCAGAGGTATGGATCCTGCTTGTTAGGCAGCAGAGTAGGTACGCTGCCCTGATTAACATTACAATGAATGGTGTATGAAGTGAGATGGTACGCTGCTTCATAAGTAAAGTAAGTGAGTAGAGGTATGGACGCTGCTACTGGGGCAGGGTGAGTAGGTATGCTGCCCTGATTAACATTACAAGGATGTTATGCTGTATTTAGAATCAATTGTATCATGAATAGTTGTAATTAATAAAGTTGGTGATCAAAGCTATGTTATGGAAATTTAATAAAGGTAATCAAATGTCATTTGGTATTATGTGTGTTTTTGAAGGGGACCGGGACAACTAGGGATATCCAGATTGTCTAAGAGATGGATAATTGTATGATACTGAAGTGTGCAATAATCTACACTTAACCAAGGTGTACATACACTGAGTGATGCTGCTAAGGTCAGAGCTCTGTCCTTACCTTCAGGTAAAGAATTATGAGTGCAAGTGATAAAGCAAGAAAATCGAAAAAGTCTAACTGTCAGAATAAAAAATAATATTTATTTTCAAATGTTGCCAACAATTTTATTTCATAATTTGCATTTTATGGAATCTTCTATGTGCTTCAATTTAAAGATCCATGTACAAAGGTGTTTTTTGACACTTCTTTTTGTTGTAGTTATGCTGTCATCATGTGAAGTGAAGTAGATTTTCTGGTTCTATTTTTTAATTTAGATACAGCAGTAGACCTATATTTATTAAGTTTAATAACATTGTGTTTGTATCTATTGTAGGCTGAGTAGCTGGTTTATTACATCCTGATTCTGTGTTATTTGCTGGCACCTTCTGATGATGTCATAAGGGGAAAACTGTGTGTAGTTCAATACCCTGAGTTATTGAAGTTACCTATGTGCCAGGAAGATATATTCAGATTCTACACTATTCTGTTTCAATGACCCTCATTACCTATTCTGATCATAAAGCAAACTTATCCATGGACTTGGCTGGCCCATTGTGCCTGACCAATGTATTCTGGTACAACAGAGTAACCTCTATGTCAAATGACGTATTGCAGTAGACAGCCAGGTATGATGTACAGATGGAACTCCATAGCCATGAGTTTGTCCAAAACAGGATATTCACCTGTAATGGAGTATAGCCATCATACCTGCATTTCCCCTTCTAAGATGAGATGAAGGCAATGCTACTAGCTCACTAAAAATAAAATCTTTTTTGAAAACAGAACAATGCAACCTATCCTCACAGGAATTTTGGGGACAGCTCCCACTACACTAAACTGTGCCTGTGCACCCGCCCACTACTGACTCCTGAAGAACATTTCCATCTGTATGTAAACTTGGCACTGCAGGCAGTCTGGCTTCCCAGCACATATTGCAATGGGGATTGTGCAAACACTTCAATATAGAAATAGCCGAGAAGCACAATAAACATGAACCACAATGCATTCTAGAAGTTTAAATCACATGAGATAATTAATGACTAACAGTTCAAAAAAAAAAAGAAGCAGGAAAACCAGACATAATAGCCCATGAAAAAAAGACAAAAGTAGCATTGATCATTGAAATTGCTTTACCTACTGATTACAGTGTCTTACATACAGAGAGACACAAAATCTTAAAATACCAGGATTTGCAAGCAGAAATGAGAGCAAAATGGATGAAAGATACCAGACAGTTCCAATAGTAACATGAGCAATAGGTCTAATAAAAATAATTTACAATCATACTTAATATGCTACCAATACATCTCACCTTACATGAATTTCAGAAGGAGGTAATTCTGGGCAAATTGACGGATACCAAGAATAACACTCTCGGCAAACATCAAAGACTGAAACAATACTAATTTCATGTCATGGTAATAAAAACCGCAGATACTTGGCGTAATTCATTTGGGAGATGGCATATACTTAGTTCCCCCATACAAGTAGAGGTTAAACCTTTCTGAAAAGCCTATTAAGTGCAATGATGATTTTTGTTACAGCACTAATGCAGTCATGTATAACACACTCAAACATACTATATCATAAGCTATCATTGCAGTGATTCACAGATCTATAGTTTTTTTACTAAAAGTAGTTATTCTATGGCAGAAAGCTATTTATTATTATATGTGTTATTACACAGTTTACTAAAAATCATATCATGTTTCTTTTTGGTTTTGGTAATCTCTATTTGAATATAATTACTGTCATCTTCTTCTGGCTTTTCCTGGTTACGGGTTGCCACAATGGATCACCTGTCCGCTCATGACTGGCAGTAGAGTTTTACAGTGTCAAGTTGCCAGCCCTGTGCCCAACCTTCCACAGAAGGCGCACACACACTCATGCCTAGGGCCAATTTAGAGTGTCCAATCCACCTACAGCATGTCTTTGGGAGGAAACCGGAGCACTCGGAGGAAATCCACGTGATCACAGGGAGGACATGCAGACTCCAGACAGAAGGCACCCCCAGCCGAGGATTGAACGGGAGAACCTCTTGCTGTGAGCCAACAATGCTAACCGCTGCACCACTGTGACCTCCCCTTTGAATATAATTACTGTGTCATTGCTATATGCTGAAATCTGCTGCAGACTACAAAAAACATGCCTATCCAGTACACACTGCTTTTCCCCCTAAATGCTTCATTAGAATGTGTGAACACATATCTCAGAAAAAGAAAGTACTTGGATAGCTGTTCAGCATACAGTATAAACAACAAATTTGTTAATCTCATAAAATATACTTCCCATAAAGAAACTTCACTAAACATACATATTTTAGAATTAATTGCAAACCTCACTTTAAATGACAAGAACATAATCACTGCAAAAAGAAATGGTAAAAAAAATACACATGATAAACAAGAGTTCCATGCCATCCTTGACAAGGCTTTTATGGGCTTATCACATTTTCATAATTTAAAAAGAAAAAAAGAAGAAGAAAAATATGTATATAAAAGACATGTATTCTCAGTAACCTAACAGTATCACATTTATAAAGCTATGCACTTGATAGTTATCATGTGCCCTCGCAATTATTTGTCATATACTCAAACTGATTTTCACTTATAAAATACACTTTTAATAGGATGGGCAAACTGAATTCATAGTCTTTAGGGAAAATGCAGGCCATTGTTTAATAACTGTTGCCTCGTTTGACAGTTTATTGTTTTCTGACTTGTAAGACACTGTTATGGAAACATAACTTTGTTTTACAAAAACATATACTGGCAACTGATATTAAAAGCTAAATCACTGGTGATGTGGTATCTCTGAGGTAAATTAGGTAAGTATTGCATGCATATCTGATTATTTCATTTGATGAGGTCTCAAGTTAATTTTAAAAAGTACATTACATTCTGTACAGATTAAACATTTAAGCAGGAAATTTGCAGCCCTACTATTGCTTAGGGCATTTTCTAATTTCAGTGATGGACTAACAATGACATTATTTATCCAGTACTGGCATTCTAGTCCACCAAACCTGAGTTAATCCTGAACGTTTATTGCTGAAATAACTTTGATAATCCCTCTTAGTTATTTTACAAAACATCAGAACATAAGGGTGGATCAGAGTCAGGGAATGGAAATTAAAAGTGTTAATACTCTTACAGACAAATTTTGATCTGCGTTTTTCACAAATAATATTTGAAATATTATGTGTTAACTTGATAAGGTAACTAAGGGATGCTAAAGCAACTGAGAAGCATTATGGATCAGTTTCCAAAAGCCATAGACATGAAATATTCTTAGACAAGGAGTAACATGTCCAACTTGGATGTGGAATAACATATCCAACCTGATGTGTTACTCCCCGTCTGAGTCCACAGAATAGGGCTGAATCAATCTCCATTTAATGTATGCCAATTGAGAATAGTACAGCCCCAGGTGCAATTCAAAGAGGGGACTTCACCTTACCTTGCTGAAATAATTTAATGCTGTACATTTACAAGGTTCACCAATGTGCACGGCCAAATAAATGGGCTTTTCACCAAAGTGGAAGCTCAACATGTATATAGAAATAAGTGCAGCAGGTAGTACTGTTTAGGAAGCTGGACTGTCTACACTATACTGTTTCAACATTTGAGTTGTACTGTAGATATCAGGTGTTGGGGGGCTGCTTGGGACTGCAGGTATGTGTGATTCTAAGTAGTGCCAGCTGTCCCCCAGTCCTCTCTGAGAAGGATGGTTTTATTATTTTTTTATTGAATTCTAATGGGTGAATGGCCCCATATCCATGTCCCTCTTCCTAGAAATGGTAAATGCAGGCATGACAGCCATGCTAACCATCGTGACTGCATTCACTAGTTCCAGCCTGCAGATGGCACTGTGGTGCTGAATAGTCCCCTGGTTATGCTGCTCTACCTGCATGTCAGAGCTGGTATTGCAGGGAGGGAGCCCTCAGGTTCGTCATGCCGCTAGAGCTATTCTGGCTGAAAACTTCAGCCAAAATTGGCAGATCTCCAAGTCCTTTGGTGGTGCTGGCACTATGCTCAGACTAGGTATTGACATTCATTAACATTGATTGTCACTGAACATCATTATAAGTTCATAGGTTCATAGGTTCATACTAGGCTATCTGCCCTAGGGCATTTATAAGCCTAGCCAGAGTGTGTTTGGCTTTCGCCACCCATTTGAAATTTATTTTGCTATGCCTTTTCTCGAGGTTAGTATACTGTGCTTCTGTCTAACAGTGACACAGAAGTGATACCCGGGGTAAACCTATGATCTCCCAGCCACTCATCAAGATTCCTCTTGAAGAGAGGCAATGAGGGACTCTGCCTAACCTGGACTGGGATTTTATTCCAGAGTGAAGGGAGCCTCTGGGTTATGAATCTGTCCCTCCAGCATGTCCCATTTATTTCAGTGCTGAGATTCAAGTCTCTTGAGCGCATAGCTCGATGGGATTTTGATTTTCTGAGGTGCAGCATGTCCATTAATTCCGGGTTGGACATGGCTTTATACGTCAGGCACAGATCGCCTCTGAGCAGGCGGTATGCCACTGAGTAGAGCTGGAGTTTCTTTAACCGGGCAGCATATGGCATCTATTTGAGCCCTTTGATCCTCTTGGTGAGGTACATTTGGGGTCTTTCCAGTTGCTGCAGGTGTCTGGTAAGGTACATCCCAAAAGGGGCATTATACTCAATTATGGGCCTGATGAGGGATGAGTAAAGAGGCACGATGACCTCCCCTGATCTAGATGTGAATCCCTTCATGATTAGGTGGGCTATATAAAATGTTTTTCTAACCACTTTGGCCACGTGGTTGTCAAATGAGAGATTGCTATCAACTTGGGTCCCCAGGTCCCTAATTACTTCTTCTGTACTTAATGGATTACCACCTATGTGGTAATTTGTGGGCACTTTGTTTTTGCCAAAGGGGATGACTATACACTTTTTGGCGTTTAGCTTGAGGCCATGGCTCTGGCACCAGTTGTCTGTTTCTATGAGGCCCTTTTGGAGGATGCTTTCTGTCAGCTGGAGAGTTGATTATGGCGCCCAGTTTGCAGTCATCTGTGAACTTGGTCAGCCACAGTCCTTCCGTGTTGGCCTGTACCTCAGAGAAATATATATCGAACAAGAGAGGTCCCAGGACTGAGCCTTGTGGGACGCCACTTGTAACTGGTTTGGAGTCTGACATGGCTCCAGCAATTCTAACCATGTGGGTTCTGTCCTTGAGCCAGTTTGCAACCCATCTAGTGACATAGGGGTTTCTATTTAAGCTGGTGAGATTGTCTATAATGCCCAAGTGGGGTATTGTATCGAAGGCTTTTGCGGGGTCCAGGTAGGCTGTGTGGACCACCTTCCCCTCGTCAATGGCCTTGGTGACTGTTTCAAAGAAATCGACCAGGTTTAAGAGGCAGGATCTGCCCTTAACAAAGCCAAACTGGGTAGGATCCAGTGTCTGTAGGTCCCCAATATCTTTATTTATGAGGTCCATGATGATCCTTTCCATAGCTTTGCAGACCAAGCTAGTCAGGCTTATAGGGCAATAGTTTCCAGGATCTGTTGAGGTACCACCTTTGTGGAGAGGGACCACTGTTGCTGTACGCCACTCTTTGGGTACATATCCTGTAGTAAGGCTGAGATTGAACAGTAGTTTTATGTTTGGGTTTAGCTCTTCTTGGAGTTCATGTAGGATGCAGCCCGGGACACCGTCTGGTCCCATTGATGCTGTGTTTTTTGCTTTGGAGAGGGCGGCCCTTACCCGAGCATCTGAGAAGTCAGGGGGGCCAGCACTCTGCTGGGATAGATATTTTCCCTTTTGGTGGGGAGGGGGATGAGCAGTTTGCGCTGAACCTGTCAGCTAGGATGTTGGCAATGTCTGTGGGTTAGGAGTATTTTTGGTCATTTTGGACTAATTCTGAGCATATCTGGGAATTCCCACCCAGGTTCCTAACATAACTAAAGAAAGCCTTGTGATTATCCTTAGTGTCCTGTGCAATTTTTCTCTCGAAGCTGGCCTTAGATGATTTTATGAGTGCCTGTAGTTTTTTGCTAATACTGATCAGAGATGCCTTCCCTTTTTGGGATTTTGCTCTATCATGTAGTAGCTTCCTCCTTCTATTGTATAGTTTGTTTATGGCTGGGGTCCACCAGACAGGACGTCTGCCTTTGGAGGATTGGGTCTTGGGTTTATTTGGGATTGCATGATCCATGCATTCCTGAAGGTGTTCATAGAATGCGTTTATAAAGGAGTCTGCGGTCTGGGCCGTATTTTCCACAGGCCTGGGAGCTTTGAAGGATTCCACCTCAGTTTTGAGGAGTGTGAAATTTGCTTTAGAGAAGTTTTTCACTGTGGTTTTCTGGGCAGGGGGTGGGGTCGGGATGTGAATATCCAGTGAGATTAGTTTATTGTCTGATCTTACCAGTGAGGGATACACTTCTGGTCTGGAGTATAGAGTCCCCATGTTGGTGATGATGAGGTCCAGTATGTTTCCCCCTCTTGTGGTAGTGGTAACAAGTTGTTCCATAGCATTTGAGTTTATAAATTCTAGGAACCTTTGGGCTAGGGTGTTGGAGCTAGAGTAATGCTCCCAGTCTATGTTTGGGTAGTTGAAGTCACCCAATATAATGGTGTTTGGAGAGACCTTCATATTTTCCAGTGTTCTCAGGAAGGCTGAGTGGGGTTCCTGGGTTTGGGAGGGTGGTCTGTAGTAGGCTATAAACTGGAAGGCAGTTTTACCCACTGTTAGTTGCACATGGATAGTCTCTGATGCTTCGTGCTGTGCCACCAACCTGGAGGTGTGGGTATCTTTGTGAATATTGATACTCCCTCCTTTTGTGGTTCGGTCCAAGTTTTGGAGCCGAAAAGCATGGTATGAGGTATAACCTGGTAGTGCTGGGGTGCTCTCGGGAGCCTTGAACCAGATTTCTGTTACTGCACAGATATCGATGTTCTCCATGCTAAGGAGAGTTTCGAGTGCGTGCATCTTGAGGTTTAGACTTCTGGCGTTGAGTAGCATTACTCTTAATTTCTTATCCCTTGTGATACCTATGGAGGTGGGTTTGTCTTTTGAGCCTTGCCTAAAAAAGGCACTATGGGGGTAGCAAGAGCCTTTGCCAATATCCGAAAGCCCAGGTGTGACATGCAAGCTGTCCCTAGTGAAGCATCGTGGCTTGTCGAGCATGTCATCCCAGGCTGACAGGCATTGGATCCCCTTTGAATGACACCAATACTTAAGCCAATTGTTGAAATTGATCATCTTGTCTTCATATTGTGGCATCATTCTTGGTGAGGGTAAGATGCTACTCAAGGTCAGGGTCATACCGGCCTGGGCTACATGCTCAGAGAGCTCCTCTATGTCTCTTTTCACGTAGTCCAGGGGGGTACATCTCAGGTCATTCACACCAGTATGGACAATGACTGAGTCATATTTGTACTTGCCTTGGAGTGACCTGAGTGCTTGTGTTATGTGGCGGATCCTAGCACCCGACAGGCAGCTCACCGTGACCTTCTCCTTGTTCAGCCTGGTGAGCGGGACGTCAGTGTGCCTGACGATAGAGTCACCTATTACAAGTGTATCAGGTGTGTTGTTTAGCCTTCAGGGCTGTGACTGTTCGGCACACTGGATTTGTGAGCTATGTGTTGCACGTGTTTTGTTTTATGGTAGCGGTTGCTTGGGTGTCTGCTTTGGAGGTCTCTGCTGCTTAGGCAGATTTTTATTTAGAGCCTCCGAGTATGTTTTTGTGTGTTTATGTGTTCGGTTTGCTGTCGTGGTAGGTCTATGTGAGACTGGAATTGTAGTGAGTGTGGTTTCCTTCTCCTCCTGATTGGTTACGCCAGTATTGAGTTGAGAGAGCTTAGCCTCCAGTTTGGCTATATGGTTGCATCTCTCACATGTGTTGGAATTTGTTGGGAGGAGGAGAGGGTTGCCTGTGTACATGAGGCAGTTGTAACATTGCCTCAAGATTCCCAGATTCACCAGCTAGACCGGAGAGTAGATTGACAACTGACCTTTGGACATGCTAGAATAGTACTGGGAATTCCTTTATAATTGAAAAAAGGGCCAGTGGGGAACAAGGTACTCAAGGGGAGTTTGTGAGGGTGTAGTGCTTTTAATTTTTTAGTGCTGACTTATATAATTGCTTTAGTGAGCAAGTGCCAGGTAACTTAAATGCAATGTGTTACAGGTAACTTAAATGCAAAAATGACAAACAGTAACTCTCTTTCAAGTGAAACAAGGAAATAAGTACAGTAAGCAATGCAGATATCACTAGGGATCCACAGAAGTGCTGAAAAGCCGCGTTGTAGGTGGAATTAGCGTTTCAGGGAAATGACAAGCAAACAAACAAGCATACAAACAAAGCTAGATTCAGCAGGCCTGGATCTAGTCTATGCTACGGCAAACAAGGTGTACCAATTTCAGTAAGAAACAGTTCAAATATGAAGGCACTATAAGCCTTTAACCAGAAATTCCCAGCTCAGAAGGGCAGAGTCCAGCCTCTCCTCCCACAAGAGTGCAGACCACAAACCTTCTTAATGTAAAATAACTGGCCTGAAGCCCAATTGCTTAAACCAGAACTAATACACTTTTAGAATAACAGACACTGAGCCCTCAATCAGCAGTTCCCAACTTAGAAGCATGTAAGCTACATGTCCTGCATCTTGTCGAAGTGTAGCAAGGCCCCATTCAATTCATACCTTGGCAGTGGAATTTAAGGTACTGAACTGGCAGATCCCACCCAATGAGATGATGTTAGCTTCAGGGTCAATTGGATTTTATTTTTCGGAATAGCTAGGGCAGGATGGTGGAGGCAGTACTTTTTCTCTTTCTCGCTCTACTCCAGTATTTTAAGAATCAATCTCCAAAATGAATAACTCATATTGTAAACATTTATTTTTCGATTAAGAATAGTTTTATGTTGCTATCTGCCTCATCTAAAATGAAGCAAAAACACTTACTGACAACAACGATGAAAATTAAACAATATGAGGAAAACAAATAGCAATACTATTTAAAGAATATTGGTGATAATTGCAAGTGCCTCTGCATACTATTTGTGATGTATTTATCATACAAATACAGTAGTCTATGTTAATCTCATTTCCTGTTATAATGCCTGTGATAAAGTTGGAAGTGATTTTGCAAAAAATAAAGATTGCAGAAGGCTGCTTGATTTCTTTAGTTTTATTGCTTACCCAATTTTTATATGTACCCACATCCACAAAAGGATGACAAGATAGGTAATTTAAATACAATTGCAAAGCATTATGGGCAATCAAACATAACTTACCTCTGCAGAGGAGTTGCTTCTTACTTAGATTGTGGTTTTACTTCCCTATCATCGTATTAATTTTCAGTGTGAGGTGTTTCATCTGAAAGAAACAGATGATAACTTGTCTTTCCAGCAGAAAGAAACTATTTCTGATGTATTTATAATACAAATACAGTAGTCGATGTTAATCTAGGTAATGAGGCATTCAGAGAAGTTCAACCTTTCATGATGTCATGGTAGGGATTTCCAGCTTTCAGAAAAATATTCAGGTGGTCATCCTTACTAACTAAATAATATGAAAAAAATAACATGATTTTTGCATCAAAAACAGAAATTCTGTATCCTGTATATGTTAAGGAGGATATATCCAACTCCAACTATTTACTTACACTTGCTTTAGAACACCCTATACTCTTTAAAGGAAGGAAAAGAAGGAAAAGTAGCCAGAAAGCCAGGCAATCCATTCAGAGTAAATTATAAACAGACACGGGACAAAAGGAATGAAAATGGATTGGAAAGTATAAGAAACTAGTTCAATAATAGCAAAAAAAGTATACCGAAAAAATCTGAGCTTCTGAATCAATGTATTTCATTGTTAATAGAAAAGAGGGAAAACATTCATACCTATTCAGTAGAAGGAGCCAAGAAGTGGGACAGATTTATCTCTTTCCCTATGGATATCATGAAGAAAAAACAGGTGATAGTAAACAAACAAATGTGAGTCATACCACTGTTACAATATAAATAAGGAAAGGAAAGGTAATATATTTTGTTCAGCATGTCATGAAAGTAAAGTTCTTGAAAACTAAATGAATTCTGATGAGATTCTCCTTCAGAAGAATGGAAAAGGAAAAAAAAAAAAAAAAAAAAACAAGCATAAAAACTACCAGCCTGTCAGTTTCACTTTTCAAATGTTAATACTAGTTTAAGGCTTAATGCATAGCACATTCACATTTTTGTGCTGGAGGATATGGAGACTATGGGTTCTATTCTTACATCAGGTGCCTGGACTCAGTTTTTTTGTGTGGTAGTTAATGCAGACTATTTAGGCTGCAAGTTGCTTCCTGTTGTACAGAGATTGAATCTTCCAGCTTCCATTTGTCTATTCTGCGACTCTGGCCAAGTCACTTGACTAGGCAGTGTTCCAGGGAATTTGGGAAACTGAGCAGGGCTGCTCAATGATATCCTGTAGTGCATGACTAGTAACTACTGGATAAATGGATGAAACTACAAAATCATAGAAATACAGTGGAAAGAAATACTTTTGGTATATCTGGAAGCTGGGGGGAACAACTGGATAAAATGCACCATTCGATTGCATTAGCAAGGTCACGTCTGCAAATGTGATATGATTCACAGTCCACAACTGTAAACATGCATGAAGCACCAATTCTACCTTTTAACTGGATTTATTTCAATTAACTGGGGTTTCAGCATATGCCTTAAGTAGACAAAATGGGTAAAACAGTTATTATGTTTAGCAATTTAAAATGTAAAACTTTTAGAAGATGAGGTTGTCTGATATCAGAAAATCTAATCAATATTTTTGGGATATTTTCAAAATATCTACTTAATTTGATAGATAAAGAAAAAGAAAGGGTGCAATAAACGAGAAACAATCTAAGCAACTGTAGGGCAAAGAAATGTGTCCATTTGACTAATTACTGAAAGATAAAAATGCATAAATCTCTGGAACAACCACCAAAAGACAGCATCAAGTTAATAGTTATTTATAAGTTGTAGGAGTTATTACTGACTTTAATTTACTGCCATCAGCAATAACACTGCCATGCTATCAAAGGGAATAACAAAATCTTTTGTAAAAAAAATATTTTCATTAGTATTACTCTATGGTGACAGTTGATATAATAAGGCTCTCAACCTAAAAAGTCAATAACTTGGGATTCAGAGCTGTTAGATGTTTCCTGAAAAAGAGGCAAACAATGTAATTTGTGCTAAAGCTAAAGTTCTGGAATTAATCTGAAGTAACATCTTAGCACTGTAATAAAGCAATGAGGACAAAAGTAGCCTTTGCCATTCAACATTTGCAATTTTTTGAAGTGAGGAACATTACTTGCATGGACATATATTTTTCCAGAAAGTTAGAGTCTATTGTCATTTTCTAAATGATATGATTATTTTCTTTGAAAAATGAATAATCTCCATTTTTTATTTGAGATAAAGGTGACAAGACAGGAATATCTTAGCCATATAAATAATAATGAAATGCATTATCTAATAGTACTGTAAAGAGATAAAGTAGAGATTTTAGTGTCTTGGAGAGGATAGGCATATTTATCTTGGGGGAAGTAGACCAGGACCACCCAATAGCAACAACCACTTGGAGGAGGCAGCAGTGGTATACAAGGGTAGTTTTGGAGTGTGCATTTGTGCACCAAGTCTCAAGGAGAAGAAATTGTGAAAATAGCTACAATTGTAAAAATTCACCCATCTGAACTAATGTCTACACCTAGTAATTAAACAACAGAAAAAAAATATTTATAGCAGAGACAATAGAATTTCTGACTGAAATACTTATAATCTTTATAAAAATCTTGACTTATGGAAAAGTTATCATCAGCTCTACAAACAGAGTTAAATCTCTACCTAAACAATCCAAATGTATAGAAGAAGACACTCACTTTATGAGACTGATAGGAAATTACCCTTTTAAGGGTAGGTGATATGAGATAAAAGTGATCATAACATGTTTTAACAATTTCTCTTATGTTACACAGTCTCTAAATATGATTGCTTATGAACCCCCAAATTAAAAGAGATCAGTGCACAAAACACTGAACACAAATTCCTGAAATATTAAAAGTGCAATATTTCCAATTGAATTTTAGAGGACCAAGCCCCAAGCCTGTTGCATTCCCCTGATGTGGGAGTAAGCCCCTCCATACTCCCTAAACCTATATCTATCTATCTATCTATCTATCTATCTATCTATCTATCTATCTATCTATCTATCTAGTGTGTGTGTGTGTGTGTGTGTGTGTGTGTGTGTGTGTGTGTGTGTGTGTGTGCATGGGTCCCCTTCAAAACATTGAATCACAGCAATATCGAATCTGACTTCATCGAAACGACTTTGCTGAATCTTCACAATATCAAAATCCAGGAACAGCTTAAACCAACCCCGGGAAAAAAAAAAATACTTGGCCACCATGGTGAAACTTGCCCTTTCTCTACTGTAGTGTGATCTCAGAGTTTGTATATTTAGCTGGGTGGGTGTGGGGGTGAAGCCCCCCCACTTGGTGGGTTTTCTTGTTTTGCTGTTTGTTATTTTTTCCTGATGGTTGAGTGGTTGTTTACCCAGGGTTGGTTTTCATTGTTTTGGGAGCTTAATATAATGCAGATTCGGTGAAGTCGTCGAGATGAAGTCAGATTTAATACTGTGGTGATTCAACGTTTTGAAGGGGATCCATATATACATATATATGGTTTACTATTATAATAGTGATGTTTACCTGTGCGACTGTGTAAATGTTGAAAGTTACATTATCGAAATACAAATTTTCGCATAGATGCATTGTCGGCACCCATTTGATCGAATCATATCTGAGATTGGTATTTCCGCTATTGCAGTTATGAATTCATAATTATGCACATCGAAGGTGTAAAATGGGCATGCATATGTTTCGATGTGACATGGTATTGTGGTGGAGCCTTTTAATCTCATACAGGATATATGTATATTCCGGTGAAAGCATTACATCTTCCTTCATTTGGATGTCTGATATTGTGAACAATAGCAAGCATGTAATCTGTAGCAGTTGTGCAAAACTGTTCTATTCTGTAGTCAGTTTTATTTTTAATTTGTTTTTCTAGGCTCTTCAGTGTACACAATGGCAAATAATGATACAGACAATAGTCCTGGTACTACTGGAAAAAGATATTTGACTATATTGTCACAAAAAGGCCATAGTATGCATTGTATAGATGGATATCAATATTATTTGGAGAAAAGTAATTCTAGTATACAATATTGGTGCTGTATTTTAAAAAGTACAGGTAAATGTAGAGGGTGGTATATAACAGAATTAATGCCCACAGGTGATATTTTAAAAAAGAGTACTGGGCATCTTCATGGTCCAGATATTGTGAAGGTAGAGCAGTTGAAGGTTCATGAAAAAATTAAAAGGAGAGCTGAACAAACCATGAAAGAAACTTGCAAAGTTGTGTCGGAAGTCCTTGCAGGCACTTCCACAGATGCAGTAACAACATTACCCAATACAGATGCTTTAAAGCAGTCAGTTCATAGGCTACAGAGAAATGAACATAGTATACCTACTGTCCAACTGACATAATTGAAAGACTTGACCCCAGACATGTTGCCATTAAAGCAAGGCCACTTTATTATTAAACATAGGTCATTCTAAAGTCATGTATCTGATGTTGTTATCCTAACTACAGAATGCAATCTACAACTGTTGTGTGCATCTGAGTTTCTGTTAGTTGATGGTACTTTTCCCTTAAGTACTAACGAATGTAAACAAGTGTACTCAGTGCACTGTAGTTTAGAAGGCAGTGGACACAGTAAAGTGGTGCATATTGTGCATGGAATACCACCATCTAAATGTGAAGAGTGTTATGACCAGTTTTGGAAAACATTGTTATGTTTATATAATGGGTCTCATCTGACATTAAAACCTAGGCTGGTATCAAGTGACTTTGAAAAGGGTGGAGTGAGCAGCATTATTAAACATCTCCCCGACAGTGTTCCAAAGGGATGTTGGTTCCATTTTTGCCAAATTTTGTGGCGCCAGATTCAGAAATTGAATTTAACTACACTATATGGTAATGATACTCAGTTTGCACTATTATGTAAGCAGATTCCAGCTTTGACTTTTATTCCTACAGAGGATGTATTGTCAATGTTTAATTCTATTATGCAGGCAATGGGTGAAAATGGTTCTGCTTTATGTGATTTCTTTAAAAATAATTATATATTAGGGAGACCACGTCATTATGGTGTTTGTGGTTGTACCTCAGAAAGGCAATCACCATTGTTTGACATGTATTTTTGGAATAATTTGGAAACTTGTACTCAGGGATACCCAAGAAACCAAAATGTAGTTGAGGGTTGGCATCATCATTTAAGAAGTCTATTAAGGAAAAAAAATCTGTATATAATGAATGCATTGTTTGGAGCAAAACCATTTAGAGGACTTAAATAGTAAAATGTTATGTTGTGTTCCTTCTTCACCAAAGAAACACAGATTGGTTGAAAAGGAGGTAGTGTTCACAAAGCTGCTTTGTAAACATGAGCAATTTTCTCTACAAGGATTTGTTCAATTGGTAGCCCATCACTGCTCATTTTCAAGTGATGTTTACCTATATATATTAATTTGCACCATTTGCTGAATTTATGCTGGTGATGGTTTGTGTGACTTTCCTACTTATTACGTGCATCCGCACTTATGCAACATTGACTTTATATAAACCTTTATGCACCTGATTTCACCTTTTCTAAGGGATATACCATACTTGTCTTGGAGAACAATGAAATGGCAGGTATGATTGTGTTCAGTACGCAAATCTATGTGATTACGTCAACATTTTTTGAGGGGATTAGGATGATTTTGAAACAACAGGACACAATTCACAAATATATGTGGTGTCAAAAATGTCGAGTACAACATTTTTTGGCATTACATTCTATTTTTCGACATTTCTAACATCGAGAAAATTAATTTTCATGTATTACACTCGATACTTTAGTTCAAAATAGTTATGAACTTCTATATAATGATAGAAAACCCATTTGCCCTTATATGGGAAAGTACTTTTCTAAAGGTTCATAGGTTCATAGGTTCATAGGTTCATGGATTTATACTAGGCTATCTGCCCTGAGGCATTTATAAGCCTAGCCCAAATTATTGTGGCTTATGCCACCCCTTATATGAAAAAATACTGTGCCCATTAGTTTGTTGTGCCTCTGTCCAGCAGTGACACAGAGATGATTCCTGGGGTAAACCTACGATCTCCCATCCACAGGTCTAGATTTCTCTTGAACAGAGTCATCGAGGTGCTCTGCCTCACATGGACCGGGATTTTATTCCACAGCATAGGGAGTCTCTGAGTGATAAATCTATCCCTGCAGCACGTCCTATTTATATCCGTGCTAAGGTTTAAGTCGCTTGCTCTAGTGGTTTTGGTGGATTTGGATTTTTTGAGGTGGAGCATGTCCATTAATTCCGGGTTGGACATGGCCTTGTATGTCAGGCACATGTCACCTCTGAGCAGATGGTATGCGACTGAATAGAGCTGGAGTTTCTTCAATCTGGCAGCATATGACAGATTTTGGAGTCCCTTTATCCTTTTGGTGAGGAACTTTTGGGGTCTCTCCAATTGCTGCAGATGTCGGGTGAGATACATCCCGAATGGGGCATTGTACTCGATCATTGGTCTGATAAGTGAAGAGTACAGGGGAACAATGACCTCACTAGATCTGGATGTGAATCCCTTCATGATCAGGTGGGCAATGTAGAAGGTCTTTCTAACCACTTTAGCAATGTGAGTGTCAAACGAACGGCCACTGTCAACCTGGGTCCCCAGGTCCCTGATAACCTCTTCTGTGCTTAGTGGATTGCCACCTATATGGTAGCTTGGGGTTACCTTGTTTTTCCCGAAGGGTATGACTATACATTTTTGGCGTTTAACTTCAGGCCATGGCTCTGGCACCAGCTATCTGTTTCCGTGAGTCCCTTCTGAAGGATATCCATGTCCGATGCACTTTCCACTATGGCGCCCAGTTTGCAGTCGTCTGCAAACTTTGTCAGCCAAAGTCCTCCCATGTTGGCCTGTACTTCTGAGAAGTAGATGCCAAACAATAGGGGGCCAAGGACCGAGCCCTGTGGGACACCACTTGTGACTGGCTTGGAGTCTGACACAGCGCCAGCAACTCTAACCCTGTGGGTTCTGTCCTTAAGCCAGTTTGCAACCCATCTTGTGACATATGGGTTTACATTTAAGCTGGTAAGTTTTTCTACAATACCCGAGTGGGGTATTGTGTCGAAAGCCTTTGCAAGGTCAAGGTAGGCTGTATGGACTGCCTTTCCCTCATCAATGGCCTTGGTGACTGTTTCGAAGAAGTCGACCAAGTTCAAAAGGCATGATCTTCCCTTGACAAAGCCAAACTGGGTCGGGTCCAATGTCTGCAAGTCCCCATATCTTTGTTTATGAGCTCCATTATGATCCTCTCCATAGCTTTGCAGACTAGACTTGTTAAGCTTATGGGGCGGTAATTACCAGGGTCCGTGAGGCGCCGCCTTTGTGGAGTGGGACCACAGTTGCCGTCGCCACTCCTTGGGCACGTATCCTGTGGTAAGGCTGAGATTAAACAGCTGCCTTATGTGCGGGTTTAATTCCTCATTTAGCTCGTGTAGCACACAGCCGGGGACACCATCCGGTCCCATTGATGCTGTGTTTTTAGCTTTAGAGAGAGCAGCTTTCACCTGCGCATTTGAGATGTCCGGGAGGCTACACTCGGCTGGGATAGTTATCTCTCCTTTAGGGGAGAGGGGTGAAGTTTGCACTGAACCTGTCTGCCAGTATGTTGGCAATGTCTGTGGGTTCAGTGATTTTTGTATCATTTTGGACTAATTCTGAGCATATCTGGGAGTTTCCACCCAGGTTCCTAACATAGCTGAAAAAGGCCTTATGATTGTCCTTTGAATCCATGGCAATTTTTCTCTCAAAATTGGCCTTAGTTGATTTTATGAGTGCTCGTATTTTTTACTAATAATGATCAGGGTGACTTCCCTTTTATGGATTTTGTTCTATCATGTAATAGCTTTCTCCTCTTATTGTAAAGTTTGTTAATGGCTGGGGTCCACCAGACTGGACGTTTGCCCTTTGTGGAAAGAGTCTTGGTTTTATTTGGGATTGCCTGATCCATGCAGTCCTGGAGGTGTTCATAGAAGGCATTTGTAAGGGCTTCCGCAGCTTGGGTTGTGGTTTCCTCTGGCTCAGGGGCCTTGAAGGATACCACACCAGTCTTGAGTAGTGTGAAGTTTGCTTTAGAGAAGTTCTTCACTATGGTCTTTTGCTTGGGGTGGGGCGGGATGTGGATTTCCAGTGAGATTAGTTTATGATCAGATCTCACCAATGAGGGATATACTTCCGGTGTGGAGCATTTTGTCCCCATGTTTGTGACAATGAGATCTAGTATATTTTCTCCTCTCATGGGAACAGTGACTAGCTGTTCCATGGCATTTGAATTTATGAACTCCAGGAACCGTTGGGCTAGAAAGTTAGGGCTTGAGTAATGTTCCCAGTCTATATTCGGGTAGTTGAAGTCACCCAATATGATGGTGTTTGGAGATACATTTATACCCTCCAGTGTCTTCAGGAAGGCTGTGTGGGGTTCCTGAGTTTGAGAGGGTGGCCTGTAGCATGCTACAATTTGTAGAGCAGTTTTGCCTATGGTTAGTTGCACCTGGATGGTTTCCGAAGCTTCGTGCGTTGCCACCAACCTGGAGGTATGAGTATCCTTTATGAATATGGATACACCCCCTCCTTTTGTGGTGTGGTCCGGGTTTTGGGGCCGGAACGCATGATATGAGGTAAAACCTAATAGTGCCGGGGTGCTCTCAGGAGCCTTGAACCAGGTTTCAGTTACAGCACAGACATCGATGTTCTCCATACTGAGAAGGGCCTCGAGTGCGTGCATTTTGAGATTTAGACTTCTGGCATTGAGCAGCATTACCCTCAGTTTCTTCCTATTTTTGTTTTCTAGGGTGGTAGGTTTAGAATTTGAGCCTTGCCTAAAAAAGGCACTATGGGGGTGGCAAGAGCCTTAGCCAATATCCGGAATCCCAGGGTGACAGGTGCAAGCCATCCCTTGAAGCAGCGTGGCTTGTCAAGCATGTCATCCCAGGCAGACAGACACTGGATCCCCTTTGAATGACACCAGACATTAAGCCAATTGTTAAAGCTGATCATCTTGTCTCTATATTGTGGCATCATTCTTGGTGAAGGAAGGATACTGCTCAGGGTTAGGGTCATACCTGCCTGGGCTACATAATCAGAGAGCTCCTCTATGTCTCTTTTCATGTAGTCCAGGGAGGTGCGTCTCAGGTCATTCACACCAGCATGGACAATGACTGTGTCATATTTGTACTTGCCGTGGAGTGACCCGAGTGCTTGTGTTATGTGGCGGATTCTAGCGCCCGATAGGCAGCTTACTGTGACCCTCTCCTTGTTCAGCCTGGTGAGTGGGACATCAGTGTGTCTGACTATGGAGTCACCTATGACAAGTATGTTTGGTGTTGTATTTGGCCTTAAGGGCTGTGACTGCTTTGCACACTGCTTTTGTGGTTTATGTGTTGCTTGTGGGGTGTCTTGAGGTAGCAGTTGTTTGGGTGTCTGCTTTGGAGGCCTCTGCTGTTTAGGTAAATTTTTACTCAGAGCCTCCAAGTATGTCTTTGTGTGTTTATGTGTTTGATTCAGTGGAGTGGTAGCATTATGTGAGGCTGGTTTTGTGGTGTGTGTAGTTGCCTTCTCCTCCTGTCTGGTCTTGCCAGTCCTGAGTTGAGAGAGCTCAGCCTCCAGTTTGGCTAAATAGCTGCATCTCTCGCAAGTATTTGTGTTATGTGGGAGGAGGAGAGGGTTGTCTGTGTACATGAGGCAGTTATAACATTGCCTCAAGATTCCCAGATTCACCAGCTGGACCAGAGAGGAGATTGACAACTGACCTTCGGACATGCTAGAATAATATTGGGAAATCCTTAATTGAAAACAAGGGCCAGTGGGGAGTGAGGGTGTAGTGCTTTTAATTTTTAGTGCTGACTTATATAATTGCTTTAGTGAGCAAGTGCCAGGTAACTTGAGTGCAATGTGTTACAAGTAACTAAATGCAAAACAACAAACAGTAACTTTCTTTCAAGTGAAACAAGGAAATAAGTACAGTAAGCAATGCAGATATCACTAGTGATCCACAGAAGCTGAGAAGTTGCGTATTAGGTGGAATTAGCTTCCAGGAAATAACAAGCAAACAAACAACAAGCATATAAACAAAGCTAGATTCAGTAGGCCTGGATCTAGTCTATGCTAGAGCAAACAAGGTGAACCAATTTCAGTAAGATACAGTTCAAATATTCAGGCACTATAAACCTTTAACCAGAAAATTCCCAGCTCAGAAGGGCAGAGTCCAGCCTCTTCTCCACAAGAGTGCAGACCACGAACCTTCTTAATGTAAAATAACTGGCCTGAAGCCCAAGTGCCTAAACCAGAACTAATACACTTGGACACTGGGCTCTCAATCAGCAGTTCCCAACTTAGAAGGATGAAAGCTACCTGTCCTGCCACCACAGTGCTTGCCACAAACCTTCCTAATGTAAAACAACTGGTCTGAAGCCCAAGTGCTTAATCCAAAAGACTTGAATGATAGCTACACTTTAATCAAGTTACAACCAAGCAGTAATAAATACCATTGAATACTTTAGAGAATGTCTGGATTAGTGCTCAAGTTACACAAACAAAGCTAGATCCAGCAGGCCCGAATCCAGTCTATGCCACAGCAAACAAGGCGCACCAACTTCAGTAAGAAACAGTTCAGATATGCATGCACTATAAGCCTTTAACCAGAAATTCCCAGCTCAGAAGGGCAGAGTCCAGCCTCTCCTCCCACAAGAGTGCAGACCACGAACCCTCTTAATGTAAAATAACTGGCTTGAAAGCCCAAGTGCTTAAACCAGAATTAATACACTTTTAGAATAACAGACACTGAGCCCTCAATCAGCAGTTCTCAACCTAGAAGGATGTAAGCTACCTGTTCTGCCACAACAGTGCAGACCACAAACCCTCTCAGTGCAAAACAACTAACTGGTCCAAAGCCCAAGTGTTTAAACCAAAAGGCTTAGAATGAGTTACACCAAGCAGTAATAAATACAATTGAGTATTTTAAGATGATGCAAAAGTAAAAAGAAGTAGGTAAAAACACAAGTACAGTAAAAGCAGATGAATTTTTTTTTTTTTTTTTTTCTGAACAAGTGCTGAGATCAAAGAAACAGATTTGAGTGCTGAAACTAGAAAACTGGCTAGTTATAAGAAAAAAACAAGCTAGAAGGCTTCCCTCAAACACAGAAGGGCTTGGGGGCTCAGAAGCCTACAAATAGTCTGTACCACTTAACAAGAAAGGCAGGAAATAAGCTTAATTTTTTTTTTCTATTTCCTAGATGCTCTCTTTGTACACAGTAGGAGTGCCTGAAATCAGAATATGATCTCACTGCACTCAGTTGAGTGAGCAAATGAGATGGGCCCAGAGGCAGGCTGAGGGGCGGGCAGTTTCAATGCCACTAAGTACTTAGCTGGCCAAGCTGAAGTTTTAAAGCAGGAATTATTTCACATGCACCAGTTTAAATATGCAAGGACAGGAAATCAAAGAATGTGGCTACCCCCACACCTGTAATTACTAGCAAATAACAAAATTCAGCCAACACTAGCTTTAGTTCGAGTTACTGAAGAGCAGAATAACTTGAGATAAAAATTCCTTCAACACTCCTTCATACACAGTTTAAATCAATTTAAATACTGTATTTTTAAAAAAAAAAGTGCAGAAAAAGGTACTTAAATTCTCTTATACGTCCAGTTGAATATAACCAAGTACTTAGCTGGCCAAGCTGAAGTTTTAAAGCAGGAATTATTTCACATGCACCAGTTTAAATATGCAAGGACAGGAAATCAAAGAATGTGGCTACCCCACACCTGTAATTACTAGCAAATAACAAAATTCAGCCAACACTAGCTTTAGTTCGAGTTACTGAAGAGCAGAATAACTTCAGATAAAAATTCCTTCAACACTCCTTCATACACAGTTTAAATCAATTTAAATACTGTATTTTTAAAAAAAAAAGTGCAGAAAAATAAACTCTGATTGGAACCCATCAAATCCAGATCATTTGTAAGACTTTAGGAAAGAAATCAGCCCTAGCATTACAGACAGAGTGAATAAGGCTTTAGTCAAGTCCAACGTCATCTGTTTCAGTTTAGAAAGGGTAGTCTATATAATTTAAGAGCAGATTTGTCACACCTCCTAGGAGCCTTTTCAGACCTTGTTTGGACTACAATGAAGGAAAAGCTTTTTGCTAAATTGATATAACTTTGGGTTAGTAAGAGGAATAAAATAAAAACATAGTCCCCCAAAAATAAATTTTAAAATAAAATTCCAACCTCAGCAGAGAACAAGCAACAATTTAATAATAATAAAAAGTACTTTTTTACTGGTTTGTGGACTCCAGCATAATTATACAATGTTTCTAATTTATTTTTAATTGATATTTAATCACTTACAAAATACTTTAAAGTATTGGTATTTTAAGGGTTAACAACTTGGAGTGGTCGTTAATTGATTGATTAAGAAGGGTATTTAAAAAGTGAAGTAATGGTACACCATTATCTGATGAAGTCTTGTTTGTGAAGATGAAAACACTCATCATTGTCCTGTCATTTTATTTTATTTTAGTTTATTAAGTGTTGGTTGTTCTCTGCTGAGGTTGGATTTTATTTAAAAATGTATTTTTTTAGTAATAGGAATAACCCAAACCAGGATTGTTAATTGCAGCTACTCTTGGTGAAACGAAGATCTTCAGACAAATATCAGATGCACAAAAGGCCCAATAGATGACTCATACTCCTCATTTGTAAAGTAGTAGATTCCTTCTTCGTCATGTATTTTTTTACAGATACAATTTAGGTCAGTGTAGCAAGGCAATGTATTTACATTTAATATGTTTTGGTAACACTCATAAATGTTACAAATTCTTTCTGAAGTAATCCAGCCTTCTGTACATACCTGCCAACTTCTTTGCTAGTTTTTTTTCCTTAATACATAAAATCATCACTTAAAAACTGCATTTTTTGTTTACTTGGGTTATCTTTGTCTAATATTTACATTTGTTTGATGATCTGAAACATTTAAGTGTGACAGACATGCAAAAAAGTAAGAAATCAGGAAGGGGCAAATACGTTTTCATTGCACTGTATATAAATATATATATATATATATATATATATATATATATATATATATATATATATATATATATATATACATATATATATATATAGATACACATAGAGATAGAAATGGATGCATGTCAAAATATCAAAGATTCAATATATCTAAACTCATGCCATGATACCCACACACCCTGCAACTTACATATATCAACTCTGGGTCTCATAACACTGAGTTTTAGATATTTTGTGTCAGCAACAGCTTTTAGATATTTTGACTTTACATCAAATTAATATAACCCATGTATATATATATATATATATATATATATATATATATATATATATATATATATATATATATATATATATATATATATATATATATATATATATATATATATATATATAGATATAGATATAGATATATGTATAATCTATATCTATGCAAAATATCTGTGATATAGTCATTGCATTTGTTTTAAATCTCTCAGGGCAAGAGTTTTGGAGACCATTGTCCTCATAGTGAGGTGGCAGTAGTCAGTGAAGTCTTGCAGACAGTCTCTACTAATGTAGGTGCTGAAGATATAGAACAAAGAGGACTAAAACCCTTGTCTGTAAGACATTACAGAGTCTGCTGAAAAGGCAGTGTGTTCTGAACTGGCCTAGTGGCAAGACAGGAATAACACAATGGGTCTTAATGATTTATTAGAAGAAGAAATAGGCATGCATGAGAATGTTATTACATCAGCAGACTGGAATACTGTGAATATTTGGATTTGCAGTTAATAGTACAAGGACTTCATTGCAATGCATGCCACACAAATTCCTGCTATAATTTTGCATGGCCCATGTTTACATACAGTTCTTCTTTTAACATCCAAACCATCATTGCATAATCCCAGCTGTTTGCAGTACCATGTGCACAATGTTTGTGCCTTGTCCAGATATTGCTGCAGTGGTGCACTCATCACATGTGGCCTGTTTCTGGTATACCAAAAGAATAATCTGAAACCTTATAAGAGATCTACCATGAGTAAAATGGAAATAATGCAGCGGAAATATACCAAGAGCATCGATGTATGCTCATAGATTCATAGGCTAATAGGTGTGTACTAGGCTAATGACCACAAGGACCTTTTTAAGGTTAGCAATGCATCCCAAATAATAGACAAGTTCAGGTACCTTTGATAAGTGCAAGCAAGGCCTTGGGAGTGAAACATTTACAAGCAGTGGCCTGGGAGAAGAACCATTTGCATGCTGGCTCTGTACATTAGAGAAACAGGTGCTAAACCAGGAATGAATTTCATATTCCTCATCCAATTGTCCAAGTTACACTTGAATTGGGTTAGGGAGGAACTCTGTTTCACATGGATGGGAGCCTGTTCCAGAGAAGGATAGTCTCTGGTATACATACCTGTCTCTCTTTCAGGATCTTTTTATATCACAGACAAGGTATAAGACTTTATAATTAGTATTTCAGGTGCTGTTTGTTTAGTGAATATGCAGGAGGTCCATTTGGGTGGGGTCTGACAATGCCTTCTATACCAGGCAAAGATCTCCCCTTAGCAGCCTGTGGGAGATAGACTACAGGGATAGGGTTTTCAGGCAGTCTGCATAAGAAATGTAACGTGCACCCTGTATTAATAAACTCAAAACACGAGGCACAGTGCAAAATAAACCAATAAACAGAAAAAAACACTGTGAAGAGTTTAACTTTGCAATAAATTTGATAGAATATCTTGGCTGTCCGGTGCGGATTTGTCCTCTTCACAGTATTTTTGCTGTTTATTGCACCCTGTATTCTTTTAGTGAGGAACTTCTGTGGATGTTCCAGTTTTTTGATGTGCCTGATTAGGTACATACAAAGAGACTATTGTGCTCAAAGATAGGTTTGATGAATGCCGACTACAGTGGAACAATGACATCCTTGGACTTAGATGCCATAACTTTGTTTATAAGTTACACAACATAGAATGCTTTCCTCACTACTGTAGACACATGATGGTCAAAAGTTAGATTGCTGTCTATGCATGTCCCCAAGTCCTTAACTCCTAGGTCAACTCTTAGGGTGTGTTGTCAGTATGATAGTTACCAGTGGTGGATGAATTCCCAAAGGATACTATTATGCAATTCTTGGCATTTAGTTTTAGACCATGTCTAAGGCACAAGTTGTTTTTCTGTGTCAGCCTCTCCTGGAAAACATTTGTGTCAGAGGGGGATTCTATGACTGCTACTGCTTAGCAATCATCTGCCAATTTAGTCAGCCAGAGACCCTAGACATTGACCTAGGCTTCAGAGAAGTCAATGCAAAAAAAAGTGGTTGCAGAACTGATGCCTGAAGGACTCTACTGGTGAATTGCCTCTTTCTTGAGGTGGAATTCCAATTTTTAACTTCCTAGGTTAAGTCTGTGATCCAGATGTCTTGTCCTCTGAGCTGTTTGTTTAGTTTGATGAGAGTGATTTTTATCCTGATGGATGCTATGCCTCCTAATTTTTGCCATCATTTTCTTCCTTCTGTTATACAGCCTATCAATGTTGTGATTCCACCAGGTGGCTTTTTTTTTCCAAGCATCTTTATTAAATTTACACATATGACAAAGGCAGTCTTACATTTATATAAATGAAAAACATACAAAATGACATCATTACAAACAGTTTACATCACAGACACCACTTAAACAACTGTAGTTGTAAACATTATAAATCACTTATAAACCGTCCAGTCATTCTCAGTTAAGCATTATATACAGTAGTTCATTCAAACCCTGCCTCTTAAACCTCATTCCTGCTCTGCATGTATTGTTCCCACAATTCCCATGTTTTCCTATGTAGTTTTCTCCTTCCCTTTTTTAAAGATCCCAATTCCATTTGTTTTATCTCTGTTACTATAATCACTAGTTCTAGTAAAGTTGGTTTAGACTTTGATTTCCATTTTCTAGTAATTGCTTATTTGGCAGACACCATAATTAGACTCAGCAAAGCTTTACTATGTCTAGGCAATTCCAATTCTGTAGCATAACTAAAAAAAATTATCTCCCCAGTCAGTACAATCTGCTTACCCTGCACCTCTAAACAAACAAAATTAGAACAGAAGGCACCAAAGCAGTAAATCCACAGTGAGAGGAACCAGCCCGTAGGATGAAGCATAAAATAACTTTTAATTGTATCAAACTTTAAAAACCGTACCAGGTCTTCTTTTCACCAGAAAGAACTTTTTTAAATTAATTATAGCTTTAAGACTTAATTATGGTTTATAGTCACATGGTTGGAGGAGAGTCCTATATTAATGGCTCCCTTCTAGTATGCAATCCATCTTGATAAAGCTTGGTATTTGAGCCAAGCGCTTGATTTTAATTGTTTTTTGATGTAATTCAAAGTTCTTTCTGGTGAAAAGAAGACCTGGTACTGTTTTTAAAGTTTGATACGATTAAAAGTTATTTTATGCTTCATCCTACGGACTGGTTCCTCTCACTGTCGATTTACTGCTTTGGTACCCAGAACCTCTGACAGAGTGGCCTGCAGGGAATCCGGAAAGTCTGCCAGCTTATTATACTTCCAAAAATATGTTCACAGCTACCTCTTTCCTGCCCATCACACCTCCAACATTTTATATCCACCTGAGGAAAAATTCTTTGGAGTCTACTTGGGGTATAAAAATATCTATGTAAACACTTCCAGGCAAAGATCCTAATTCCTCTAGACTTTGTTGCATATTTGGGAGATATACACATATCCCCCATTGTCTCTTTGTGAATTGCTTATCCAATCTCTCTCTTGCCAATGCTTTCTAAGCTCCTCTGATTGATTCTTATCATTATCATGCAATATTTGATATGCTTTACTAATTATTCCTTTTTAAGTTCAGCTTCTGTTTCAGATTCTATTAAAAACTCTACCAGTGTTGGTCTTTCATTTAGCAGCCCCCTATTTCTTTCTCTTTGCCTACACTCTGATATCAATCCTTGATAGGGAAGGCAATCTCTAACCTGTAGTCCAAATAAATTCTTGGCCTCTTCCCATTCTATTACCTTTCCTTTTCCAGTTATTTGCTCCCAATACCTTGATTCCTTTGCAAGGTTTGTCCAAAAAATTCCAGCCCACGAGTTAGTTCTGTCTATGAGCCAGTTGGCTATCCCCCAGGTGACATAAGGCTTTATACCTAACCTAATGAGTTTGTTTACAATGCCCAAGTGTGGTATGGTGTCAAATGCCTTGGCCAAATCAAGTTAGGCAGTTTGAACAGTTTTGCTCTCATACATTACTTTGGTGATCTTCTCAAAGGCATTCACTGGGTTGAGTAGGCATGACCTGCCCTTGACAAACACAAACTGGGTTGGGTCACGTGTTTGGAGGTTTCCTATAATTATTGATCATTTTCATGATAATTCTTCTTATGGTTTTGCACATGAGACTAATGAGACTTATAGATCTGTACTTTCCAGGATCTGTAGATGGCCCACCATTGTGTAGAGGGATGACTGTTGCTGTCGATGTAGTATTCTTGGCCTTAGAGATAACATTGAGGACTTGTTCCCTAGTGATAGTAGGGGGAGTGTTATATTTGATGGCATTTCCTGATGGGGGGTTGAAGGGGAGAGAGGGGTAAAGTTAAAGCTGAATTTGTCTGCCAGTAAGTTTGCTATATCTTCTGGATCATTATAGGTGGCTCCATTAACAATGAGCTCTGCACACAATTGTGTATTATTTTTGAGGTTACAGGCATAGCTAAGGAATGATTTGTGGTTGTTCTTGACCTGGGAGACCAAATTTACCTCATGTTTGGCTTTGGTAAATTTTATTTGTCCTCTGAGCTGTTTGTTTAGTTTGATGAGAATGATTTTATCTTTCTGGACACTATGCCTCCTAATTTTTGCCATGATTTTCTTCCTTTTGTTATGCAGCCTATTGATGTGTGAATCCACCAGGTGGCTTTTTTCTGAGTTAGTTCTGTCTATGAGCCAACTGGCTACCCCCCAGGTGACAAAATATATACCTAATGTACTGAATTTGTCAACAATGCTGAAGTGGGGTATGGTGCCACATTCCTTGGCTGGTCAAGTTAGGCACAGTTTTTCCCTCATCCATTGCTTTGGTGACCTTCTCAAAGAAGTCCATCAGGTTGAGTAGGTATGACCTGCCCTTAGTGGTAGAATGCAGAAGTCCATGAAGTCATCAGAAGAAAGAAATAGTTTAGGAAAAAGTGGGAGATAGAAAAGATGTACCAGGTCAAGTAGGAATGCTGGTTGGCTAACAAAGATGCTATGAAAGGAGTTGCAATAGCAAAGAGCAGGGCATTGGAGGCACTCTATCAACTTCTGGAAATCACTTAGTAGGTGGAAAAAAGAAACTATATCAGGTTGCTAGTCAAAGAGAGAAAGAAAAAGAAGCTAATCAGACACCCTTCATAAGGGATGCCAACAGCAACCTGCTCACCAGTCCACAGGACATCAAAGGCAAATGGAAGGAGTACTTTCAGAAGCTTCTGAATGAAAAAAAAAAACAACAGAAGCTGTAGTCCCCCAGGCACAACCTATGATGACAGAAGAAGAGGAGCCTACACTAGAAGAAGTAAGAACAGCACTAAGGAAAATAAAGTCAGGGAAAGCAGCAGGCTCAGATGAGGTTGCAGCAGGTATGATAATGATGCTGGGTGAGATCAGGGAGAAATGACTCCTGAGGGTACTCATAGCAGTGCGGATAGAAAGACATATCCCAGATGACTGGAGAATAAGCATACTCCTGCCAGTGTACAAGAACAGTGGGGGCATCCACAAATGTGGACAGTACAGAGGCATCAAACTCCTATCACATTGCATGAACGTTCTGGAGATGGTGATTGATAAACGGATATGCAGAGTAGTATAAAGTAAGATGGGATATGAAAAGTTCAGATTCAGATCGGGATGCAGCACAACTGATCCAATGTTTGCAGTGAGACAGATAGTTGAGAAGAAGCTAGAGATGTGGAAAGAGACCAATTGGGCATTCCTAGATTTGGAGAAAGCATATGACAATGTCCCAGGAAAGCTGACTTCAGCTGTACTGTGGTAGTTTGAAGTCCAGAAGCACTGGTAGAATTAGTGTAGGCTATGCACAGGGTGGCCACGGTGGTGAAGTGGTTAGCATTGCTGGCTCACAGAAAGAGTTTCTCTGGTTTGATCCTCGGCTGGGGTGCCTTCTGTGCGGAGTCTGTATGTCCTCCCTGTGGTTGTATGGATTTCCTCCAGGTCCTCTGGTTTCCTCCCACATCCCAAAGACATGCTGTAGGTGGATTGGACACTATAAATTGGCCCTAGGTGTGAGTGTGTGCATGTGTGTACCTTCTATGGAAGGTTGGGCACCGGGCTGGCAACTTGACACCGTAAAACTCCACTGCCAATCATGACAGGACAGGTGATCCGCTGTGGCAACCCCTAACTGGGAAAAGCCAAAAGAAGAAGAAGAAGTGTAGGCTATGCACAAGGACCCAATTACTTAAGTATGAACAGTGTTCGGTCTCACAGAAGGGTTCCCAGTGGGAATGAGTGTGCACCAAGTTTCATCTCTGAGTGAACTGTTGTTCATACTTGTGATGGCCTACATTAGCAAACAGGTTGGAGGGGACAGATCAGCAAAGCTGCTGTATGCAGCTGATGTGGCATTACAGGCAGATTCTCAGCAAGAACTTCAGCAAAGGATAGGGGAATGAAATGCAAAACTGAAGGCACATCGGATGAAACTAAGTACAGATAAGACAGTAAAAATGTCAGCAAATTGGGGAAATTAGTTGAAACTGAGAACTGAAATAGAAGGGAGGATAGTGAAATATTTAGGGAGATATTCTGAAGTCAGATTAGATAGCAGCTAATCAAGCAGTACTTACTGAAAAGAAAGAATTAGCTTTGTCAGGAACGAAGAAAAGAGGGGATTTATTTGATTGGCTAATGCCTGGTTACTACTAGTGCTGGTTTCACAACAGCTTCACTCTGCCGGGATACTATGTCCCGGGATACAATGCCCCTTGTCTTCTTTGCAGAAGCATAAAGTAGCACCAATCCCAAGATGAGCTGTAGGCCACAGGTGTTTGGGTGATGAACGGTCTTTCACCAGATGATGCAGGTGTGTGTGGGCTTCTTTTAATCTTTTCCTGGTAGATGGCTTGAATAGCAACCAAACTGATCAGAAAGGTCCAACACAGGCACTCACTGCCCAATCAGAGATTGTCAAGAATCATTACCCTCTACTCCTTCTATAACGAGGAGCAAAATATAAGCACAAACTCCAAGATGGCACCTATGCAGCAGTTATTAGGCTTTCTGGTGATCAGTAGTATCCAGGAAATAATGTCAGAATGCTCCTTCTCTCACTAGGAGCAAAACAGAAGCACTAATAACAAGATGACTACTGACAGGCACAATGTGGCCTCTTCAATAGTTGGTGGTCTTGGGCTAGAATGCTGCAGATTTTAAAGGTAAGACAGAAAAAAATGGGTTAATATTTTAAGAGTTGCAGTGTGCACTAAGCACTTGGATATGAAAGAGGGAGTAACTCAAACTTTTGCAATCTAAGGGGACAGCCACTAACTTTAAAAGAGCAAGATAGATTGGAAGAGGGTTGGCCCTTAGTGTTCTGGCTCTATGGAATGCAGTGGGATGGCCAATGAATTTAACTAGCTGAGGGGAATGATTTCACAAAATGATAATTTTGTGCTTATTGACAATAGCCAGTGAAAGAAGTCAGACAATGAAGGATGTTGTCAAATTAACATAACATGCAGGTGACTATCAAGACAGTTGAGTTTAAAAACACAAGAGTACCAAACTGGGAGTGGGGGAAAAATTAATTTCTGTGTAACTCACATCTGTGGTCTCTTTCCTAGTTTAAATATGCAATTGAAAGCAGAATACAAATAAAACACAACAGTGTAAAGAAAATATGCCTCAATATACAACACAGAAGAAGGCAATGAAGTAATACAAATTACAAGAAAGAAAAAAACAAACAAACCTTTCCCTGAAAAACAATCTATGGCAGAGTATGAGTGAGCTTTTCCAGTGAAAGTTTAACTTATTATGAATGATTAAAATGTAAGAACCTGTACAGTGTTGCCTTATTCAGGCATATGGGGCATTTATAAACAACTATCTATGGGAATGTTTGGGGCTATCAAACAGTAGCAGATAATCATCAGACAACCCGTGCAGGAGATTTATATAAGAATGAGAGATGCATTGACTGATTCTCTGAGAAAGCTGAAATATGGAATAGACTACTAAATTATATTAACGCAAGAACTATTCTGGATATTTTTAAGAACAGGTTAGACACTTACTATGGGAATGACTGCTTTGGTATATTGGCAAGCTGGAAGAACATTATTGCCCAATGCCTGAAATATTTTATGTATGCATGCATGCATGTATGTATGTGTGTGTGTATTTATGTATATTTATATGTATATGTGTGCATGTTTGTATGTATGTGTGGATGAGTGTATGTATGTTTGTGTGAGTATGTATGTATGTAGGTATGTATGCATTCCTTTGTTATCAAATAGCCCAGTAAAGCTTCTTAGAAGTTAATTGCATTTGTATGTATGTGTGTGTGTGTTGTGGGGAGGAGTTTGTGGAGCCGATGTTTCCTTTAGAATTTCCTCCTTTACAGATTATCAAATTAAGACTTATTTTTTGGAAATGTGCAGTTTTGCAGGACAAACCATACCAGCAACCAGTGCAAAGAAATGGACATCACTTTGTTGCCAAAATAAAAGCTCACATTCACAGAATTTGAGTTGTTTCTCTTGTTTCTTTTCATATTAGGTTGTTTCAAACTTTATTTGATATTCTTGGATGATATTTTTGCTTTATGGGATGGTCCTGGAAGTACTGTTATCAATTTCACGGATTATTTAAACAACATCTCAAACTTTTTAAAATTTACATTCACTTTTAGTTATGAAAGTATAAATTGTTTAGAATATTTAAGAAAATGTATTAAACATCATATTATACTCCATTGATTATTAATATATAAACTTTCTAATGCTCTGCAGTATTATGACAAGGGTATGAAGGATTTATAGCTATGTTTGAGCAGCACAGTTTAGATTTAATGGAGTTACTTATCAAATACAATACTGATTTGATTTCTGAATTCCTAAAAGAGATTGAGGGGTTAAGTATTAATATCCATATGAATTTATTGTTTGAAAATTATCAGCAGCATTATAATAATGCATTTAGTATAATAGATAGAAAATGTGATGAAATAGTGAAAAACATGAGAAATTAAATCGAGACATGAAACAATGCAGTAAAAATATGGCATACTCACTTAAAGTTAAGAGGGAAGGAATTGGCCCCTATACAGTTTGGGTGTGTATTACCAACAGGAGGTTATGAATAACAAAGTAATAGTTGATGCTGAGACAGTAGATGAGGGGTGCAACTATACACATTCCAATGCAGATGGGTTGTATGGTTTAAAGAATGAACAGGATTTTCAGCTCTTACACAACTTGGAATGCTTAGCAAATTGAACACAAACAATAAATGATACAGGACCAAGATCAGGGAGAGATTATCCAGTTTTTCACTATCGAGACAGGGCTTTCAAAACAAAAGGGAAAAAGAAAGGTCAGATATGATGATTCCATTGGATCCAAATTTAATTATGTATTTATGTAATGGCTATAATATATTAGGTTATAGTCACATAGTTGTTACTCCAGAGCACTTTTTTATCTTTGAAAATGGAATACAGTTTATTCCTTCAAAAATGTTTGGTATAGAAAATTCTTTGATAGAATTAAAATTATTTATAAGAAAATTACATTTAGCTGTTTACTTTCAGGATAAGAATGAGTGCCATCTCAATATGAAATTTAATAATTCAATTGCAAAGAAAATAATTTGCTTAACCTGATGATGCATTCTATCATTCAAGCTTTCGAAAACACATGTATGGACGATCTATACAGATTAGTGAAAGAAAAACATACTAAAAAATTAATCTGACTGTAAAAGATAAAGACATACTTAATTCCTTGGTCAAAGATAAATCTATTCATATTATGGAGCCTGACAAAGGTGATGGAACTGTACTTTATGATACAATAGATGATTCATGTGCAATGAGTGCTGTATTATATGACACCAACACATATATTTTTGTGTCTAAAATGAAGATCAACATCTCCTATAATAAAACTGATTTGGCACTCAATTAATTCTTATTTGAATATGGGATTTCTGAGAACATTTATGACTTTCTCAGAGTTCATTAGCTGGTGATACCCACAACTGTTGGTATCTTGAAAATCCACAAGGATGTAAAAACACTTTTGATTCTTGACAACAATTTCATATTTTTGAAGGGTGAAATTTTAAAGCAGATGAAATGTGTGGTTACAGGACTCTGCCTGCACCCACATTTATGCTAATCTAGTTTTACTAGTATGTCTAGTTTTACTAGCATGGGAAAAAGTATGTTTTTAATTCTGTATTCTATAAATTGTGTAAACTTTATTCCTGGATGATATTTTTTATTTCATGGGATGGTCCTGAAAGTGCCATTAAAATTTTCATGAATTATTTAAACAATATCACAAACTTTTTAAAATTTATATTCAGCTTTAGTTATGAAAGAGTCAATTATTTAGATACTACAATTAGGCATTCAGAAAAAGTTTTTTCATCTAGGATTTATAGAAAAAACACATTTAGTAACACTTACGTTCATGTTAAAAGTGCTCATCCTTTCATGTTAAAAAAAAAAAGTCTATTTTAAAGGACAATGCATTAGAGTTGTTAGAATGACCCTCTACTCTGGATGAGGCTAATTATGAGAGTGAAAAGCTCAGAAAGATGTTTTTTGATAGGGGCTGTCCTGAAGACCTTATCAGTAAGATAAGTAAGGAGGTAACTGATCAATTGGGGGAAAAGTATAAACCACTATTATATACAAGTTTAATCAGGGAACTTGTATGTTCTGCGCAGGATTCTATTTTAGGTTTTCAGATACCCTATTTAAACAATATAATGATAGTTCTAAATATGTAAAGAACATTGTGAATAAATATTGGCCTATAATGAGGGAGAATTCAGCTGTCTTCAGTGTGTTAGGAAGACAACCACATTTTGTTTTTAAGACAGAACAGAGCTTGAAAACCCTGTTTGAAAAAGACAACAGGTATGATGCCCAAAAAATTAATAATAACAAAGCTAATAAAAACAACAAAGAGGAAGCAAAAGTGTGGTTCTTGATGTGACAAATCATCACATTGTCTGCCTTGCTCTACAAAGTAAGTAGAGGATATTATACTTGTCTTAGATTCAGTCAGGAATATAGTGAAGCTCAGTTTAGATAGTTTAGATATTGGTTATTTTTATTTGTCTGAGCCTGTCCTTCAATGTTATTTTAAATATTTCCTGTGATTTGAACTGTGATGTCACTGTGAATATATACTTAGTATTTTCTTCTTCCTTTATTATTTATTATTGAATATATTTAAACCTTTCATTGTGGCTAGTATTTGTAGAGATATTTAAGTTTTGAGAGTACTTGCATATTTATTTGGTGACACTGTGTGGGCCACTCCTAATAGCATTGCTCTGGGTCAAACTACCATTTGTATTAGTAGTAATATTACACAATAAAATTGGACACCCTTTGTTAAGGGCCTTAAAGTAGCCAGTGAGGGGTTCTGCTGACAGTGATAACTGCCTTATATTCTGGGAAAAAGGGGGCATAGCTATTAAACCTGTGCCAGCCTTTCCCTGGTATGTGTGTGTATGAGTGTGTGTGTGTGTGTGTGTGTGTGTGTGTGTGTGTGTGTGTGTGTGTGTGTGTGTGTGTGTGTGTGTGTATGCATGTGCATGCATGTGTGCAAATCAAATCAAAAAGAGTGTGTGTGTGTGTGTGTGTGTTTGTGTGTGAGTGTGTGTGTGTGTGTGTGTGTGTGTGTGTGTGTGTGTGTGTGTGTGTGTGTGTGTGTGTGTGTGTGTGTGTGTGCACACAAATCAAATCTCAAAGAGTGTGTGTGTGTCATCTACTTGGGCAGGGACATGACCACTGGCTGGACAGAAAGAGCGTTGGAGGTCTTGAATTGGAACCCTGGCTAAGGACTCAACTCTATAGTTCTGACAGTAGGGAGTCTTATTGGAGATTTGAAGAAAGAGAGAGGAAGCAGCCCCTGCACTGACAGTGCTCTCTGTGTGCTCTTAAGGGAAATTGTGCTTCATTGTGCTTGATGTAGAGACCTTCATCTGGAGATACTATGTGTGTGCCTGTCATCCTCCCCAGTGACCACCCCCCACTGGTGACAGTGGTGGGGACTGAGGCTCCTTAATTACTTGCCCAGAGGTGGGGCATCACATATTGGTTGGCAGTGGTGGGATCACCATATCTCTTATTGGTTGGCAGTGGTGGAATCACCACATCACATACTGGTGAGCAGTGGTGTGGATATTGAACTTCTGTAACCTATAAGCAGTTGTCACTTTAGAAGGTGTCAAGCAGCCACACAATGAACATTCTGAGTTTCATATCACAATCGTTTTATTTATTTGCTTTTGTTATCTTAGTTAGGGAGAGCAGGCAAGGATGTCAGCAGAGGATTATGGAAAGCTGATAAGGAGCCAGGTGGCTGAGATGTGCCAAGCCAAAGGACTGGGGCATGCCAACCTGACTAATGATTGCAGCCCTAATCACAGCTGCATCACAGATCAGCAACCAGAAGGACAACCAGACTGGCACTGGGGATGTACAGCTGTCAGAAACAAGACAGTTCAACTTTTCCCTCAGAGGACTTAAAAATTCATCCCGAGTTAAAAAAAAACTTGAATTGGAGTTTTAAATGTTTGGAATTAGAATCAGCAGAGACACTGCAGCATTTGGAGGTCAAAGCAGAATCAGCAGAGAGAGTGTGGGGTTTGGAAGCTGAAGAAAGTGGCAGGCAGAGGCAACATGAAAAGGAAATGCTCACTCTTTGACAGGGTCATGGAGGTAATGGGGAAGGGAGTAACCATACCTCAGAAGCAATAAAGGTCAGTAAACATCTTCCTCAGTACCAAAAAGGTGATCATTTTTATAGTTTTATTCATATATTTGAAAGAGTATGCAGCCAGTATAATGTTGACCAAGGACTCTGCATACAATTCCTGATCCCCTTACTCCATGATAAAGCTGTAGCTGCTGTTTCTCCATTGCGTGATATTGGTTGTTTAGACTATAAAAAAGTAAAGAAATGTTTATTAGAGTGTTTTAAGTAAATACCTGAAACGTATAGAAAAAAAGTTTCTTGAGCATAGACACAAGGCAGATGAAAGTATGTATGATTATATTGCTGAGATAAGCACTTACTTTCATAGGTGGGTGAGTGGGTGTCAGGTCACCACTTTGAAGGGCTGGAAGACCTTTTGGTGGGGGAACAATCCCTTAGCTGGTTGGCGGATAGGGAATGCAACCCTGCATATGAGCTGAGGAAAAAAGGGACTCTCTACTTAGCAAGAAGGGCATCACTGCACAGGAAAGGGATACTCAGTGCTGCACATGAATATAAGAGAACCCATGGTGGGCATCCTAAGCCACCCAACAGAGACCACCAGTAATAGGGGAAGCCACTAGTTCAGGTACACAGTCGGGATCAGGGGTTAAATGTTTTAAATGTAACCAGCGAGGCCATGTATCATAGAGATGTATATGGAGGCAAGGTGAGGAACAAAAGGTAGGGGAGCTAGCAAGTGGGAATAACAGAATGCCAGTGGTAAGTTTCTGGAGACAATAAGGATAGCAAACTACCACAAGAGGTTATACCCTATCTTATTAGATGAAAAGCAGGCCACTGCTAACAGAGGCACAGCCTCTGACCTAACCATGGTGAAGCCTGCAATGGTTAAAGAAGAGCACTACTTGCTTGGGCAGACTACTCCAGTCAGAGAATTAGTAGGGATCCCATTCCAAATACATTTGGCTAGGGTTCACCTTGACTAGGAGGGTGGAAAAGGAAGGAAGCAAGTAGGTGTGTTTGAGGATATCCCTAAAAATGTCCTGATAGGTAATGTGTTTTTGATAATACTGTACCTTGTGTGCATGCACTGACATACAGTCAGGGTTGGAGACAGGCATGCGGGTCTGGTAGCCTGGGGGGACCCAGACGGACTGCACACTTGAAGTCAGGACTGGTGAGGTGGCTTCTTCAGAGAGGGGGCTACCCTGTAGCAGTGAGACTGAAGCTGATGCACAGCTGCTGGTGGATACTAATGTTCCCTTGGACAGAGTGACTGAAAGGGCAGAGGTAAGTAGTAGTACCCAGGCTGACAGTGAAGCACCGCTGTCAGAGGATACCAGACATTTTCTGGAAGTGGAGCTGGGAACGGTTACAAAGAGAGAGTTGAGGCAGGCTCAGCTCTCAGACACTACATTACAGGGCTTGAGGGAGGAAGCCAGAGAGGTGCCCGATTCTCAAGGAAAAGAAGAATCTGTATACTGGGACAAAGGGTTACTGTATACAGAATGGCCTCTGAGGGATGGATAAAGGGTGAGAGAATACAGCAGTTGGTAGTGCCGAGAGCGCACTGTCTGGCAATTCTACCGTATCCCATGACATTCCCTTTGCAAGTCATATGGGCATAAAGCATACCAAAAGACATATTAGGGAGGAATTGTATTGGTCTGTGATTTCCAGGGATGTAACAGGGTACTTCAGGACCTGTAAGCAGTGCCAAAAGGTAGGTAAGGCAGGAGATATGGTCAAAGCTCCTTTGGTGCCTTTGCCTGTGCTTGAGGAGCCATTTCACGGGGTAGATATGGATATTGTGGGGCCAAAAAGTACTCAAAGTTCCACAGGGAAGAAGTATATCCTAGTGGTAGTATATTATGCTAACAGATACAATGAAATGGTGGCCCTGTACTTCATTGAGGCAGAAAAGGTGGCAAATGCTTTGTTAGAAATTTTCAGCAGGGTAGGTTTTCCAAGAGAAATTCTGACTGACAGAGGTGCCAATTTCATGTCAGACCTGGTGGCTTGTCTGTGTAAGTACTGTGTGGTGAAGCACCTAAAGACCACTCCCTACCATCCCCAGACTATGGTCTTGTGGAGAGGTTAAACTCTACACTAATGACCATGCTACAGATATTTGCAGGCCAGTTTAAGAGAGAGTGGGAGAAATATTTGCCCCATCTGCTGTTTGCATACAGAGAAGTACCCCAGGAATCCACAGGCTTTCAACCCTTTGAGTTGCTGTATGGGCATTAGGTGAGGGGACTTCTATATTTGACTTGTGATGAGTGGGAAGATGAGTGTGAATCCCACAAGAAGTCTGTTGTGGCATATGTTCTAAACCTCAGGACAAGACTCAGGAAGTGCATGGGCTTGGCCCAGGTGAATCTGGCAGAAGCCCAGCAGCAGAAAAAAGGTCTGGTATGACAGGAATGCTTGAGCCAGACAGTATGCTGTGGGGCAACAGTTTATGGTTCTCATTCCTGTTAGACACAGTAAGCTGCAGGCAGCTTGGGAGGGACCCATCAAGGTGGTAAGGGAGGTCTGTGAATTTTAACTACATGGTAAAACTGTTAGGCAGGAGGCAGGGGCACAAATTATACCATGTTAACATGATGAAACCTTATCGTGACAGGGAGACCCTTGTGCTGAGTATTCACAGTGGATGGTATGAGAAGTCTGATGGGTTCTGGTGACTGATCTTTTCAGTGAGGATCTGACTGACACCTGAGTGGAAGGAGCAGCAATGTCCCAGGAGCTATCCCCTGCACAGATTTGAGAAATCTGAGCAGTGTTACAGGTGTTTGGGGCCATGTTCACTGGGAAACCAGGGTGCACCCACCTTTTGCAGCAACATTTGGATACTGGACCCCAAAGGCCTGTTAAGCAGGCCCCTTATAGGGTGACTGAGAGAGTCAAACAGACTCTGAGGGAAGAAATGCAGAAAATGTTGGAACTGGGGGTAATTCAGGAATCCAGCATTCTCCAGTCCTCCCCATTGGTGCTGGTACCAAAGAAGGATGTCAGCACTAGATTATGTGTAGACTACAGGAAATTAAATTGTACCACAGAGTCAGATGCTTACCCCATTCCTAGGACAGATGAAACCCTAGAGCAGCTGGGTGAGGCTATGTATCTTAACACTATTGATCTTACCAAGGGCTACTGGCATGTGCCCTTGACTCCAAACACTAGAGAAAGTTCAGCCTTTGTTACTCTTTTTGGCTTGTATGAGTTCACAAAGATTCCTTTGGGATGAAAAATGCCCCAGTGACTTTCCAGAGGCTGGTAGATTGTATCCTAGCTGGAGCAGGAAATTTTGCCCTTGCTTACCTGGGTGAAATTGCCATCTACAGCTATTCCTGGCAAGAGCAGCTTCAGCATTTCAGAGAGGTGCTACAGAGGGCAGGGTTGCCCATTAAGCTTCATAAGTGTCAGGTGGGTTTTGACAAGGAGGTACTGCCAACACAGCTATCTGGAATTTTGTAGGTAGTTATATGGCATTTGTGAATATCAATATGATTCATATAAGAAGCTTGTGTAAAACTGTATTAGAACTGTATATCATGTGTATATCAAATTTGTTTGTACAGACAATATGTATTGAAAAGGGTATTTGCAAAATGCCTGTGTTTAAAATGGATCCACAGTGTGCCCTAATGGAAGAGAACAGAAATGTACATGCACTATTAACTGTTCAAATACATATATTCTGACAGTAGAAACTGGAATACAGGAGGTTAACTTCAGTCCAACAAAACTTCAGAAAAATAGCTGAAATTAAATTGCTTTATAGGCTACACAATAAAAGATGACATCTTTCAATTTCAATTTTCAATAGAGCAAAGAGACACAATGTCTAAAACTAGGAAACTTTCTGTATTTTCTTTAGTGTGAAGTAATTTCTAGTTTTGAAATGTGAAGGATTGCAATTGTTTTATGACTTCCAGTATTTGCCAGAGATCTGAGGTCTATGTATTTTCACAGGTAGATGCTAAATACTGCTAGTTTCCAGAGCTGAGTTTTCACCTGGAATAGAATAAGATGACAAACAATGATGTCATTCTGCAACCTATCCCAGAAGTAATATTTGAGATATTAATTTGAGAACTCTCTTAGAGAGACACAGCATTCCGTATTCTGTCTTGGACCTAATAATATCTAGAAGATCCATTCACCACATCTGCCTTGCCCTTAAGTAAGTTAACTAGGGTATAGTATTTCTCTTAAATTCAGTCAGGAATATAATGAAACAATGTTTAGATGTTTTTCTTTATTTATTTGAGATTGTCCTGCAATTTTGTTTTAAATATTTCTTGTGGTTTTGAACTCTGATGTCACTGTGAACATATACTGAATAGTTTCTTGTTCTTTTATCATTTATTATTAAATATAGTTAAACCTTTCATTGTGAATGATCGTTGTGAGACATATTTAAGTTTTTAGAGTACTTGCATATTTATTTGGTGACACTGTAGACCAGTCCTAATAGCCTTGTTCTTGGTCAAACTACCATTTGTATTAATAGTAACATTACACAGTAAGATTGGACACCCTTTGTTAAGGGCCTTAAAGTAGCTGATAAGGAGTCGGTTGGTGCAGTGATAACTACCATACAGTCTGGGCTAAAGGGGTCATAGCTAGTAAACCTATGCTAGCCTTTCCCAAGTGTGTGTGTGTGTGTGTGTGTGTGTGTGTGTGTGTGTGTGTGATAGCTAGTAAACCTATACTAGCCTTTCCCAGGTGTGTGTGTGTGTGTGTGTGTGTGTGTGTGTGTGTGTGTGTGTGTGTGTGTGTGTGTGTGTGTGTGTGTGTGTGTGTGTGTGTGTGTGTGTAAATCAAACCAGAAAAGGTGTATGTGTCAGCTACTTGGGCAGGGTCACAAAACACTGATTGGACAGAGAGGGTGCTGGAGGTCTTGGCTTGGTCACTCAGCTGAGATCTCAACTCTATTCCTGTGCCAGTGGTGAGTTTTATTGGGGATCTGGAGGAAGAAGGAGAAACCAGCCTTGGACTGACTGTGCTGTCAGTGTGCTCTTAAGGGAAATTGCACTTGATGCAGAGAACTGCATATGGAAATACTGCGTGTGTGTACTTGCTATCCTACAAGTGTATATCCCCCACTGTTGCCAGTGATGAGGATTGAGGCTCCTTGATTACTGGTCCAGTGGTAGGTCACATGGGTATGGCAGTGGTCTCCAACCTAGGACACAGAGTGGGGAGTGGTAAGATTAGACCAGAACCTGCCAAAGTGGAAGACATTCAGGCATGGCCTACCCCTGTTACCAGAGGGCATTCTTAGGGAACGTGGGGTACTATAGAAAGTTTGCCTCCAGTTATAGTTCCATAGCTGCTCCTCTCTCAGACCTGACAAGGAAAAACAGGCCCAATAAGGTAATGTGGACCCCAGCATTTGAACAGGCATTCAGGAAGCTTAAAGGAACTTTGGCAGGACCCCCTGTGTTAGTCAGTCCAGATTACAGCAAAGAATTTGTTTGTGCAGGTGGGTGCTTCAAACTGTGGGGTGGGGGCTGTACTCAGCCAGGTTTCTTCAGAGGGAGAAGAGTACCCAGTGGTATATCTCAGCCATAGGTTCTAACCCAGGGAGGAATGCTATACAGCTGTAGAAAAATGTAATTAATTTAATTTTAATTAATTTGACATTTGTTTACCGGGGTGGTCTGTCTGAGTCTACAGAACCCCTTTTTCAGCAGAGGGAGAAAAGTTCTTTATACAGTACAATACAAATACATTATAATCCAATACAATAAAAATTACATTAGAAATACTAGACAAAAAATAAATTGAAAGAACAAACTGCTACAGGATGTAATATATATTACTACACATCTAAACAATTATATATAGTTAAAACATTACAGACGATAACAGATACTGTCATCATACATGATGTAGAAATAGCAGCCAGAAAGTTAGTGATGCAGACATATAGCAAAAGAGAGTTAAGAAGAATAGAAGCAATAACGCCTGAGCAGTAGCTTAAGGATATGGTATAGAAGCAGAGAAGAAGTTAGAAGAGCTTTAGGATCTTGCAGTCTGTGAGGGATTGAAATGTGAAAGAAGAGGAAGACCTGAGCATTAGGAAGGCTTTATGCAGGAGCAGAGATATATATTTTTGAGATGATTTTTTAAAGAGGCTTTGAAATGGGTTAGGCCAGGCATAAACCTGGTAGCTAGAGGTAGTGAATTCCAATGTATAGAGACAGAGTTTGACTACAGAGAGTTACCAGGTTTTCTTGTGGGTTTTGAGATAGCTAAGAGATTTTTGGCTTCTGATCATAGGAATTGATTTGATGTGTACGGCGTGACTAGATTGGCTAGTGCAGGGCAGGCAGTAGGCTTGAAAATAAGGTTGTGCAAGGTGGATAGCTGAATAAAGGCAAGTTGGTTGGGTAGTTCAAGCCAGTTTATATCTAGGAGTGGTTTACAGTGGTGTGTGTGATATTTAGAGTTTGTGGCAAACTTTGCAACATTGTTGCAGCACTGTTCCAACTTGCTTAGGGTAGAATTTTGTACATTAGTTAAGATAGGGGCACTATAAAGAAGAGAGGGAATTAAAAATGTTTTTGCAAGGGTAGTTTTGCTTGCTGCAGTAAAGAAATGTTTGTTTTATATAAGAGTCACAGTTTTTGATGAATTTTCTTTATATTTTGCTGTATATGGCGATCAAATGAAAGTTTATTGTCAATGATAACACCTAGAAGTTTGGTTTCCTGCACTATTTTTATGGCAGTGTTGTCAGATGCAAGGATGTTGACATGATCAAGTACAAGGGAGGTGTTTTGGGGATGAAAGAGTACTAGTTCTGTCTTCTTTGGATTAAGAAAGAGTTGGGCATTTCTTAGCCAGGATTCGACTGCTGTAAAGGAATGTCTAGCCGTAGTATGTGTACTGCAGAAAATTCAGCCTTATCTGTATGGAAGGAAATTCACTGTAGTTACAGACCACAATCCTTTAACATGGCTACATTGGGCCAGCAGCAAAATGCCAAGTTACTACGGTGGAGCCTGGGGTTGCAGGCATATGATATGAGAGTGCAGCACCACAGTGGGGTTAGCAATGCCAATGTAGATGGGCTCTCATGATAATCCTGTCAGAGAGATCACTAAGGAAAATAATTTATGAACACTTGTACAATATTAAGAAAACAATATTAACAATGTTCTCTTGAAGCATGTACAAGAGAGTGGTGGGCATAAGCATTTCACATTTGCTATTTTTGAGAAAGTCAATGTTAATGTGGAGGTGACTGGGAAACTAGGTTAAAACGCAGGGAATTATTTTTGCAGCGAGGGTTAGATGCTAATTCACTACCTGGTTTAAATGGAGTTTTACTTTTTCAACTAGTGTTAAAATTGCACACAGCCAGATTATAACATATACAGTCTGAATAATTGTCATGAACTTCATGGATTTAAAATGATGGTGCAATATATTTTGTTAGGAATACATATTTCATTGCTGAAACATTTGTGTTATATGTTTAACATATTTTAATATATTCCTTATTTTTTTAATATTTTAACACATAATTTTAGATTACATTAATGCATATGTTGCAGTATTAAAGTGTTTTATTTGTAGAAAATTTGTATATGGTGACATGTAAAAGGACATAATGGTCACTATGAATTTTCTTCAGTCATCAATTGTATGGGTTAATTGACGTATAAAAGGAAATGATTGAGTTTTGCTTATAGATTCTGAAGAAGTCCTGTAATAGTCGAAGATGAATGCACTTAATTTATTTTACTAATTTAATAACATTGTATTATTAGGAGAATCATAGGAAATATTTTTTGTTTTAAAAATCTCAGTGCTTTAGTTATTTTTCATGTTTCTTCAGACTGAGCAATTGCTGAAATAGAGACTGCCTTGCATTTGAAGGCCAGCATTAAGGTTTCATCCATATCATTGCTAAGATGTTATGCTTTTGTGGATAATAAGGCCATGTGCAGATATTCTTGGTCAGCCAAGGAAACCCTGTGGCTAGTTCCTTGTTTAAAATGTGATTATGCATACATGGAGAGGACATTAACTGGAATACCTAAGCATGTAATTAATGATGTGGATTATATTTAACTTTTGGAAATAATTTTATTTCTGTTCAACTTCTAGGTAAGTGGGGGTAGCAACCACTACTGTTGGGTAAAATGCCTGTAGACATAACGAATGCATAAAACATTTCAGAACATCACTCTCTATTATATGAGCATACTTAATGTAGGCATTCCAATGACAACTTATTGGACATGTACATGTTTGGAAACAGGACATTTCAAGCCAATTTTTAATCCTTCTAATAATACAATAATTTAATGTCATTTACTTTACAAACTTAAATATACACTTGCAGAAGGAGACATGACCAGGTCATTTAATTGATGACTGGTACATTGCTGGCAGACTGAGAATGGTCATGTACATAAAAGCTTTAAATTTCCACTTAAAAGAGAAGACAAAGTTAGACTTTCAGTCTGATATTATGACCAATGCAAAACAGCAGTATGTACAAATGGACAATTACTTTTCTCCTTCTGCTAGCTCCTGATCTCTTTCTTGCATTTAGTTCCATGCTTGTTGGGTTTGTCTTGGCAAAAACTATACCATGATTTCACAAGATACAATAATAATGTCTAAGTGATGTTGATAAATCCACAGACCCCTTAACAGACTGTACATTGATTTAATGGGGGCAGATTTTTCTATCCTTTTCCAGTGGTTGAGGCTGCATATGACACTGATACATGTATATTACAGATTTTATCTTGCAGACATTTTGTGTGGCATACCTAACTAGATGTCTTTTAATTCATGGAAGAAAATACTTGCCACAATTCATTGTTTTAGTTTAATGACTATATAATCTCACATAAAAATTAGCTTCTATTTAAAATGCTAACTTAGATAAATTGAGATTCACCATTACAGAAACAATGAATAATATACTAAGTAAACCAGTCTGCTATGAAATGAGCGATGAGACCTGGTTGAAATATACATATAAAGCCAGTAAAAAAAAGAGGCAAAATATGGAGACTTTTTAAACAATAAAATCATTTTGTTTTTGTCTCAGCCATACCCTCATACCAAAGGTTACTTTAATAACTGTGTCTAGATGCAAACGGTGCTTCTTACCAAAAAATTATTTAAATTAAAATTTTAATTTTTGCTTGAAATTAGAACTCAGAAAACTATTTAATGTAGTGATATTGCACATTAATGATTAAAAAATAGCAATTGGTCAAAAAAACAAGAGAAACTGACTTACATAGTACATGTCACAGAATTCTGCAGCCCTTGCTTATGTGCATATAGGGAGGAGAAATATAGTTACGTTAGAAGGGCATTTTTTTTTCATCTAGACTATTTCTTTTGTCTGTTGGAATGCAATCTGCATGCCCCGACTTCTGACTGAAGTGAAAGGTGGATACTACTTCAAACACTTTTTTTTCCTTACACTGAGAAATAAAGCCTGAATAGGCAAGCCTGAAACAAAAAAATATGCGTGAGAAGTGTTATAGATACGCACATTATTTTAACCCACAGCTGTGAAGTCCACGTCTGCCTGCGTATTTGTTAGAGTAACCTCTTGTAAGTCATGCTCTCCATTATGATTAATTGCTTAATAAACTATAAAGGTTCAGCCATTATGCAAGGTCTAAGAAGAAAAACATAGTCAATGCATACCAGAATGTTAGGACTTTACAAGCATTTCAAACAGTGTTGTTGCATTTTGATGTGTTTAAGATTTTACAAGTGCTTAAAGCAACGTTACTGATACCCTGGCTGAGCTATGCCTTTTGTTTTGCTTTGAGATACAGTGTCAAAGAAAAACTGACATGTATACAACTTCAAACGATTCTTCACAATCTAGCAATGCAGTTCTAATATCATCAAGTTCCAGGAGGTTTTCAACACCAAGAAGGCATGCACTCTCTTTGTTCTTTGCTGCATCTCTGTCAAGACCACAAACAGGCATACTCTCATGCCTCTTTATTTATTTTTCTTTTTTATAACTTTGTGACAGGACTGTTCTCAAGATATATTAAGAGTAATGACCTGGTCAGAGGTTTTGCAAATAATCATTTTCTATAAAATACAGTATAGTACGTGATTGTGTCTGGTGTAACTATATAGAAAATACTAATGTTTTAGGTCAGTGTTTTCTTGTTAACCAGGTACGTTTAAGGCTTTTAAGAACTCCTTTCAGCTGTGAAGCATTGTGACAAAAAAGAGATGAAGTTTTTAAAGTATCATATTGGTATAGAACATATGATAATTCATGTGTTTATAAAAAAACCCTGAAAATTATATCATGAGCTTATGTCTTAATAAAAATAATGCTGTCGGCATTTATTACAGTTAGAGGATGAAAATTAGTGTGGAAATAGTTTAAGAGGTACAGATGTTATACAGGTAAAAAAAAAAATCATCCTGAAAGTTAGGGATCGTTAATTCACTTTAGATACAATGCAGAACATAAGTAGTCCAGTATTAAGAACAGACAGTTTTACTGCAATAATATATTATAGGTTCATAGGTTAGTACTAAGCTAATTGCCTTTGTGAGTCATTTTAAGCCTAGCCAATAATTCCTTGCGAGACTCAAACCCTGCACCTTGTGTTTGTAAGGCAAACACCTTAACCATTAACCCCCCTTTTTTTTTCTATTTACTCAACAATTTTAGGACTCAAGAGATCATACTGTAAATGTACCAGACCTTTTAAAATCAAATATGTTATTATGGATATGCATAATTTTCAAAAATGGTAGAAGAAGAAAAAACTTATTCCGCTGCTTCCTATTTACACCTGGGTTGCTGCAACAATATATACACAAAGGATACAAGTTCTTCTCTCTCTCTCTTGCCATTGTTGTGTTTTTTGAAGAAAACATGCAAAAGTATTGAATTGTTAGCAATCTAAACAAACTTTTTACTCATAAATTAATGGTTGTGTGTTTCCTATGGATTTGCAGAAGCAGACCTCTGTTCACATTGCAAGATGACACAACAATGAAGGCACTGTGACAACTTAATTTGCTGCCTTGGTACAGGTACAACAGTCCAAACAAGCCACATCAACCAATTCATCCTATACTTAAATTTTAAATATTCATACCCAGCTTCAGCCTGACCTTCACTCCTTTAATTTTTGGCTAAACAACCATGAGGTACTCCTAATTCCCTCTAAAACAAAAAAGTATGATACCTGAACCTCAAAAAAGCTGAAAAAGACTCCTAACAATCTCAACGTTACAGATCTCAATGGTTGTCCAATAGAAACAACCGCATACTTTAAATACTTAGGTTTATGGCTAGACCAGTCACTTAACTTACAAAGCCACATTGAAAACACTAGGACAAAGATCAGTTCAATTTTATTCTGGTCCTGGAAAATACCTCCCTTTCTCTCTAGACCAGCTAGAGCTGCAATAGACAAAGAGGTCCTCCTTGCTCAATTTGAATACAGGCTCCCCATCATAGCCACAGCCTCTAAAAAGACCTCACCCACTCTGCAGTCCATTGAAAACAAAGTCTGCTGATTTATTTCCAATTTCCTCCCTTCACGAACATCACAGTATCACACTCTCCAAGGTCATAGCTACCAGTCTCCTACAGAGTTGAGCTGCTGTTAGGGTATCTTGTTTTCAAACTACTTCAACCAGGTGCTTTTCTACTTCTTGCAGTCAAACTCCATAATAAAACCACCACTTACAACTTCTTCTTTTCTCCAGGCACCCCAAACCAAACTACACCATATCAACCATTCCTACTCCATTTTCGCACCCAAACTCTGGCAATCCCTCCCCCTTCACCTTAGAGAAGTCTTTTTCCAGCTTCAGAACTCAATTCAAAAGATACCTTCATCAAAACTCTGACTGCAAGTGCTTATCTACTGGACACATAGCTTAACTCTCTCTTCACCTGCATCAATTCTGCTTTGATCCTCTTTTCTCAGCTGTGGCTTCCCTCTCATATTTACTACTAAACTTAATTCACATTTGATTTTCCACTCTGCTAATATTATTTACATATTGTATCAATTGTCTATGGAATTATCTACCTTCTGTGATTACTCTGTATGAATCTATTCTGTTTTCCATTTTTTGTGAATCTCTTCACCCAGGCTGTGGTTGCAAATGGTCTGTAGTAATCAGTGTACTACCCTGGTAAACAAACTAAAATAAATATATAAAAATATAGACAACAACATGGAGTTTGGGCACATTTTGGGTAAGCCATTTACATCTACTGGCAAAAATGGAAGATAAACCCCTGCATGTGGACACCACTGCCTAATGCTGGTGAAAAACATGCAAATGAGGTGAATTAGTGATTCAGCAAGTAGGCAGGTATCAGTGCAAAAACAGTGTTATTTGCAGAAATGTATTCAGCTACTAGCCGAATACATTTCTGTAAATAACAAAACGGAGGCATGACAGCTCCCCAAAAAAGCATGGATTATACTTATTAGGCATGCCAATGGCCAGTCTCGGCTGTTTAGGCATAGGGCAGCGGCACACAAACGGGATCACGCTGAAAATAAAAAAGAAATGTGAAAAAAGCTATTTTAAGTGAAATCTGCATTTTGCCATTATAGTCAGTGGTGTGTAGAATCAAATCAATACCAGGGAACAGTGGTTGCTAAGGGGAAATGCTCTGTGGTAATGCAGTAACTACAGTGTAAGGCAGTGAGGTATGCAAATGAGGGGATTTGTACTGAGTCACAAAATTCTTCTAAGTGTTCAACTGCTCTAACACGATCATGTAAGCAGGAAAAGTAGATGACATCAAAAGGGGGTGTGTCATGCTTGGTGTAAGCTCATTGGAGCTCAGCTGTCTGTGTTTGCCCTTAGCTAAGCACAGCTAAGGAGTGGGGTGCATCTGAGGCTGTATTGATTTATTCCATGAAATGAAGAGCATGTTTGCATCCGGGGAGGGCCAGTTCTGCTTAAAGTGTTTACTGTAGCTAAACAGGTGTGTGCAGCATGCAGTGGGCCTAAAAAAGAAAAAAAAGAAAAAGAAAAAAACGGAAATAGCAGAATTGTGCACATTTGAGTCTCGTGTATGTGTGGCTTGCCTCAGGGTTTACAAGGGGTGGAAATTGCAAAGGGAAAAGAGAAAAAAAAAGGGAAACAGCAGAAGAAAGGCAATCAAGGACAACTAGCATAGCTGGCAGGTGGAATGTATCAGAATCAGCCAATTACACAGGCAGCAGCCCAGCGCAGCCCATAACACTACTATAAACTATGCAAACTCCTTTAAATCTGTTTTTTCCCACTAACTCTACACCACTGGTGCACACATTTGGGGGAATTTTAAACTGACAAAAAACTAACAAAAAATGTTTGAGGCTGCTGTCGCTTTGATCCATCAGTATGGGCTAGAGGCTGAGGGTGGTGAGGAGGATAATGCTGACAACCATCCCAGACTGAGGAGGAGAAGAAGAGTGTACAGACCCAGGGTAACCTGCCAGGGGTACATGAGCTAACCTACAGGTACATGAGCTGAAGATAGTAGAGCACTACAAGGTGGACAGGGACATTCTCCAGCAAATCATCGAGCTGTGCCGGCATTGCCTCAGACCCAGAGCCAACAGAGTGGAACTCATCCCAGTGGATACCAAGGTATGTGTGGCATTAAGAATACTAGCTACAGGTACTTTCCAAAGACCAACTGGGGATATCATGGGGGTCTCACAGGTATCAGCATCCAGGGTACTCCACCAGTTCCTGGATGCCATGCTACCACATGCAGGTGAGCACATTTAGTTTCCCAGCACCCATGAGGAGTTGACCAGCAATATGCATCTCTTCCACTGTATAGCAGAATACCCTGAGGTACTGGGTGCTATAGACTGCACACATATCCTCATCAAAGCACCACCTGGTGAGGAGGGTAGGGTCTACATAAACCAAAAGGGCTTCCCCTCCATCAACTGCCAGGTTGTCTGCAATGCCTAGGCCATAATCATGAATGTGTGTGTTGGCAGCCCTGGAAGCTATCACGACTCACACATCTGGCATACCTCACAGCTGTATCAGGGATTTGCCAGGGGGGACATCCCATATGGCCATCTGGTGGGGGATGCTGGCTATGCACTGGAGCCATGGATGATGACACCCATCAGAAATGCACACACACCCACACAAGAATGCCATAATGAGGCACACACACAAACCAGGATCATTGCAGAGCATGTGTTTGGGATGCTGACGTCATGGTTCCACTACCTTGACATATCCAGTGGAACCTTGCAGTACTCTCCAGCCACATGTGCACACATATTCATAGTATGTGCCATGCTACACAATATGATCCTGCGGAAACAGCTGCAGCAGAAACAGCATGGGGAAGGGCCACACAGCCCCCACCATTGCCAATGTAACCACAGATACAGAGGGACTCAGAGGAGGAACCTCCTGAGCCTGCCCCTGTAGGCAGATGGAGGCATGCCCAGTATGTCCATGCCTTGGCAAAGAGGCAACACATAGCACGCACACTGACACTGTAGGGACCCAGGGACTGATACCTCTCTCTGTCTCACACATACAGTAAAAGGGATGCAAAACATGACACTACCTGTGCCCTACCATGCATAGACACTGTACTGCATGCATCCAACATAGTTATCCCTCAAGCACCATTGTCACAACTGCCTTTGGTACAAGGTAATTCAGTTGTCCTTACAATGAATGAATGAAGCAGTATGTTCTGATAGTTATATCTATGGTAGTGATGCAAGATAGCAAGGGAATTTGGTGACTGAATGGGATAGCAGTAGACAACTGGCAGCTATGTGGAACAGCAGGAAATCCATGACAAATACTGGTGTCACCATACTAGGCAGTAGTACTCAAGGTGACAACTCCCACTGCAGTACATGTGGAGTGCCAACTAACTCTGTGTCCATAGGTCACACACATGGATGTCAGTGTGGGTTCCCATACCCACCCTCAGCTTCACTCAGCAGGACAGGTGTAGATTACCACAAATAAAGGTCTGGCAAAGGCCTCCAAATGCCAGCAACAGTGAATAGCCCCCCCTACAGACCTACACAGCCATAGTACAACAGGTCTTGAAGTTGCAGTATGGTTCTGAAGGGTAAAAAGTCTGAAACTGAAATGTACACCATTACAAAAAAACTTGTGTTCTCTACTGATATGCTGATATTGTGCAAGATAAGGTACAATACTATACTAAATGGAATCAAAAAGTATGTGAAATACCAGCACAGTCACTGCAAATGTGTAAAGTCATCAGGTGTGCCCCACCCACACTGACAAAGCCATAAATATTGCCGAGATAAAGGACCCACTATAGGGATACTTCTGAGACATTACTCGCATAATGTTAGGAAGAGGATAGAATGACAGAGGGGGTGTAGAAGTATGGATGTTATGGATGGGTGTGAAGTCTGAAACTCCAATGTCCAGTCATAATTCTACCAGACTGCAACCCCCTGAGTGAATAGCAACAAACCTGCTTGTAAACCGCAATGTGAAGGTAAGTCAACCAGATATATGAGGCATGGCTCTGGATAACATACTAGAATCTGTACAGTTGAGAGGTATGCCCACACCAGGATATGATCTGTCAGGTAAGATGAGAAATGCACAACCAGGAGATCCCCAGCTAGCATACCACCAAGGTGCTGGAACATTTACACAGCTCCAGCTGTCAATTGGCTGTAGCCACACCTCCACAATGGCCAGAATGCGCCAGAATGTCTAGCCTTTGTCTCATAATATTGGTATGTGCATCATCCCTCTTGTATTTCCCTGGTAAATAACTGTGATGAACCAATGATATCTGTCAGTACTTGATGACACAATACATTACAGTGTCACACATTACATATGTTGGAAAATGTCTTCTAAAATACACCCTGTTACTCAAGGAACACAGACATTAATAAGAACCATAGCTCCAGTATCCCCCTATGTTTGGCCTATTGTGTCCCCATATTGGCAGCCTACCCACAGATATCCTGCACAAACAGGTTGCAAGGTATAGCTGTAGCACACAATGCCCTGGACTGGAGTACAACTCTCCCTGGAATGGATTACCACACTCAATATAGAAGGTCAGACTGGGCATGCTCCTACACTTAGAAAAATCAAGCCCATGTCTGAAAACACATCAAGCTCATGTTTGAAACCACAGTGGACTATAGATATCTATAATTTGCAGATGTCTTTGCACACACACCAATATGTAAACCTTTTGATCTCCACACACACACACACACACACACACACACACACACACACACACACACACACACACACACACACATTGGTCAGGAAAACCCACAGCCAGCTGTAGGTGGCACATGTGGTAAATCTGCATCTGTTGTGTGTGATACACATACTTATCTATGGGCAACATATTACAATATGTCAAGCATACACACACAGAGACATGGGGAAGAGAGAGACAGACAGTGATAGAGAGAGTTGCATTATGAGGCTTTTCCCACCCAGTAAACATCCTATAGCCCCAATTTAGAAGATCTGCCAATGTATGTCACCTTAGAAGTACCTTTGGATGAGCCTCAGTCTTGTAAGCTCAATAGTGCATGTGATAAATGCTTGACATTCTAAAGAAAATAAGTAGATAGGTAGGGGTTCTAATCACAGTCCCAGCAAATGTAAGTGTGTGTGTGTGTGGGGGGGGGATTACTGGTTTAGTCCTTACCCATGCAGTACACATCCCATTGCCCTATATCACAAGATCTGATGATGGCATTCACCTTAGAAATACCTTTTGTCAGCCATCAGCCCATAGCCCTATAAGCTGTGTGGTGCTTATGATAACTGCGTAATACTATAGTACAACACACTAGTTAGGTAGGAGTTCTAATCTTAGTCCTGGAAAATGTAAAAGTGTGTCTGTGTGAGTGCGAGTGTGTGTGTGTGTGTGTGTGTGTGTGTGTGTGTGTGTGTGTGTGTGTGTGTTTGTAGGTTAATGATTTTGAGGCCATTCACACTCAATACACTTCCCATAACCCTACTTTAACACTCCTACTGATCTTAGTCACCTTTAAAGATCCCTTTGGGCAGCCTCAGTCCAATAAGCTCTATGGCACTTGCGATAACTGTGTAATGCTATAGTGCAATAAACTAGTTAGGTAGGGGTTCTAATCTCAGTGCTGACAAATGTAAAGGTGTTTGTGTTTGTAGGAGTTTGTGTGTATATCTGTAGGGTAAAGTATTTTGCGGTTGTTCACAACCAGTACCTCTCCAAGTGCCATACTTTACAAGGGATGCTGATGTCCCTCACCTGAGAAATACCTTGGGATGTCCTTCAACCTATAAGCTCCATGGCATGTGTGATAAATGCGTAACACTGTAGTAGCAATAACTAGATAAGTAGGGGCTTGAATCTCAGTCCTGGCAAGTGTGTGTGTGTGTGTGTGTGTGTGTGTGTGTGTGTGTGTGTGTGTGTGTGTGTGTGTGTGTGTGTGTGTGTGTGTGTGTGTGTGGGTGTGTGTGGGTATCTGTGGGTGTGTGTGTCTATATGTGTGTGTGTGCGTGTGTGTGTGTGTGTGTGTGTGTGTGTGTGTGTGTGTGTGTGTGTGTGTGTGTGTGTGTGGTTGTGAACCATATCCACTGGGAAGTGGGTTTTGCAAATCTTTTGTGTAATCCACCCAGTACATGTCCAAATGTCCACTGTACAGGGCCCAGTGTTGTCAACCACTGTAGTGGTACTTGTGGACACTCTGCAGCCCTATAAGCTGTGTGCCATGTGAAATAACTATGTAACAGTATGGGATCAAAAACAAGAAAGGTGGGGATTCTAATCCTTTGATACCATTCCCCACTCAGGAATCATAGACAAACACACTCATCTAGGCATCAACCCCTATGTCATTAGGTGGGTTGCAAACTGGTTCATGCATGGAACCCACAATGTGAAGGCAGTGGACTACATGTCAGACTTCCAACCAGTCAAGAGTGGATTACCACAGGGTCTGGTCCTGGGTCCCTTCATGTTCATTATGTATACCTCTGACATCCAGCCCACCATGAAGAGACCCTGGCTTACAATGTTTGCAGACAATTGCAAGGTGGGTGCTATTTGTACATCCCCATATCATGTTGACATCCTGCATAAAGTCCCCACTGAGACATTCAAATGTTGTCAGAACACTGGCCTTAGGCTGAATGGAAAGAAATGTGTCACAATCCCCTGTGGAATCAATGTGGTTTCCATGAATTAACACATTGCTGGTAGTCCAGACATCTCTCATGACCACTGCATCACCACTGTGAACAGAAATTCCTTCTATGTGGCACTTCTCATAACTAAGGGTGTTTCATCCAGGAAGGAAGAGGTCAATGTCTCCCTCTACTCTCCCCTCATTAGGCCAACCATCAGGTACAATGTCCCATTTGCTATGTAGCTCACTAGACACTTGCAACAACTGGGGAGGCTGCAAGTGTACCTCACAAATAGGACCCTAGCCCTTAAACAACTGTCCTATATGGACAGAGTCCAATAACTCTACATATTCACGGTCACATCTTGGCTACTTACAGGTGATCCCTGCTTGACTGACAATGCCATGTCTGGCCAGCTGTGTTACAAATGCCATATCTAGTGAAACTCCAATCTGTATGCACTACATGCCATGGATACCTCAAACTCATTACCACAATCATCAGAACATGCTTGGGAACAGATCCATAACCTAGCGACTGGCCACATTATGCAATATTTGTCACATACATGTCAATCAAAGCACCTCACTGGCCCTCTTCAAGAGAAATCTGGATGAGTGGATGGGAAATTTAACTGTCACCCTGGGCATCACTCAAGTAGCAATAGTTGATAAATGTACTGGAGAAAAATGTCAGGTGGCATGAGGCCAGGGTACTCCCAGGGGCTAGGCTTGTAATGGCTCCATGGCCATTAGCCTGGTACACACCTATGAATACATGAACCTATGCATCTTAGTATTGGCAAACATGTGTGTGTGTGCATTACTGTGTATACAAGTGTCTGTGAGTGTGTAAACTTGTAGGTGAAAGTCCTTTGAGGCCCTTCTCACACACTACACCTCCCATTGCCATACTTTGCATGGGCTGGTGATGTTAGTCACTTTAACGGTACCTTGTGACATTCTTCACCCTATAGGTTCCCTGGTGCTTGTGGTAACTGCATAACACTATAGTACCAATAAGTAGATAGGTAGAGGTTCAAATCTAAGTCCTGGCAAATGTGAGTATGTGTGTGCAAGTGTTTGTAAGTGTGTATATTTGTAGGAAACATCATCTTGAGGCCTCACTCTGCCAGTACACTGCACATTGCCATTCTTTACAAGGGCTGGTGATGTTGTTCACCTTAGAAAAGCCATGGAACAGTCATCACCTTACAAGCTCCACAGTATGTGCGATAAATGCATATCATTGTAGTAGCAATAACTAGATAGGTAGTGGTTCTAATCTCAGTCCAGGCAAATGTGTGATTGTGTATGTGTGAGAACAGTATCATGTGTTTGAATGAGTACTATGTCCACTGGGGGGGGGGGGTTGTACACTTTTAGGCCATGATTCTCCCAGTACATGTCCCAAGGTCCACTTTATGCAGCCTGCTGTCTCCATCAACCTTAGAGGTATCTGACGACACTCCTCAGCCCAATAAGGGCCATGCTATGTGTAGGGACTATGTAACAGTATGGACTGACTGATGAGATAGGCAGAACTGCTAACCTCAGGTCTGGCAAATGTGTGTATGACTGTATCTGTGTTGGTCATTGTGTATATTTCTGTAGGTTAGAGTATTTTGAGTCCATTCTCACCCAGTACACCTCCCAGTGCCATACTGTACAAGGCCTGGTGATGTTGTTCACCTTAGAGGAACTGTGGAACACTCTTAACCCTACAAACTCCATGGCATGTGCAATAAATGAAAAACACTGTTGTAGCAATAACTAGATAGGTAGGGATTCTAATCTCAGTACTGGCAAATGTGTGTGTGTGTGTGTGTGTGTGTGTGTGTGTGTGTGTGTGTGTGTGTGTGTGTGTGTGTGTGTGTGTGTGCGCGCACACATGCAAGACCAGTATCCTGAGTGTCTGTTTTGACTGAGGAATATATCCATTGTGTGGCCATGGTTTACAATTTTATGCCATTGGACTTCCAACACACATCCTACATTCCAGTCTATGATGGCTGCTTTTTACATCCACTATAGAGGTATCTGTACACACTCTGCAGACCTATAAGCCCCATGCTGTGTGCAACAGCTATGTAACAGTATGGAATGAGCAGCTAGAGAGGCAGGGCTGCTAATCACAGTACTGGCACACTTGTGTGTGTATATATTGGTGTATATAGCAGTGTTTGGGAGTGTGTACACTCGTGCGTGACAGTATTATGAAACCTGTCACACCCACTACACCACCCATTGCCATATCTTACAAGGGCATGTGATGTTACTCACTATACATGTACTTTGGAAACTCAACACACTATGAGCTCTGTGCCACCTGCGATAACTCTAACACTGTACTATCATTAACTAGATGGGTAGGGGTTCCAAACCTAACACTGGCAATTGTGATCCTCTGTGTGTGTGTGTGTGTGTGTGTGTGTGTGTGTGTGTGTGTGTGTGTGTGTGTGTGTGTGTGTGTGTGTGTGTGTGTGTGTGTGTGTGTGTGTGTGTGTGTAAATGGTATTCTCTGTGTGTTGGGTCAACACAGTACCTCTGGGTGTGTGAGATTTACAAATCTGAGGTGTGATCCACCCACTACACTTACCATTGTCCACTGTACAAGTACTGCTGACGTCAGCCACCATACACTTATCTGTATACAACCCTCAGCCCCATAAGCTATTTGGCACATGCAATAACTGTTATACAGACCTGTTAATTGTGTACAGCTGTACCCTGGATATGACACACTCAATGTGTTACCACCCTGCCATACCCCTTGTAGATAATGTTTGCAGGGCCACATCATGATGACATGCAGACACCTAGAACACAAACAGAATACATTATGGTGACCACAGTCAGTCAGCATTAATAATAACAGTAATGCATCATGGCTGGACAGCTACACACTCTGATGTGTAACCATTAAGCATGGTGGCTGACAACACTTTACGCACCATTATATTGCTAAACTGTACTGAATTTACCCTGTACATCAGAACCATATTAGCATGTCTCTGCATCGATGGTATGGATAACAGGGAAGTGGCACAGGTATCATTATATGCACAAGGTGTGGTGTGGGTTTACCAGAGGCCTAGGCTGGGCCATCTGGTTGACATCATGTGTGTGTGTTTGGGGGGTGTTCATTAAATTGGCCGTGCAGAGGTGGTGTGTGTAAGTCTGGAGGTGACCTGTCTGTGATGGTGATGTGTGTGTGTGTATATGCATGGATGCACACAGTCACATTGTGTGGCTGCCCTACACAGAAGTATGTTGGATAGCTGTGGACTGTACATGGCAGGGTGTACAGTTCACTGTCTTTGGCCATGGACATGGGAACTGGGCCTGCCTGGGATCCCACTGGCACCACCAGGCTCAAGGCCAGATGCAGCACTACTCCCTGATGGTGACTGCTGTCTGCTGGATCTGCATCCCTGTTAGAACCAGCCAGGACCACATGCCTGTGGCCTGCTGTGTTGTGGCATAGACAGCAACCCCCTGCAGTCATCATGCTGGTACTGCCACTATGGGAGTGAGAAGTTGCATGGCTACATGGATCCTCAGCTGTTCATGGTGCTGTACTTCATCAATGTGGCTGACAGCCAACTCCCACCACATGCTCTAACACAGGCATTCCACGTTCGAGGATTGCCACCATCTCACCCAACCATCTATCCTTGACCTCAACATAACGGTGGGCATCAGCAAGATCACGGATGTTGTCATGCATAGCAGGAAGTGTTGCATTCTTGACCCGGAGAATCTGTCTGGTGTTATGTTCATTACATGCCTGTGCCTCTATGATGGTCCGAAACATGCCTCTGGTGATACCTGCTGTGGCACTTGTGACAGGGGCATGATGGGCAGCAGTCCTCCTTCATGCACCCCTGTCTGTCTGACTGTGTTGGACCTCACCTGTTATCTGGCTATGGCTGGTGTCTACAGAAACACTTGCCATAGTCACCACACTTGCCTGTCCCATGCCACCACCAGCCAGCTGTCCATTATCTATGGCCACTGGTGACAGGGTATGTGTGGGCATTCTGACTGTGTGCAGGGATGGGGTGGACAACAGTCGGATGCCAACCAATGGCACATATTCAGCCCCTGACAACCCTGCCTGTGCCTTACTATGCCTATCATCATTGTCAGAGTCTGCAGAGACAGAGCGGGAATGATCCTGACCCTCATCAGCACCTGTGAGGGGAAGACAATATATGTAAATTAATACCTGTACATTATGGTTGGCTGCCACACATGCACACACACATGCACATGCATGCACACAGACACACACACAGACACTTACAGTTGAGGTGGCACAAAGCTATTACAAAGACATCACATTACCCAAAATGTGACATGCATGACACATGGCCCTCAACATCATACATTGCAGCCATTCTTAATCCTTGTTACTAAAAATATACATCGCTGGGATGCATGAGTAGTCTTAGTAGGTGATGTCCCTTCCTCTAGCACACACTGCACCCATGTACACATTATTGTTGTTCACCTGTATAGCACAGTGGCAACTACTGCAGACCATATCTCACAACTGTACAAATCATTGCTGAATGTGTAGATGTCTGGCACATATGTTTGCTCTTTTCCTCACAACCCTTATGTGTTTTTCTGACACATAACTGGGATGATATGAGGATTGATGTCACTAATTAATGACATACATTTGATTTGTAGACCTCATAACTAGCAGTGAATGTATGTTCAAACAAATCCTGTTACACCAACAACCCTCTAAGCTCACCATGGATATGATGAGTGTACACACCCCTCTTAACATGCCAGGCTCTTGTATTATAGAAAATGAGACCACAATACTGCATTCACAAACATTACCCACCTTAAGTGTGACATTATGACCTGTGCAATCCAATCGAGAAACAAACAAATGTGTTAGTTTTGATATATATTGAATGAGATACATACAATATGGTGGTTGCATAAGTGTGAACACCCTTAAAATGATGCTTTGTTGAAGCAGCTGTTAAGTGAACTACAGCTGTCACTCTTCCTGGGAAGGGTATATCAGCATGGCACATCTTGACTTGGCATTATTTGGACAATCTTCCTTGCAAAGGGCCCAGCTCATGTGCACAGCCGTTGGAGGTCAAAATGGGGGTTTGCTATCTGTGTTAAGTCTGGGCTCTAGTTGGGCCAATTCATACCCTTGATTGTGTTCAGGTGTAGCCATTCTTAGGTAGCTTTGGTTGTATGCTTCAGATCACTGTTGTGTTGGAAGTTGAAACCCCTCTCCATTCTCAGCCATCTTGCAGACTTGACGGATTTGGCCCACATGTGAGTGTTATTTGGAACTGTTCATTATTCCCTCCACTGTGTCTACAGGGCTAGTTCCAGCTAATGAACAGCAACCCCAAAGCAGGGCACTACCACCAGCATGCTTCAACATATGGATGGTGGTCTTCAGGTGAAGTGAGGTGTTGCTTGTGCACCAGATGTACCTTTAGGGATAGTGGCTGTAAGTTTGAACCTTGGTCTCATTACACCATAACACATTTCCACACATGCTTTTGGGAGACTTGATGTTATGTTTTACTACTTGTACACAGCCCTGGATGGCGTTTGGTGTGGGTAAATGCTTCAGTCTACTGACCCTACCCCATAGGCCAGACATGCAGAATCCAGGCGATTGTTGTCACATGTAGTACACAATCAGTACTTGTCAGAGATTCCTACAACTCCTTCAGTGTTGCTGTATGTCTCCTGGCAGCCTCCCTGACCAGTTTTTGACATGTCTTTTCATCTGTTTTGGAGGGACATCTGGTTCATTTCAACAGCACTGTTGTCCCATATTTAATCCACCTTTTGATGACTGCCTCCACTGTGTTCCATGGTATATGCAATGCTGTGGTAATGTTGTTGTACCCTACACCTGACTGATACCATTCAAATCTGAGATCCCTCTGATGCTTTGTAAGATGTCTGCAAGCCATGGCTGCTTTTGTTGCAGGCAACTGAGCAAATGTCATGACTATACTGCTCGGACAGCAGACCATTATTTGGTGTTACATTGAGTCCCTGTACTTGATGGCAGGTGTGTACCCAAGCAGACTGAATACTGTCAGTACATCACAAGCTGCTTCAACAATATGTTATTTGGAAGATGTGCACACATATGCATCCAGCATATTGTAAAGTTTGTATACTCCATATTTGGTTCCCTAACAGATTTTTTTTTGTTTTACAAGTGAATTGTTCATGTTATAGGTCACATTAAAGGCTGTAAAAGGTGTGGAATGTAATATTGTGGTCTCTTGTATATATCAGAATACCTGACATCTTAACAGGGGTGTGCACACTGTTGTATCCACTGTATAAGATTAATGTTTCATACATGTCCCTACCTTAGGCCATTTGCCCCCCCCCCTTTGTTGGTCTCTGTCCAGATGTCTTGCACTAACAGGTTGTGAGGTATGCTACAGGAATGTTACATACCCTTCAGATAGGCACCCCGTGGTGACCACTGTGATGCACTGCAGTTAACCCCACCACAAGTGAATATGCACATCAAGCAATATGGCTAAGAGTGACAGTTGTATGCATGGCAAATAGCATGGCCTTAATATGCCCAGGGTATTGGCAAACCACAACAAAACAATTCCATACTTACCAGCTACAGGCTGCTGTGCCACATGCAGATCAGAGGGACTTAGGTAGTTGTAGGAGAGAGGTATTGTCAGCAGACACACATGTGGCCTTGGTACAGGGTGGACACAGCATTTCTGCTCATTAACAGTGCAACCCCCAATACTACAAAATATGCTGCCCATCACCATAGATGTGCACTTCTGTGCATTACAAATCCCCATCCACAACTGCTATCTGATCTGACATATGCATGTAGATACTCTACAGATACAACTATGTATGCTACAGTAGTCTAGCAATCTGCACTGGGGCCTTACCTGCATGCTCCTTGTCCATTGTGTGGGTGCCACCCACCTCCACAATGTTGGGTTCTGGATCCTGATGTTGGGATGGGTGTTCCAGGGTTGGCAAGGAGCTCCTCAGTGGGTGTCAGTGGGGCCTGCATGGTTGGGCCCCCACCTGTGGCTATGCAGTCCCTGGCTACGGTAGCAGCCCTTCACTGGGCATTTTGCATGAGGTCAGTTGCATGATGCTGGATCTTCTCATATGTTCATGTGTGCAGGCCAACATCGTTTATCCTGTGGATGAGGTCATTCCACAGGGTGGTCCTCTCATGCAGATGTTGTGTACGGCCAAACATTATACCATGGTTATCGATGATGGTTGCAATAATCAGAGTTGTCTCTGCCTCTGTGAAAGGTAGATGCCTCGCATGCTGCATTTAACCTGGAAGACATAAACAGGGAAACACATCACAGGACCTCATACAGTTGGCAACAGTATGGCCAGAAATTGCACATCAACAGTGGATATTTGTAGCCACCACTCACAACCACACCATACCCCTGTAATCTATCAGTACAGTATCAGCTCGCATTGCACTCCTGGCCCTGATGTGTCATATTCCTCCCAGTGAGGGACAGTTAACTGCATAATCCTCTATTCCTCATTAATTCCTGTGTAGAGGGATGACAGTGGCCATCTTCCATGTGGATGGGGTGTGGATGGTGTGGAGGCTGTGTTTGAGTACAGTATGTGATAGACCTGAGAGCACATGCCTGAGTTCATGTAGGATACAGACAGGGATGTTATCATGCCCCATGGAGACTTAGTGTTGTTACCTTTCATTAGGCAATATGTACCTGCTCACTGTTGATGAGGGGATGGGTGTGGGTGATGTGCATATCCACCTATATGGATGGGGGTACAGGGGGGGTGACGTTACCACCTAACCTGTCAGATGCAGGTTGCCTATAGCCATGGCATGTGTGTATATGAGGTGTGATTGACCACCAGTACAGGGTGAATTGTGTTGCCCCTGAGACTGACAACATATGTGGAGACAGCCTTGTGATTGGCCTTGGCGGTGTGGATGTGTATGATTTATACTTATAGTTAGCCTTACAGTGATTCACCTGTGACCTTGGATTCACTTTGAAACATCGAATGTTCAGAACATCGATATTCTGATCATCGAAACCAGAACATTGAGGTTCAGAACATCGAAGTTTCAAAATGAACAACACAAACACCAAATAAATTACAAAAACTACGTTATGAAGGGGGGCTTCACCCCCTGTGCCCCCCCCCACTTTAATATTCCAACTCCGAGATCACACTACAGTGGTGTAAGGGAAATCTCCTGTTTACCGCTATATGCGGTAGCGCTAAATGGGAGATTTCCTGTACCCTACCTGCAATGCCAACACTCAGATGGCACACACACACAACATGCAGGGCACCTTGCTGCCCTGCTTACACACCCACATTTCTACATTTTCACTTACCTGGCACTTCCACTTTAAACCTTCGATGTTCTGGACATCGATGTTCTGGTCTCGATGATCAGAACGTTGATGGTCTGAACATTCGATGGTTTAAAGTAGAACCGTGACCTTATATGCTTGTTCAGATAAAATTGGATATGCTTCCAAGTTGTTGTCTGTACCTATGTGGTCCTGTACACCCAATATAGCAACCTATTATGTGGTTTGTGTATTGCTACTGTCCATCAAAGGGGATTACAGGTCAGGTATTGCTGAGTCCATACAGCTACAGTGGATATATAAAGTGTACACACCCCTGTTACAATGCCTGGTCTTTGTGCTATCCAAGCATGACACCACAATGACTCATTTCAAAACAATTCCCACCTTTAATGTGACCTATTGTCTGTACAATTCAATTGAAAAACATAATAATCTGTTAGGAGAAAACATGCAAATTAAAATAAGTATAATAAGCTGGTTGGATAAGTGTGCACACCCTTAAACTGATACGTTGTTGAAGCACCTGTTGAAATAATTAGAGCATTGAGTCCTCTTGGGTTGGAGTGTATCAGCATGGCACATTTTTACTTGGCAAAGGTTGCCCACTCTTCCTTGCAACAGCGTTCCAAATCTGTCAACTTGCAAGGGCATCTCTTGTGCACAGCCCTATTCACGTCAACCCACAGATTGCTTATTGGATTTAGATCTGGGCTCTGGCTGGTACATTCCCAAACTGTAATTTTCATCTGGTGAAGCCATTATTTTGTTGATTTGGATGTATGCTTGGGTCATTGTCATGCTGACAGGTAAAATCCCTCTTCATCTTCAGCTTTCTAGCAGATGACTGAATGTTTTGGGACAAAACTGATTGGTATTTAGAACTGTTCATAATTACCTCCCACCTTGACTAAAGCCCCATTTATAGCTGAAGAAAAGCAAGCCCAAAGCATGATACTGCCACCACCATGCTTCACCGGGGGGGGGGGGGGTTGTTGTTTTGGTGATACAAAGTGTTGTTTTGGGGCAAACATACCTTTTAGAATTGTGGGCCAAAGATTCAACCTTGGTCTCATCAGACAATGACACATTTTCCAACATGCTTTTGGGAGACTTGATGTAGTGTTTGGCAATGTTTACCTTGTCTTATATGTTTTTCTGTGTAAGAAAAGGAGTCTGTCTTGCAAGCCTACCCCATAGGCCAGACATATGGGGAATACAAGAGATTGTTCTCACATGTGGTACACAACCAGTACTTGCCAGACATTCCTGCAGCTCCTTCAGTGTTGCTATAGGTCTCCTGGCAGCCTCCATGGCTAGTTATCGTCTTGTCTTTTCATCAATTTTTGGATGAACATCCAGACGTTTGCAACATCACTGTTGTCCCATATCTTCACCACTGTTTGATGACTGTACGCACTGTGTTCCATGGTATACCCAATGTTGGGGACAGCTTTTTCTACTCTTCACTTGAATGATACCTTTCCACAATGAGATCCCTTTGATGCTTTGTAAGCTCTGTGAAAATCATGGCTTTTGCTGTAGCAGGCAACTGGGTAAATATCACAAAAATCCTACTAGGACAGCTGAATATTATTTGGGGTTAATCAGAGTCTCTTTAATTGATGGCATGTGTGTACCCAAGAAGAATGAATGCTGTGATTACAGCAAGAGGTGCTTCAACAAAGTATTAATTTAAGGGTGTGCACATTTATGCAACCAGCTTATAGTAAGTTTTTTTTGTTTTATATTTTCTCCCCTAACAGATTTGTTTGTTTTTCAATAGAATTGTACAGGTTATGGGTCACATTCAAGGTGGGAAACATTCTGAAATTATTTTCTGTGGTCTCATTTTCGTACAGCCCACAAACTTGGCATTTTAACAGGGGTGTGTAGACTTTTGATATTCACTGTATGTAGGTGCTCATATAGCTGTTTGTGGTAGGCATGGACAGGGGGTCACAACACAGTTAGACACTTCTACTATTACAACCTGATAATCATGCCTATTCTAGTACCCATATCTGTGTCAGGGCAAATCAACAACCAGTAGCTGTAGACATATATGTCTGCTGTATGCACTGAAACTGATATTACACACATGTACAACATGCACAACTTATTTACCTGACTGATTGCAATCCATGTCCGTTGTTTTGTGCCTTCCAGCTGAACATGCGCATACATACATGTGCTCAGGTGATACCTGATATACATTTCTGTTCTATGTTAGTATGGCACACTGTATTTACAGTATTGCTGCTCAGTCATACTGCTCATCCTGTTATAGCAGGACATCTGGACAATGATACACATAAATGGGTGGCAAATGCACATCAATATTGATACCATATCAATATTGCTGTAACACACATAAGTAAGTTGATTGCACAGTAGGCATTGCCATCACAGTAATATCCTGGAGGATGTCTGACATTCATAACTAGGCTGTTATGTTACAATGTCAGTTTTCAAAGACTTGCCAATGGTTTGCATGATATAACACAACTCTGTGTGTAAGTGACTACAGATATCAGGCACATATGTGCTTATTGTCCAGCGGAACACTGTACAGTTGAATAATGTGACCTCACTATATCACATAGGTTCATAGGTAGGTACTAGGCTATCTGCCCAAGGGCATTTATAAGCCTAGCCAGAGTGTGTCGGCTTTCACTGCCCCATTGATTAATTAACTGATCCACTGTCAAGCAGAGTCAATGAAGCGATCCCAGGGGTGTATTTTCTGTTACCCATCCACTCGTCAATGTTTCTTTTGAAGAGTGTTAGTGAGGGGCTCTGCCTGATGTAATTTGGAATTTTGTTCCAAAGCATGGGGAGTCTCTGTGACAGGAATCTATCCCTCCAGCATGTTCTATTTATTGTTGAGGTGAGGCTTAGCTCACTAGAGTGTGTGGCTTGCAGTGAATTGGATTTCTTTAGGTGGAGCATGTCCATCAATTCTGAGTTGGACATGGCTTTGTAAGTCAGGCAGAGATCACCTTTGAGTAAGCAATATGCCACAGAGTACAGCTGGAGTTTTTTCAGTCGGGCTGCATAGGACATATGTTTGAGGCCAGTAATCCTCTTGGTGAGGTACTTTTGTGGTCTTTCCAGCTGTTGGAAGCATCTTGTGAGGTACATCCCAAATGGGGCATTGTACTCTATGATGGGTCTAATGAGTGACGAGTAGAGGGGCACTATAACCTCTTTATTTCTAGATGTGAACCCTTTAGTAATTAGATGGGCCACATAGAAGGATTTCATAACAACTTTGGCAATATGATTGTCAAAGGAGAGATTACTATCTACCTGGCTCCCCAGATCTCTTATTACCTCTTTTGTATTAAGGAGGCTGCCACTTATGTGGTAATTTGTGGGTGTTTTGTTTTTCCCAAATGAGATAACTATGCATTTTTAGCATTTAGCTTGAGGCCATGACTTTGACACCAGGTGTCCATCTCAGTAAGGCCCTTCTGGAGGATGTCCGTGTCAGCCGGAGAGTCAATTATGGCTCCCAGTTTTCAGTCATCGGCGAACTTGGTTAGCCATAGTCCTCCTGTGTTTGCCTGTACTTCTGAGAAGTATATGCCGAACAGTAGGGGTCCCAGGACTGAGCCTTGCGGGACATCACTTGTGACTGGTTTAGAGTCGGACCTGGAGCCCACTATTCTTACCATGTGAGTTCTGTCTATAAGCCAGTTTACAACCCATCTCGTGATGTAGGGGTTTATGTTCAGGCTGGTGAGTTTTTCTGTAATACCTGAATGGGGAATGGTGTCGAAAGCCTTGGCGAGGTCAAGGTAGGCTGTGTAAACCACCTTTCCCTCATTTATGGCCTTGGTGACTGTCTCAAAGAAGTCAACCAGGTTTAGTATGCATGATCTGCCCTTAACAAAGCTGAACTGCATCAGGTCAAGTGTTTGGAGGTTCCCAATGTCTTTGTTAATGAGTTCCATGATGATGCACTCCATAGCCTTGAAAACTAGGCTAGTGAGGCTTATGGGGTGATAGTTAACAGGGTCAGTTGTGGCCCCTCTTTTGTGGAGAGGAATAACCGTTGCTGTGCGCCATTCTATGGGCATGCAGCCTGTGGAGAGGCTGTGGTTGAACAGCATGTTTAGGTGGGGGGTTAGTTTGTTCTTTAGTTCATGCAAGATGCAGCCTGGGACACCATCTGGTCCCATTGACATTGTGTTTTTGGCTTTTGTAAGGGCTGTTTTCACCTGTGTGTCTGTGATTTTTGGGACACTACACTTTTCTGTTATTGTTGTGGGCCCTTTTGGAGGTGAAAGGGGGATGACGTTTGCACTGAATCTATCTGCCAGGATGTTGGCAATATCAGTAGGTTCAGTATATTTTTTGCTATTTTGCACTAGTTCAGTGCATATCTGTGAGTTGCCACTTAGATTCTTAACATAGCTAAATAAGGCTTTGTGGTTATCTTTTGAATCCTTGGCTATTTTTCTTTTGAAGTTAGCCTTGGAGGATTTCATGAGGGACCTTAGTTTCTTATTGATACTGATCAGGGATGTCTTTCCTTCTTGGGATTTGATTTTTTTATGAACTAGTTTCCTCCTTCTATTGTATAGCCTGTATATTGCAGGGGTCCAACAAACTGGTTTCTTTCTCCATGCATCCCTGTAGGTGACTCACAGAGTGCATTTGTAAAAGTTTCTGCATCTTAGGCAGTGTTATTCTTTAGCGAAGGGGCTGTGAAACTTACCACCTCTGTCTTAAGTAAGGTGAAGTTTGCTTTAGAAAAGTTTTTTACTGTGGTTTCCTTAGTTGGGGGTAGTGGTGGGGTGTGGACATCCAGAGTGATTAGTTTATGGTCTGATCTAACCAGTGACGGGTTGACCTCCAGTATGGAACACCTGTCGCCCATGTTGGTGATGACCAGGTCCAATATGTTTTTAGCTCTGGTAGGGGAGTTTACCAGCTGATCCAGAGCATTTGAGTTGATGAATTCCAGGAAGCGCTGAGCCTGGGAATTTGTACTCGAGTAGTTTTCCCAGTGAATGGTAGGGTAATTGAAATTGCCCAATATCAGGGTGTTCAGTAGGACCTTCATGTTTTCCAGTGTCTCCAGAAAGGTGGAGTGGTGGTACTGGGTCATGGAGGGTGATCTGTAGCAGGCCACAATTTGCATTGAAGATTTGCCCGATATTAGTTGCACATGGATGATCTCAGAGGTATCATGCTGTGCCACTAACCTGGAGGTGTAGGTATCCTGGATGAATATGGATTCATCACCTCCTTTTGTGTTTTGGTCTGTATTCTGTAGCCAAAATGTGTGGTATGAGTTGTAGCCCAGTAGTGCTGGGGTGCTCTCTGGAGCCTTGAACCAGGTTTCAATTACTGCACAGATGTTGATGTTCTCCATACTACATTAAGTTCAACACACACTTTTGCAACAGTACTTTACTATGCACATGCTCTGTATATGTCTCTTAGGTTTACAAGACAAACATCTGCATCATAGTTATATTCACAGGTAACATATGGATATGTACAACATCCCAGTAGCTGGCCTAGCAGTGGCACAGTCAGTAGTGTTGACAGACACTCCAGTAGTTGTCAGATGTGAGTTGTCCTTTCCTGGGGTGAGTCAGGGGCTTGAGCTGTGACTCATGGCAGTGCAGACAGAGCCAGATGCTATGGCCATAGGTGCTGTTCAGCAATATATCAGTAGAGCAAGTCTTGTTGAGACATATTCTTTCAACTTCCTATTTCCCATTATTACAGACCACCTACTGCATTCAATTACATGCTTACTTGTTTCACATACCTTTTTTTTTTTTTGGAAGTAGATTGGGTAAGATAAGATCTTTGGTTTTGACTGTTGATGTTCAGGCTTTTCCTCTGTTTTTCTCTCGGTTTGTCTGTGTCTCTCAGCTAGAGGTATAGATCTGGTTTGAATAGGCAGCAGCTTGACTTTTGTAGGTAATGCTCATGACCAGGTGATAGCCTGTGTACCAATTGGTGTTCCCCACTTGCTAATTGCATGCAGAGCAGCTGTGTAGTTATTCCAATAGCCATTGTCATGGCAACACACTCCTATAATTGAGTAGTTCATGTGGGTGGTGGCCCTTTACCTTGCCTGCGAAGGGGACATCCTGGAGGTGTGTGAGCTACAGCGTTACAGACAGCAGGTGGGAATACCTCTTACAACAAGACTTGTGTCCTCTTACAACAAGACTTGTGGAGACAGGACAACTCTATGGTGGAGAAGGTTCGAGACTTAGGGACAGAATGTGAGTATTGCTGTTATATGGTTTGAATACTGCTAGTTTAACAGGGTTTGTGTGGGCATGCTAGTTCTGCATGGATTTCAGTCTGACAACATTATGTGTCTGCATAGCTCTCAACTGTAGAGCTATCCACATAATGGCCAGAGGTTTGCATGTTATGATTTGTCTGTTCCCCAGACAGTTGTTGTTCTTGGCAAATCAGTAGCATACTCTGGAGATTGCAATCAGTAAATGCCAACATCCATTTGTGTTTCTGACTTCCTATTCCATAGAAAATATATGTTACAACAAACCCTGTAACACCAGCAACTTTTCAGTGTATAACAGCAATATTTCAAATATGCCCCTGTTTTTGGGCCTCTGTCCCCCAATTATGTCAGGCTTTGTCCAGATGTCATGCAGTAAGAGGTTGATAGGTATGGTCTATTATTATTTAGTGCTGTCATTCCTGATATCCAGGTGATGTTGTGGAATCCCACACATGTTCTGGGGTAGAGGCCATAAATATGAGGGCAAAGGCTGGACAACATGTGGAACTGTGTACAGTCAAAAGGTCAGTGTATAGAGAATGCTCTTAGATGCCCTTGTAACAAATTTTATGTGGGGGAGAATAACAAGTGTTTTAAAATTAGGCTGTTAGAACATGTGAGAGATAGTACTAAGAAAGAAGACAGTTCTATAGCTGTACATTTTAATAAATTTCACCATGTGGACAAGCGTGGGTTACAAGGTACTGTTCTGGAAAAAGTCTGTTTCTCAGTTTGATCGAACAGCTATAAAATAACAATTGTTATGTAAAGAATCAATTTATATTTTTAAATTTGATACTTTATCCCCTAAGTGGTTAAATTAAGAGTATAATTGGAGGCTGTGTATTTAAATATGTAATTAAGTGTTAATTGCTTATTGTATTTAAGGCAAGTATTTTTTGTAACGGTTTACTCCTTGAAGGCTTTGGCCGAGACATCAAAGTATATTATATTTGTGTGACTTACTGGCCGGTTGTTTTCCTGTTTACTATCTTCAGTAATTTTAGTTGTTTTGCTTAGAGGTCGATGTATGTCTGGCCATTGTGTATGGCCTATCATGATTTTGTAGAGTGTAGTGTTTACTTATTAGTTGGACTGTATAGGGAGGGGCAGATGTGAATGGCATGGGTCCTTTTGTATCTAACTGTGCATGCTGCTCCAGTTATGGGTGGTCTATCATCAGTATAAGTTTGTATGGGAACTTTGACACATGTCCCATACCACCCCACAATTCGGGCTACACTGTGACCTGGCACAGTATATGTAGGGGTATTGTGTGACTCTCATTGAGAATCTAACTGTCCACACAGCTGTTATACTATAATATTTGGTAGGCTTACCGGTATGTAGCTTTGTGGTGCAATTGGCCGTGTGTATGCACTTTCACACCGGTGTCTGTTTGTCAGTACAGTTCCATCCCTGTAGTGCATGCTGTAGTAGCTAATGTATATGTAATTCCACACAGCTGCTTTGGGGTAGTGATGAGTTGTCCTGACTGTATTTTGGATGGTACTTGGTGACATGCTTGTCAGCTCAGTGTAGTTTCCCTAATGTTACATAGCTATGCTCAGAGGTCTCAACCCTCCAGGTGTTCATAGGGCATACAGTTGTCTGCCTCATATATTTGGTCTGGTCCCCATGACAGGTGTGTATTGCTGACAATTCAGTGGGATGATGTGTGGAATGTACTCACTACATAATAACAGGCAACTGATTTCTCAGACATCTGATATTGCATTCAACATATGTTAGGACAGACAGTGTTACTGCAGCAACTTACGCAGTTTATCTACCCAATTATTTCCAATGGACCCCTATTTCCATACTCTGGTCCCCCCACTTTGTCTGGCTTGGTCCAGACACCTTGTACTAAGGCGTTTTGAGGTATAAGAGTGCTGCATGTTATAGGAACATTTTAACAATATATATATATATATATATATATATATATATATATATATATATATATATATATATATATATATTGGTTCATAGGTGTGTACAAGGCTAATGGCCATTGGGCATTTACAAGCCTAGCCATAGGATTAACCTGGTATAGTGCCACGTCACCTTAGTTCCCAGTGCCTCTGTTGAGTAGGGCCACTGGAGTTATCCCGGGGTGAATTTTCTGTTTCCCATCCACTCATCAAGATTTGTCTTGAAGGGGGTCAGCAAGGTGCTCTGCTTGACATGTATGGGAACTCTTTTCCGTAGCATGGGCAGTCTCTGGATTATGAACCTGTCCCTCCAGCATGTTCTGTTAATTGTGGTAATGAGGTTGAAGTCTCTGGAGCATGTGATGTGGAGGGATTTTGATTTCTTTAGATTTAGCATTTCTACCAGAGCTGTGTCAGACATGGCTTTGCAAGTCAAGCAGAGATCGCCTCTAAGTAGGTGATATGATACAGAGAATAGTTGGAGTTTTTTGAGTCTGTCCATATAGGACAAGTGTTTAAGGCCTAGGATCCTCTTTGTGAAGTATTTTTGCGGCCTCTCCAGTTGTGGCAGGTGTCTAGTGAGGTACATGCCAAATGGAGCATTGTACTTGATGATTGGCCTAATGAGGGAAGAGTAGAGGGAGACAATGACCTCTTTCTTCTGGATGCAAAACCCTTAGTAATGAAATGTGCCACATAGAAGGACTTTCTGACCACAGTGGCAGTGTGGTGATCAAAAGAGAGGTTGCTGTCAACCCGTGTTCCCAGATCTCTTATAATGCCTTCTGTGTTCAGTGGACTACCATCAATGTGGTAATTCATTGGAACTGAGTTTTTCCCAAAGTGGATGACAACACATTTTTTGGCATTGACCTTAAGGCCATGGTTCTGACACCAGTCATTGGTCTCAGTGAGGTCACTCTGTAGGATGTCAACATCACTTGGGGAGTTACTAATAGCTCCCAGCTTGCAATTGTGAACTTTGTCAGCCAGAGTACCTTTGTGTTGGCCTGGTCTTCAGAGAAGTAGATACCAAACAGGAGAGGCCCCAGGACTGAACCTGTGGGACTCTACTCATGACTAGTCAGCAGTTTGACTTGGAATCAACTACTTTCACACTGTTGGTTCTATCTGTAAGCCAGTTTGTAACCCACCAAGTGATATAGGGGTTGAAACCAAGCTTAGTGAGTTTTTCTATGAATCCTGAGTGAGGAATGGTATCAAAAGCCTTGGCCAGATCAAGGTAGGCTGTATAAACCACCTTGCCTTCATCCACAGCTCTGGTGAGTAACTCAAAGAATTTGACCAAGTTGAGCAGGCATGATCTACCCTTCACAAAATGAAACTGTGTGGGATCCAGAGTTTGGAGATTCCCTATATCCTTGTTTATTAGGTCCATGATAATGCGCTTCATAGTATTGAATATCAGACTCATCAGGCTAATGGAGTGATAGTTCCCAAGGTCTGTAGTCACTCCTTCTTTGTGGAAAGCGATGACTGTAGTAGCGGGCCATTCAGTAGGGACAAAGCCTGAGGTGAGGCTGTGATTGAACAGGGCACACAGGTGAGGTGACAGTTCACTCTGTAGCTCATGTAGAACACAACCAGGGATATTGTCAGGTCCCACAGAAGCTGTATTCTTGGCCTTGGACAGTGCTATTTTAAACTGTGCAGCAGTAATACTGGGTGCTTGGCAATCTACTGGTATTGTGATTGGTACATTCAGGGGGGAGGGAGGGGTAAAGTTGGCATTGAATCTGTCGGCCAGAATACTGGGAATATCTGTTTGCTTGGTATAGGAGGTGCCATTGTGCAGTAGCTCAGAGCAAATATGGGTATTGCCATGGAGATTTGTAACATAACTATAGAAGGCCTTGTGGTTATCTTTACTATCTGCTGCAATTCTGTGTTCATAGCTAGCTTTAGATGATTTTATGAGGCATCTCAACTTTTCGATGAAGCTGATAAGGCAGTTTTTCCAGTCTTGGGATTTCACCTCCACTCTGCATCAGTTTCCTCCTTCTTTTGTAGAGTTTGTTTATGACAGGGGACCACCGGATTGGCTTCCTTTTTTTGGAGGAGATCATCTTGGTTCTATTGGGTATAGCGAGAGCCATGCATTTGTGTACGTGTTCGTACAGTGCATTGTTGTATGATTCTGTGGTCATGCAACTATTCTCCATTTGCATGGGTGCCGTGAAGTTAGCCACCTCTGTTTCTAGGAGCCCAAAGTTAGCTTTGGAGAAATTTTTCATGGTGGTTACCTTTGCGGGGGGGGGTGCATTTCCAAGGTGATTAGTTTATGGTCAGATCTAACCAGGGAGTAGCTGACTATTGTTGTAGAGCAAGGGTCACCCATGTTAGTAATGACCAGGTCAAGGATGTTGATACCTCTAGTGGGGGTAAGAACAAGCTGGTCCAGGGCATTGGAATTAATGAATTCCAGGAAATGTTGGGTAACTGTATTGGTACATGAGCAGTTTACCCAGTTAATGGAGGGGTAGTTGAAGTCACCTAGTAAAGGAGTGTTAGGTTGGACCCTAATATTCTCCAGAGTGCTTAGGAATGTGGAGTGCAAGTCTTGGGATATGGATGGGGACCTATAGAAGGCTACGACCTGAATCGTTGTCTTACCCAATGTTAGATGCACCTGAAGTATCTCTGATGCTTTATGTTGGGCTACCAGTCTGGAGGTGTGTGCATCCTTTATGAATATGGAAACACCGCCATGTCTGGAGCTTTGGTCCAAGTTCTGGGGCCGAAAGGTGTGTGGAATGATTTATAACTTAATAGTGCAGGGGTGCTTTCTGCTGCCTTGAACCAGGTCTCTGTTACAGCACAAATGTCAATGTTCTCCATTTTAAGGAGTGCTTTGAGTGAGTGCATTTTAGGATTTAGACTTCAAGCATTGAGCAGCATGACCCTCAGATTACATTTGTTTGTAGCTGTTATGGTGGTAATTTGGTTTTTGGAACACCATCTAAAAAAGGCACTGTAGGGGTGGCAAGAGCCTTGGCCAGTATCCTGAAAACCAGGGCTGACAGATGCAGGCCATCTCTGGCAAAGTATTGAGGTCTATCAATCATGTCATCCCAGGCAGACAGATAGAATGACACCAGAAACTTAGACAATTGTTGAAATCAAGCATTTTCTGCTTGTACTGTGGTATCATTCTGGGTGATAGTAGGATGCTGCTCAGGGCTAGGGTCATACCCGCCTGTGCTACATAATCCGAAAGCTCCTTCATGTCTCTTTTCATGTAGTCCAGGGAGGTATGTCTCAGGTCATTCACACCCACATGTACAATGACCAAGTCATATTTGTACCTGTTGTTGAGGGACCTGAGTGCATGTGTTATGTGGTAGATCCTGGCACCTGACAGACAGCTGACTGTTACGTTCTCCTTATTCAACCTAGTGAGTGAGACATCAGTGTGCCTCACTATCGAGTCACCTATGACTAATGTGTTGGGGATGCTGTTTTGCCTTAGGGGCTTTGGTTGAGTGGCACACTGTTTCAGACAGTTATGTGTCTCATGATTAGTGTTGTGTTGTAGTGGGTGAGTACATTTCTGCTCTGGAGGTCTCTGCTGCTTGGGTAGATTTTTATTGAGAGCCTTCGCAAAGGTGGGGGTGTGGTTTGCATTATTATGTGAAGGCAGTGATGGTGTGTGTTCCGGAGGGCTATGTGTTTTATGTGGTATGGTGCAAGTATTGACCTACTCCTCTTGACCAGCTATTCCGGTCTTGGCTGGAGAGTGTGTGGTTTCCAATTTGAATATATAAGTGCATCTCTTGCAAGTCTGAGTGTTGGAAGGTAAGAGGAGAGGGTTATCAGTGTACATGAGGAAGTTGCTACATTGCCTCAGGATGCCCAAGTTTACCAGGTTAATAGGAGAAAGCACGGGGAACTGACCTTTAGACATGCCTGGAGGGGTGGGCATTGATAATAAGTACTGATTCTGTTTCTTTGTAGAACGTTTATTGCTGGTAGCACTTTTGTGTGCTACAATAATTGCTACAAGAAGTCTGGTAAAGTTCTAGACTAATAAGCTAGTATAAGTGCAGGAGAGGAGAGAACTAGTAGATCTAAGGGAATATTTGAACAGCAGCCTCTGGCACCACTGAAAAGCTTACAAATAGTCCTGGATACAGAAAGTCTGTATCTAGACTAAACTAGTTGCAGGAAAGGCGGGAAACAAGTGCAAATGCAGGCTTTTAAACCAGAAAGTTGAGAGAGATGGACAAACTGTCCAAACGGCCAATAAACTACAATTTCTGGGCCAGGAACCACTCCTCTTGTAGTAGATAGGCTACCTAGTGCTTACCACTCCGACTGATAAGCTAGAAGGCTTCCCTCCAACACAGAAAGGCTTGGGGGGGGCTCAGAAGCTTACAAACAGTCTTGGACACAGCAAATCTGTATTTGGACTAGACTAGTTACAGGAAAGGGGGACAACAAGCGCAAATGCAGGCTTTTAAGCCAGAAAGTTGAAAGAAATGGAAGAAACTGCCCAAAAGGCCAATAAACCACAATATCTGGGCCAGAAACCACTCCTCTTGTGGTAGATAGGTTACCTAGTGCTTACCACTCCCACTGATAAGCTAGAAGGTTTCCATTCAACACAGAAAGGCTTGGGGGGGCTCAGAAGCTTACAAGCAGTTCTGGATACAACAAATCTGTATCTGAACTAGACTAGTTACACAAAAGGAGGTAAACAAGTATAAATGCGGGCTTTTAAATCAGAAAGTTGAGAGAGATGGAGAAACTGCCCAAACGGCCAATAAATACACTTTCTGGGCCAGAAACCATTCCTTATGTGGTAGATAGGCTACCTAGTGCTTACCACTCTCACTGATAAGGTAGAAGGCTTCTTTTCAACATAGAAAGGTGTGGGGGGCTCAGGAGCTTACAAATAGTCCCAGATACAGGAAATCTGTATCTGGAATAGACTAGTTACAGGAAAGGGGAAACAACTGCAAATGTGGGCTTTTAAATCAGGAAGTTGAGAGCCAGTAGCTACAATGTCTGGGCCAGAAACCACTCCTTATGTTATAGATAGGTTACCTAGTGCTTACCACTCCCACTGATAAGCTAGAAGGCTTCCCTCCAGCACAGAAAGGCTTGGAGGGCTCAGAAGCTTACAAGCAGTCCTGGATACAGCAAATCTGTATCTGGAATAGACTAGTTACAAAAAAAGGGGAAACAAGTGCAAATGCGGGCTTTTAAATCAGAAAGTTGAGAGAGATGGAACAACTGCCCAAACAGGCAATAACTACAATTTCTGGGCCAGAAACCACTCCTTATGTAGCAGATAGGTTACTTAGTGTTTACCACTCCCACTGATAAGCTAGCAGGCTTCCCTCCAACAGAGACAAGCTTGGGGACTCAGGACCTTTCAAACAGTCCTGGATACAGCAAATCTGTATCTGGGGGAAACAAGCTTAGAATTCTTTTTTTTTTTTTGTAAAGTGGAAAAGGAGAAAGTTGGAACAAAAGAGGATTTAAGGTTAAGAATCTGAGTGCTTTGACCTTCTCAAATGTTTTCTCACTATTAGGCATATTGAACTAATGACACTATATATATATATATATATATATATATATATATATATATATATATATATATATATATATATATATATACATATATATATATATATATATATTTATATATATATATATATATATATATATATATATATATGTATACATTCATTTGATTGGCCGGTGGATAGCTGACCGGAATATGATCGAAAGCAGTGTGGCAAAACCTTAAAAATGTGAATGCAATTGTTGCGAATGACAAAATATTCCCCCTTTTTGAGCTATGGTAGCGCTTGTTTAGGTGGTAGAGCAGTCAGAAATGTCACATTTGGTGTTTCGTATGACATTCCAACCATTTGGCAATGGAAAATTCAGTAATAACACACTCAGTGTTATACCCAATTGAGCAATGTTAGCTCGATCAAACGAATGATATATATATATATATATATATATATATATATATATATATATACACACACACATATATATATCTATGTGTATGTCTATATATAACACATGAATGGTTCCACAGAGCTTTCTTACTATTGTTGCATGCCTCAATTGCATGATAAGTTTGAAAAAGCAACAGTCAGGTCTCTAGTTTAGATGGTGCTATGGAATATTGATCTGACTCTAGTATAGAGGGTTCTGGGTTCAACACTTGGGACTGATGTTTTTTTTTTCATTAATGTTAAATGGCCAGACTGCATAATAAGTTTGAAAAAGCAACAGTAACCCCTGCATCTCAGCTGGTATAGTAGTATGCTTCTCTGATTGTAGAGCACAGCATCCTTAGTAAGACTGATTATTTTGTTGCTGGGAGAACAAGGGCTGTTGGACACAGAGTGATTAAAGCACATTTAAGCAGTTGTGAGCAGGTTTGGGTGGATTTGCATGATGCTAAGTGATGCTAAAACATGGTTAATTTGTTTTAACTTCACTTAGCGGCACTTACTCCTACTTACTCCCGCACTAATGTTTTTGAAAGAAAAGAAAAGAAAAAGGGGTGCTAGGAAAGTGATGAAAAAAGGGGTATGCAGAGGGAAGTACAGTATGAAAGGTAGCTAGGGATATGCAGCATGGGTGTAGTAAAGGTCCATAGCTGTCCATTTCTTTTACAGCAACAGCTGTGAATGTCTACAGAATTTGGAAGTGAATTTGGACAGTCAAAACACCTGAGAGAGGGGTGAGGACAACAGTAATGTGTTGTCATGCCATTGGAACTGGATTGCATCTGTCCAGTGGATATGTGTGCAAAATGGACAGCTATGTATGGGGCATAATTTTTTATTGGGAACAGATTTTCTTTTTTTTTTAAGGTGAGAGTGGGATGTTGGGGAATGATAATACTAAAACCAATCCGAAAAAAGTAAACTGTTGAACAACAAAATACTCCCAAAAGAACGAGTTGCCAAACAGAAACTGAAACGCAATTTTTATTTTAATACCAAGAGCGTTTTCGCTTCTGTCCTTACAGAAGCTTCATCAGCATGAAAAAGAGCGCGAGCTCTCCACAATTTAAAAACTAAAGCCGTGACACCCATTGATGTCACTTCCTTTATCTTAACAACACACTCGCATGTCATGTGTTTAAAATAAGCTAACATCAGTAAACTTAAACAATATATACAACCAGCTACTATCTAAAAAATCAAGCGAACACTTACAAATAACCACCTACACAAAGTGTTCAAGCTACTAAGTCTAAAGACAAAGGTTAACAAGCCTGTCCACAACTAAAAAATTGCTATTAGGGCAATTTTATGAAAGGGAAGTCATAGGTTCATAGGTTCATACTAGGCTATCTGCCCAAGGGCATTTATAAGCCTAGCCCATAGTTATGTGGCTTTCGCCACCCCTTTAGTTTGAATAAAAACTATGCCTATCATTTTGCTGTGCCTCTGTCAAGCAGTGACGCTGAAGTAATCCCTGGGGTATATCTGCAATCTCCCATCCATTGGTCAAGATTCCTCTTGAACAAGACCAGAGAGGTGCTCTGCCTCACATGTACCGGGATTTTGTTCCACAGCATAGGGAGTCTCTGGGTGATGAATCTGTCCCTCCAGCACGTTCTATTTATAACCGTGTCAAGGTTTAAGTCTCCCGCCCTTGTGGTTCTGAGGGATCTAGATTTTTGAGGTGAAGCATATTCATCAAATCTGGGTTTGACATGGCCTTATATGTCAGGCACAGGTCACCTCTGAGCAAGCGGTATGAGACTGAATAGAGCTGGAGTTCTTTCAGTCGGGCAGCATAAGACATATTTTGAGACCCTTTATCCTTTTGGTGAGGAACTTTTGGGGCCTTTCAAGCTGCAGCAGGTGTCTGGTCAGATACATTCGAACGGGCATTGTACTCAATCATAGGTCTAATAAGTGATGAGTACAGGGGACGATGACCTCCCTTGATCTAGATGTGAATCCCTTCATGATCAGGTGGGTGATATAGAAGGTTTTCCTAACTACTTTAGCAACATGAGTGTCAAGCGAAGGCTACTGTCAACCTGGGTCCCCAGATCTCTGATGACTTTTTCTGTGCTCAGTGGATTGCCACCTATATGGTAGCTAGGGGTAGCCTTGTTTTTCCCAAAGGGTATGACTATGCATTTTGGCGTTTAACTTCAGGCCATGGCTCTGGCACCAGTTATCCATTTCTGTGAGGCCCTTCTGGAGGATATCTGTGTCAGATGTGTTTTCGACTATGGCCCAGTTTGCAGTCATCTGCAAACTTTGTCAGCCATAACCCTCCTGTGTTTGCTTGTACTTCAGAAAAGTAGATGCCGAACAAGAGTGGACCCAGGACTGAGCCCTGTGGGACACCACTTGTGACAGGCTTTGAGTCTGACATGGCTCCAGCAACTCTGACCCTGTGGGTTCTGTCACTTAGCCAGTTTGCAACCCATCTTGTGATGTATGGGTTTACATTCAAGCTGATGAGTTTTTCGATGATACCTGAGTGGGGTATTGTGTCGAAGGCCTTAGCCAGGTCGAGGTAGGCTGTATGGACTGCCTTTCCCTCATCAATGGCCTTGGTGACTGTCTCGAAAAAGTCAACCAAGTTTAAGAGGCAGGATCTGCCTTTGACAAAGCCAAACTGAGTTGGATCCAAAGTCTGCAAGTTCCCTATGTCTTTATTTATGAGTTCCATTATGATCCTCTCCATGGCTTTGCAGATAAGGCTTGTCAAGCTAATGGGGCGGTAATTTCCAGGGTCTGTGGAGGCACCGCCCTTATGAAGTGGGACCACAGTCGCGTCGCCACTCCTTGGAATGCGTATCCTGAGGTGAGGCTAAGATTAAACAGCTGTCCTAACTGTGGGTTTAATTCCTCATTGAGTTCATGAAGCACACAGCCGGGGACACCATCCGTCCCATGGATGCTGTGTTTTTGCCTTAGTGAGGGCAGTTCTCACCTGGGCGTTGGAGATGTTTGGGGGCTACAATCCTCTGGAATAGATATCTCTCCTTTTGGGGGGGAGGGGGGGAGAAGTTTGCACTGAACCTGTCAGCCAGTATGTTGGCAATGTGTGTAGGTTCAGTAATTTTCACATCATTTTGAACTAATTCTGAGCATATCTGGGAGTTTCCTCCTAGGTTTCTAACATAGCTAAAGAAGGCCTTATGATTCTCTTTAGAGTCCTTGGCGATTTTTCTCTCAAAATTTGCCTTGGATGATTTTATGAGAGCTCTTAGTTTTTTTTACTTATAATGATCAAAGGTGTCTTACCTTTCAAGGATTTTGCTCTATCTTGTAGTAGCTTCCTCCTTTTGTTGTAGAGCTTGTTTATGGCTGGGGTCCACCAGACTGGACGCTTGCCTTTGGTACAGAGAGTCTTAGTTTTGTTTGGGATTGCCTGATCCATGCAGTCCTGTAGGTGCTGGTAGAAGGCATTTGTAAGTGATTCAGCGGTTTGAGTAATGTTTACCACTGGCTCAGGGGCCTTAAAGGAGACCACACTAGTTTTTAGAAGTGTGAAATCGGCTTTTGAGAAGTTTTTCACTGTGGTCTTTTTGTTTCAGGTGGGGGCGGGATGAGGACCTCCAGCGAGATTAGTTTATGATCTGATCTCACCAGTGAGGGGTATACTTCCGGTGTTGAACATTTTGATCCCATGTTCGTGATGATGAGATCAAGTATGTTTTCTCCTCTTGTGGGGATGGTGACTAGTTGTTCCATGGCATTTGAGTTTATGAACTCCAGGAATCTTTGGGTTAGAGTGTTCGGGCTTGAGTAGTGTTCCCAGTCTATATTAGGGTAGTTAAAGTCACCTAGTATGATGGTGTTTGGAGATACATTTATCCCCTCCAATGTTTTCAGGAAGGCCATGTGAGGTTCCTGAGTTTGAGAGGGTGGCCTGTAACATGCTACAAATTGCAGAGCAGTCTTACCATAAAGTAAATAACAATTAAAATACAATTAAAAAACATGTACAACTTACATTCTGTATTTAAATCCGATACAAAGGGTTACCTAAGGTAGGTCCTATATTTCAAAACAGATGAAATATTACAATTATCATTTAGCCCCGGGTATGTGAAGGCATCCAACTGGAGCTGCCATTCTAACTCCCGGGTTTCTAAAATTAAAGATTGTGGGCCCCCCCTGATGTCAACCTGAATATGGTCTATAGCCATAAAATGAAAACTGTGTCCTACATTGCTCAATAGATGTTTAGAAAGAGCGTTATCACTTTTTTATTTTTTATAGCGTATATGTGTTGGTATATACGGTCGCGGAACCGACGATCCGTTTTACCAACATAATACGCAGGACAACAGTCACAGAGAGCTATATATACTATAGATCTTGTGTTGCAATTAATTTTGTGGTTGATGGAATATTTCCTATTCTTGATGGAAAATGAATTCCCTGCCCGAAGGTATCTACACCAATTGCAACACCCACAAGTAAACGTGCCTCTTTGTCTAGAATTGAAATCCACTGTATTATTTCTCTGAAGCATGACCTTAAGGTTTTTGCCTCTCCTATATATAAAAGAGGGACCCAACCCCAGTCTTTCTTGTAGGCCTGAACTGGTGATGAAATACCAGTTTTTACGTACAATTGAACAAAGGTTCTCAGAATTTTTATTAAAAGTTGTTATAAAACTAGTATGGAAATTAGGAACCTTAGTGGTTGCATCAGTAGCAATAACCAATGACAGAGAATCACCAAAAAACCCATCAATCTCTTCACTAAAAGAAATCTGTGTATTAATGACTAATAAAGGTTGGTATATACCATTAATGCGCTTAGAAGACACTTCCGCTATTAAAGCTTCAATCATTTCTCCAGGGTACCCACGGTTCAAAAACATGTTCATAAGCAGGGAACACTCATTGTCAAAGGCCAAATCTGTACTGCACATGCGAGTGGCCCTAACCAGCTGTCCCTTAACAATGGACCGCTTCTGCTTCCATGGGTGACAGCTTGAAAAATGCAAAAATGAGTTGCAATAAGTTGATTTCCTGAAGATAGATGAGCAAAATCTATTATTAACAATGTCTTTAACTAATTCAACATCCAGGTAATCAATCTGTGATGTTGAAAAGTGATATGTAAATTTTAAAAAATCTGTTGTACCATTCATGTAAGAAATAAGGTCAATCGCTACATCCTCACCACCTTTTATCAAAATGAAAGCATTGTCTAAAAAACGAGTGTAAAATTTGGAACAGCGCTGGAATACTGGATGATTAAACAAAAAGTTCTTCTCCCAATATGCAACAAATAAATTAGCCACACTACTACCACACAGAGAGCCCATTGCAATCCCTTTCTTTTGGAGGTAGTAGTGTTTGTCAAAAATAAAAAAATTGGAAGAAAGAACAATATCCAGTAAAACAGTGACAACTGAAATATCATTGTTTGATGCACCACATTCTCTTAACATTAAATTAACCCATTCGACCACCTCCTCATGGGGGATGGAGGTATAAAGGTCCACCACATCAATGGTCAGGAAATTAGTACCCTCATCAAATTGAACTTCCTTGATCGATCTCAAAAAAGACCATGAGTCCTTGCAAATCTGTGGAATAGATTTCAAATATTTCCCAATGATGCTGTCAATAAGGCGGGCACCAGGATGAGTGATGGAACATCTTCCATCAGCTAAAGCCCGCATAGGTGGATCTGTTAAACTCTTATGCATCTTGGGTATCCCAAACATCACTGGGACCTTAGGGTATGAAATATCGATAAAATTATAAGTTCCGCGACCGTATATACCAACACATATACGCTATAAAAAATAAAAAAGTGATAACGCTCTTTCTAAACATCTATTGAGCAATGTAGGACACAGTTTTCATTTTATGGCTATAGACCATATTCAGGTTGACATCAGGGGGGGCCCACAATCTTTAATTTTAGAAACCCGGGAGTTAGAATGGCAGCTCCAGTTGGATGCCTTCACATAATAAAACCAAAAGTGGGAAATGCAACCAAACTGAAACTGAGTCAAAAGGCAACCACGAAACGAAACAATCGCCACCAGGAAGTCAGCCAAAGCTCTTTATTCCAAAACCAAGCAGACAAGGCTGTCACCAGCCACGAAAAAACATGTAAACGCCTTAATCCTCTGATAACGGACAGTATGCGTTTTCGTCAGATTCTCGACTTCTTCAGACAATCAGTACATTCAATTAACACAGTATATATAACGTTGACCATCAATTGATTAATTGAAATTATTAGTAACACCCCAAAAGAAAACCAAGAAAAGCCACTTGACCAGTCGCCATTTTTGCAATTCTCTGTGAGGAGCTCTACAGACTTGATGTCTTTCTTCGCTTGCTGGTTCAGTATTTTATCATGCGTTTTTTACACACTCCCAAATCATTTAGTTTGCTCCTCTCGCTCAAGTTCCCATACAGCAGCACAACACCAAAGTATGGCCCTGGGCCCTAATGCCTGGGGTACCTGTTCTCTGTCCCGGGAGTTAGAATGGCAGCTCCAGTTGGATGCCTTCACATACCCGGGGCTAAATGATAATTGTAATATTTCATCTGTTTTGAAATATAGGAGCTACCTTAGGTAACCCTTTGTATCGGATTTAAATACAGAATGTAAGTTGTACATGTTTTTTAATTGTATTTTAATTGTTATTTACTTTATGGTAAGGGACTTCCCTTTCATAAAATTGCCCTAATAGCAATTTTTTAGTTGTGGACAGGCTTGTTAACCTTTGTCTTTAGACTTAGTAGCTTGAACGCTTTGTGTAGGTGGTTATTTTTAAGTGTTCGCTTGATTTTTTAGATAGTAGCTGGTTGTATATATTGTTTAAGTTTACTGATGTTAACTTATTTTAAACACATGACATGCGAGTGTGTTGTTATGATAAAGGAAGTGACATCAATGGGTGTCACGGCTTTAGTTTTTAAATTGTGGAGAGCTCGCACTCTTTTTCATGCTGATGAAGCTTCTGTAAGGACAGAAGTGAAAACGCTCTTGGTATTAAAATAAAAATTGCGTTTCAGTTTCTGTTTGGCAACTCGTTCTTTTGGGGGAATGATAATACGTACATTTGGGGAGGTAAATTGGGTAGGAAGACAGACAAGACAGGTAAGACAGCAGACAGGAGTGGTATATGACACATGTGGGGGTAAACACCTTAGATGGGGAGGGTGGTTGAGAATCAGATGCACATGAGCCCCTAAATGGATACAATGGGACATGCTGGGGCCTGGTGCCATGGCCAGATGAGGCGGGACAGGCAGATCCACTGGGATCTGCCTTCCCAGACATGCTATGTTGTTTAGGTTTTTTAAAAAAAAATGTCAGTTAGTCATGAACAACACATTTCAAGATTAGTTATAACAGCATGCATGGGTGTTCCAATTGACCCCATAAAACAGTTTTGAAACAGTTGCATAGCAAACAGAACACATGCATATATGGAACCACAGTAGGCATTATAATGGCATGCAAGTTACATTGACAGCAACAGGGCACCAGTTATAGTATTTGAACAAGGTTCATTAATATTTACGCAATTCAATATTTGTAGAACAATAAAACACAAGTCCCAACAGTAGGTTTGGAGAAAGACATACCCATTATTTATGTGTATACATTATTGATGCAGACAGGGGTGGGGGAGAGAGAGAGATGGTAATTAACAACTGTACAGGCTTCTACTTTTTACAAGTATACTGATCAGTACTCTACTCTACTCATCTCCAGGTCTGACCTGACTTTACATGTACCTATGGCCTGGGGTTGGATAGTGGAAGTGCTGTACTCAGAGTATATTAGTAATGCCTTCTTATGGCTACTACAAATATTCCCTTATCTGGCAGACATGTGGAGGAAATTTATGTTAACAATATTTGATGGTTTCTACACATATTCACATATTCAAGGTTACATATTTGACACTGAATGGGATGTCTTGCACTCATGCTGTGTGGGTTTGCTACTGACATATTCTGCTGGGATTTCTATCTATCACACTGGTTATTGGCAGCAGTGACCACTAGCCATGACAACATGACAGTTGAGGGACATATATTGGAAAAAAGTGCTTGACGCATGTACTTATCTTGCTGTCATTTCCAGCCTTGGGGATGGACAGGGGAAGTGCTGCACACAGCATATTATTGATAGATTCATAGGTTCATAGGTAGGTACTAGGCTATTGGCCGTAGGGCCTATATAAGCCTAGCCAAAGGTACCCTGGCTTTCGCCACCCAAGAAAATTATTTTCCTGTGCCACTGTCGAGCAGATCCACAGAAGTGATCCCCAGGGTGAATTTCCTATCTCCCATTCAATCATGAAGATTTTTCTTGAACAGTGCTAATGAGGAGCTTTGTTTGATATAGCTAGGTAGTTTGTTCCAGAGTATGGGAAGTCTCTGGGACAGGAATCTATCCCTCCAGCATGTTCTGTTTATTGTGGTGATGAGATTTAGGTCCCTAGAGCGTAAGGCTCATAAGGATTGGGATTTCTTTAAGTGGAGCATGTCTAAAAGCTCTGGGTTTGACATAGCTTTGTGAGTTAGGCAGAGATCGCCTCTGAGTAGGCGATATGCAATGGAGTAAAGCTGCAGTTTTTTGAGACGGTCTGCATAGGGCATCTCTTTGAGGCCAGTAATCCTCTTTGTGAGGTATTTCTGTGGCCTTTCCAGTTGTTGTAGATGTCTTGTGAGGTACATACCAAAAGGGGCATTGTACTCTATAATGGGTCTAATGAGTGATGAGTAGAGGGGAACAATGACCTCTTTTTTCCTAGATAAGAAACCTTTTGTGATGAGGTGTGCCACATAGAAGGATTTCCTGACTACTGTGGCAATGTGATTATCAAAGGAGAGACTACTGTCCACCTGTGTCCCAAGGTCTCTTATCACACTTTCGGTGTTAAGTAGACTACCACCTATGTGGTAGTTCATGGGTACTGAGTTTTAGCAAAAGGAATGACAATGCACTTTTGGCATTGAGCTTGAGGCCATGGCTTTGACACCAGGCATCTGTCTCAGCAAGGCCCTTTTGTAGGATGTCCACATCTTTTGGAGTTTTGATTATGGCTCCTAGTTTGCAGTCATCTGTGAACTTCATTAGCCAAAGACCTTCTGTGTTGGCCTGCACTTCAGAGAAGTAGATACCAAACAGGAGAGGACCCAGGACTGAACCCTGTGGTACTCCACTTGTCACTGGTCTGACGCTGGATTTGGAGTCTGCTACTTTCACAGTGTGGGTTCTGTAAGTGAGCCATTTGGCAACCCATCTTGTGACATAGGGATTTATACCTAGTTTATTGAGTTTATCTATAATTCCAGAGTGGGGGATGGTGTCAAAAGCCTTGGCGAGATCTAGATAGACTGTGTGAACCACCTTACCCTCATCTACGGCTTTGGTGACTGCTTCAAAGAAGTCTATCAGGTTTAGGAGACATGATCTGCCTTTTACAAACCCAAACTGCTTGGGGTCCTGAGTTTGGAGATTACCAATGTCATTGTTTATAAGTTCCATGATGATACGCTCCATAGCCTTGCAGACCACGCTCATTAGGCTAATGGGGCGGTAGTTTCCGGGGTCTGTGGTGGCTCCCCTTTGTGGAGTGGGATAACTGTCGCTGTGTGCCATTCAGTGAGCACATAGCCTGAGGTGAGGATATGATTGAACATGGTACTTAGGTGGGGTTCCAATTCATTCTGTAGTTCATGTAGAACACAGCCTGGGATGTCGTCAGGTCCCATGGATGCTGTGTTCTTGGCTTTGGATAGTTTGTTTTTTACCTGTGCAGCCGTGATTACAGGAACTTTGCATTCTTCTGGTATAGAGATGGGCCCTTTAGGGGATGACAGAGGGGTAAAGTTAGCAATGAACCTATCTGCCAGGATGTTGGCAATATCCGTTGGTTCCATATATTTAGTGTCATTGTGCTGTAACTCAGAGCAGATCTGAGTGTTGCCATTGAGATTCTTGACATAGCTATAGAATGCTTTGTGGTTGTCTTTAGAGTCAGTGGTGATTTTGTTTACATAACTAGCTTTGGAGGATTTTATGAGGGATCTCAGCTTCTTACTGAAGCTGACCAGGGAATTTCTCCAATCATGGGATTTTACTCTTTTTTGCAACAGTTTTTTTCTTCTGTTGTAGAGTTTGTTTATGGCAGAGGACCACCAGATTGGCTTCCTTTTTTTGGAGGATTGCATCTTGGTTCTGTTAGGGATTGCACGATCCATGCACTCATGTAAGTGCTTATAAAGTGCATTTGTGTAGGATTCAGCAGTCATACCTCTATTGTCCGTCAGCATGGGTGTCATGAAATTTGACACTTCTGTCTTAAGAAGCGTGAAGTTGGCTTTGGAGAAATGTTTTACTGTGGTTTCCCTAATGGGGGGTGTGGGAGGGATGTGGATGTCTAGGATGATTAGTTATGGTCAGATCTGACCAACGAGGAATTAACCTCTGGTGTGGAGCACCGGTTGCCCATGTTGGTAATAACCAGGTCTACGATATTGCTGCCCCTGGTGGGGGTGTGGATGAGTTGATCCATGGCATTGGAATTTATGAATTCCAGAAAATGTTGAGCACAAGAGTTGGTACATGAGTAGTTTTTCCAGTTAATGGTAGGGTAGTTGAAATCGCCCATTATTAGGGTGTTAGGTTGTACCCTAATATTTTCCAGTGTATTAAGAAATGAGGAGTGGAAATCCTGGGGCATGGTGGGGGATCTGTAGCAAGCTACAATTTGGATTGCCATCTTGCCCAGAGTTAGTTGCACTTGGATAATCTCGGATGCATTATGCTGAGCAACTAGCCTGGAGGTGTGGCTATCCTTAATGAATATGGACACGCCTCTGCCTTTAATGTTTCGGTCTAGGTTAGGTGGCCGAAAGGTGTGGTATGAATTATAGCCTGGTAATGCAGGGGTACTCTCTGGAGCCTTGAACCAGGTCTCTGTCACTACACAGATGTCGATGTTCTCCATTTTAAGGAGTGCCTCGAGAGAGTGCATTTTGAGGTTTAGACTTCTAGCATTGAGTAGCAATACCCTCAGATTCTTCTTGCCTGTACCTGTTAGGGTGGTGAATTTGTCATTTGAACCTTGCCTAAAAAAGGCACTATAGGGGTGTCTAGAGCCTTAGCCAGTATCCGGAATCCCAGGGGGCGGCAGGTGCAGGCCATCTCTGGCAAAGCATCGTGGCTTGTCGATCATGTCATCCCAGGCAGACAGATACTGGATCCCCTTAGAATGACAACTGAAGCTTAGCCAATTGTTGAAGTCAATCATTTTGTCCTTGTACTGTGGTATCATTCTGAATGATGGCAGGATGCTACTCAGGGCTAGGGTCATACCTGCCTGGGCTACAAGAATGGACAGCTCCTCCATGTCCCTTTTCATGTAGTCCATGGAGGTACATCTCAGGTCATTCACACCAACATGGACAATGACAGAGTCATATTTGTACTTGTTGTGGAGTGACCTGAGTGCATGCATTATGTGGCGGATCCTGGCACCTGACAGGCAGCTGACAGTAACTTTCTCCTTGTTTAGCCTGGTGAGTGGATCATCAGTGTGCCTGACCATAGAGTCACCTATGACTAGAGTGTTGGGTACGTTGTTATGCTTTATGGGCTGTGGTTGAGTGGCACACTGAGTTTGTGGGTTATGTGTCATTTAGGTTGTGTTGGGGCTGGAGGTTGCTTGTGATTCTGCTTTGGAGGTCCCTGTTGCTTGGTCAGGTTTTTACCGAGAGCCTCCGCGAATGTAGGTGTGTGTTTTGTGTTTCTATGTGTGTGTTTTGGTGTGTAGGTTATGAGGGACTATGTGCTGAGTGTGGTGTGGTGCAAGTGTTTACCTTCTCCTCTTGACTGTCTAGTCCAGTCTTGGGTGAAGAGAGCTTTGCTTCCAGTTTGGCTATATAAGTGCATCTCTCACAGGTTGTAGTGTTGGGTGGTAGGAGGAGAAGGTTGTCTGTGTACATGAGGCAATTACTGCATTGCCCCAAGATGCCCAGATTCATCAGGTAGACAGGAGAAAACACCGGGGGCTGATCCTTAGACATGTCTGGATAGGTGCTTATTTGTTAAGTACTAGAAACTGTTTTCCTCTAGACAGTGAGGAAAGGTGAGTGCTGTAGTAATTTGCAGTTTATTTAGTGCTTACAATATGTTCTGAACAAGTGCTGAAACAAAATACTGGCTAGTTCTAAGAAACAAAATTAAGCTAGAAGGCTTCTCTCCAACCCAGAAAGGCTCGGGCCCTAGAAGCCTACAAATAGTCCTAGACACAGCAAATCTATATCCAGGCTAGACTACCCACAGGAAAGGCAGGAAACAAGCTTAGAAAAAAGTTTTTGTTTTTTTTTAGTGGAAAGAGAGAAAGGAGTAGCAGAAACTAAGCTGAATGGCCTTCTCAAATGTTCTCCCTGTACTGGGTAGAATGAGGTAATGACACTAGACTGGGAGGAGGGTCCCAGATCAAATTTACACTAGGGGTGGGCAACTGCAAAGCCACCAACTATAAAAACACTATACCAACAGGGACGGAGGGTGGGAAACAAACTGCAGAAATGTTTCTCACAGCTGAAAAACAGCAGTGAGCCTTTAAATGAAAGTTTTAAACAGCTAAAGGAGCCTCTAGAAAAAAAGAGTTTAACTGCAACACGTTATCAGAAACAAACAACCCAACAGATGCTTAATAAAAGTGGACAATTTCAAGTTAATACCTCACACACAGTGAAACTAGCTAGAAAAATACACAGTACACAAAGTGCTATAAATAACAAAGAAATAAAGAACAAAATAAACAAAAAACAGGATACTTAATGTTATATATTATAGCTCCGAGTTTGCTCAGTGTCCTTCCTTCGATTAGCTCAGTGTGAAATGGCAGAACACTCACAACTGAACTTGTTAGGTAACAGAAAGTTGAAACCTGAGACAGCTTTTAAGAAAGAAATCTCAAAAGAACCAATGAGGTGCTTAGTCTAAGCTGTAGTCCAGGTGACCTCAGTCAGCCAATGACCTCAAACAATTCTCAAACACCTCTGTCAGTCTCGAACCCCGGACCTCGGACACACTAGACTGCATGAAATACTAAAGCCTTCCTACAGAAACTACAAACATTTCATTACCTGGCAGACTTGAGGAGGAAATTTCTGTTAACGGTACCTGAAAATTTCTTCACATATTCCCATATTCTTGTGTGACAATATACATTCAGCTTCTTACGACTGCCGGGATTTGAACCGTGTTTATTTGTGCTAAAAAGGTATACCACACTTGTGTTTCAGTACAGTGAGCTACTGAGGAATTGCTAACTTGTGCTTCACTTTTTACTCCCTACTACTCTCTGGTTTGCACAATCTGACCTTGTAGTTCTGACATTCATGCACGGCAGATAGTTCTTGTACTGTGTATTCATACTTTGACATTACAATCTGGAAAGCAATGGTTAACGCAAAGCACTGCTGCAGGGGATAAAAGATTAGATGTTACAGCTTACTATTCAGGGTTCAGATCTTGGTGCATGGCACATTTCATATAGTTGCTCACCTGTTTTACAGCTCCACAATCTTTGTAAGGTGAGTCTCACTTCATTCTTGCTGTCAAAGCCATGGTTGCTGTCCAGAACCTGTACACATTTATATTCCTACCACAACAAAACAAATTAAACACAACAGTCTGGGGTTTTTACTTTTATTGAATGTTACAGAGACTTTTATTGTTAAATATCCTGTATATCACTATTAATCTGCTAATGGTCATTTATTAATTACACACAGTACACGCTTTACCTACTGGTAGTTGATATTCTACTCCTTTCTATTTATTTGCCTTGAATACTGCAAGCTAGATTTGTACTCATCAGCCTCCCTGTGCAGCCTTAGCAGCCTGTTTGCCTGTGTGTCCACATTCGTGGCCCTCTCATCTGCATCTGTACAGGAGATAAAGAAACATTTATGCATACCTATCAATCACATACTCAGGCTGGACTTTGAGGAACAATAAGTGATACTGATACTTACACACTTCTGGGACATTCCTTGCTCATGCGTCTTGGGTCCACTGGTTCAAGAGCTCCGTCTTCCTATGCCTAGGTCTTCCTAGGTCAGCATAATGGTGCCGGACCTGCTCACCAGTTTGAAGGATGCCAGTAGCACTGATGAGATCACGTGTGAGATGGTCCCAGGCCTCTGCTTTGTATTGTGAGCCCTGGTACTGTTCCTGCAGCTGTCTCCCTTCATGGTCTTTCACAAGGAGTCCAACCATGACCCTGGACTCCTGAATGCCCCAATGCTGCACCCAAAAGCACATACCCTCACCAACACCAGCCATAGTGCCTGCAGTGATCAGCTACAACTGGCTATGGCTGTATTCCTGCCTGCAAGGTTTAAATAGGGCTGAATTCCCTCACTTTGTCATGATTGGATGAGTTTGAATATGCTCAGCTAAGCTAACCAATGTGCAAACCCATTCAGCTAAGTTCCGCATTGCTTAAATGGGTAGATGCTAAGCATTGCTTGCCAGTGTGCAAATCCACTTAGCTGGGCTAACTATTGCTTAGCATTTACATTTAAGCAATACTTACACTAGCTAAGCATAGCTGAGCACAACTTAACATTATTCAGCTTTCATTTCATGGACTATCAGAATTGTGGGGTTGATTCCTCATTAATAATATATTATGATATGTACGTTTACCTTCCATAACATCCCCCTATGTGCTTTCATTACATTATATTCTTGTATGACTATACTGTATGGGACACTTGCATTAATATGGGGGTTTCACAACTTTATCAGACTGACACTTCACATTTGGACCTGCTACATTGCTCTGGTTGACAAAAATATATTATTTACTACCTAATTATACAAAAAAAAGTTTAGTAGTGCTTTCACATATAAAAGCGAATGGCTTTCATTGGTGCTCGAACCGTGAATGACTGCATGCACAGCAAAAGCTGTAACCCCCATGCCATTTCACTTTGAGGGTTTTAGTTGTATATTTCTATTTAGCACCTTGGTATGTGTAAGCTAGGCTGAGCACAGCTGCACGATGTGCACACCCGCTCAGCTACGCTTAAACTTCATTGATGACAGAAAAAAAAATGTGTTTTATTTTATGCACATTGCTTTCAGCCTCTTAGGGCAGGACATCTGGACAACTACATCATACATTGGGGGACTCTGGCTAAAACTGGGGTCACTTTTTATAGTTCCTCATGGGAACATGCTTACTTATTTGGTATGCCAATATGTACACTGCATACCAATCTGGACATTCTCTGTGCTGGCCTATTATTTGGGGGTTGTGCCTGTTTGTTTTCTTTACATTACATCCACAGACACTGCTATTCTTTCATAACACTTTTTTGCTTTCAGAGTGCCATAAGGCACATCTGGAGTGCAGGGGGCATGTTTATTGTGCAAGCACTGCTCGGTCACACCCCCTGCACTCATTCCTGTTTCGTGTCCATGTAGGATACACAGCAGCACACCTTCATGATTAATCAAGATGCACTGCTGTCCTAGATGGACACAAAACCACGCCGTGCAAGAATAACATTATTCTTGTATGGAGTTTACTGAATTCTGGACAAAGTTTCTTCAAAGTCCAATTTTTGTTTTTGCAAAAATATATAGAACATTACATGGTAAATCTGAAAAGTAAGTAATTACATGCATTCATAAAGCTATGTGTCAAAGAAAAACAAATGTGGTTGTGCATTTGGGGGTCAAAACTAACATAAACTAACCACTGTACTGCTCTGTGTGTAGCACAAACTATAGGGATTGCTTACTTCAAATACAGCAAGTAGTTTGTTACAGTTTTAAAGTAGAAAAGAGAATTTTCCTTCCTCTTGAAGTAAGGAGAAGAGCCTTTTTTTCAAGGGGTGCCAGATCGACATACAGTGCTGGGCACATTATTAGCTTGCTAGCTATACCTCCGCTGCAGGGGGACCTAAAAGAGATATACCTACAAATCAGTTAAGCAAAGCTGGACTTTCTAACTAAAACTAGAACATGGTGTTCAAAATAAAAACTATTATCAACATAGGTATCCAAATCCTCAGATAATTGTATCTGCTTTCAATAGGGGACCAGCAATGTGGTAAATAGCCTTCCTCCAAGTGTAACTATACTGTGTTTTTTAGCATTTAATTTGAACCCATAATTAATACCACCACCATGGATCTGTTCTAGGCCACATTAGAATGAATATTTGAAGGTCTGTGGGTAATTTGACAATTGATTGAGACACGCAGAAATCATGAGACTTAGTTTTCCACAGTCCTTTGCTATCTGGTTTCACTTTTGAGAAGTAGATAATGAATGGGGGGAGGCAGAGCCATGTGGAGTAACTCTTGTGCCTTTACTCTAGTTGGAGGAGATAAACAGTGTATATTCAATGACAAGGTGATTGGCTACACAGTGGGCTACATAAAGATTTGTGGAAAGTTGAGAGAGTCTATCTATGATGTCAGCATGTGGGATGATATCAAATGTCTTGATGAAGTCAAAGTAAATATTATGATTCATCAGGCACTCATCCAGCTCTTCAGGGAACATTTTTGAACATACTTAAAGTTTTAGTAGTTTTAACCTACCTTTGACAAATCCAAACTGGTTTTGGCCCAGGGTTTGTACATCATCTGTGTTTTATTTATCAGCTCAGCATTTATATGATCCATAGCTTTACAGATGATGCTAGTAAGGCAAATAGGACTAATGACATTGTGTTTCCTTTGTGTAGAAATATTTCATTGTGACTTTGAGAGGGATGTGATGGCTGGTATCAGAGAAAACATTTGGCTGAAGCTGTTGTATGTATGTTAGACATAACTTTTGATCAGAGTGAGAGATTCCATTTGAAATAATTTCTATTTGTAATGGGCATAACTTCTTAATTTTTTAGTGTAACCTAAGAAGGCCTTTTACTTATTATTACATAAGGTAGTAATCCTGAGTTCATACTTGGTCTCCTGTGCCTTGAAAGTGACCTTCATACTTTTACTTAATAGTTTTAAGTACATTTTATAATGGAGGACTAGGGATATGTCATTGATAGCATTACATTTCTGCTTTGCTGCTGTAAATCTGGTTATATGAGAATTTCAACATATGGGGTTATGTCTGAATATATTTTTATGTTGAATGGGAATAGCCTACCTGATACATCTGTGCATAATGGAATAGAATTCAGGTGAGTAGGCAGTAGCATCAGGTAATGGGCAATTTACTAGCTGCAGTGGCATAATGGGAGTAGGCCTCGATTATGGCTCAGGTGACTAATATATGATTAGCGGTTTAGGCAGTTGATAGAGCAGGCAGGCAGGGCAGGTGTGCTAAGTATGTGGATCTCTGCAACCTGGTAGAACTAAAACTAACAAAAAAATTCCAGGCTGGGATATGCAGGTATGCTGATGATGTATGACTATACTTAGGTACCAGGGTGGGTAAATCTCCATAGGCCACACCCCACGGCTTATCCTGTCTAGTGCGCAGAACATCAGCATGTGAGTAATGGGTTTGAGCTAAGTAAAAACACTGTTGCCAGTATTCAGTACTCCTCCCCATGGCTGCTAATGATAGTATCAGCTGGGGGGGGGGGGGGTACAAGTACAATATTGCAATTCAAGTCCCCTTCCCTTCCTTCACTGGTTCATAGGCAAGTGCACTTGGCTTGATGCCCTTATGGGCACTTTTAAGTCTAACCAGTTTCCCTCAAAAGTAAGAGTGAAAACCTGTACCTTGTGTCTATGAGGTAAACCCCTTGACCCTTATGCCACCCCCCCCGAAACACAACCTTTAGGCAGTATTGAAAAAAACTGGGGAGCTATGATAGAGCAACCATACAGTTGATTGCTATTTGGGGCAGGGAACCAAAGAAAAATAGTGGGTTCCTTGGAGAGCTGTACCACTTGTTCTTGTCAAGAAACTCTGTGAATTAGATGACATTTGTTTGGTCTAATCATGATATATATGCTCTATGGAGGGTTAAAGCAACTCACTTTGAAAAGAGAAGGTTACTGCTTTATAGTCAGGTTTTCACTAAGTAGGTGTGACATTAGGGATAAGTGTAGTCAGAGGATAAGCTGGCAAGTAAGAGGTCAAAAGCATCACCTCTGATATTTGATGAATGGAATTAGCATTAATAAATGAAGGAATCTTTCTGCATATTTGTTGATTCATTCATAAGTATGCATGTTTGTAGTTGTGTAATTAAGGTCACTCATAATAAGTATAATCAGTTTGATGAAGACATTTTCTATCTGACTTACATAATCAGAATGTTTAGGGTTGGACACAGAAATGGACCCAGATCAGGGAATTATATGGTAAGCAGTTTTATTAAGTTATCTAGACCTTATCAAGTTCTATTAGGGCATCTTGCATGACTTGTCACAAAACAATACCTTGTGTAACAATTACGTCTAGTTCTACATAGCTCCCCATGGAAGTGAATGTCTGGTATGTCCTGAACTCTGACAAGGGCAGAGAATTATTTTTGCACTAAAACACAGTTCTGTATCTACAAAATGCATACACATCTTCAAGGTAGAGTAAGGCCTTAAGTTTAGACATTGTGCTGATCAAACTCCTAGTACTGATCCACCTTGAAGGTCTCCAAATAAGAATTTGTTAAGAGGGCAAGTCCTATAGCAGAGGTTTGTCAAAAAGGGCATCACAGAGACAGCAGAGGTTTTAGAAGTAAGTGAAAGCAAAGAGACAAAAGAAGTAGACCATCGATTCAAAGCAGTTGGATCTGTTAATAACTCATTTTTGCAGGCACATGCTGGATCCCTCTGGAATGATGATATCAGTTAACTAACCAGTTGTTGAATGCAATTATTTTGTCTTTGAACTTAGACATCATTGTTGATGACAGCATTAGTCCTCTCAGCTCTCTCTGTTTTGGAGCAGTATTTTCAGGTCTGGTTTAGGATGTCCGTATTTTTGGAGATATGTTCCCATTTTCAGGCTTGATTTGCCCCTTTACACAATTTTCTGAATACTCTCATAATATGTAAATTTTGAACTTGTCTAATACACAGAAAAACATACTACTTGACTAAAATACTGGTGGTAACAATAATGTAAAGAAAGAGGACACACATCTTACAACTCCCTTTTTCTGAGGCAAAAATAAATGGCCTTGTGTGGTAGGGTTTTGTTAAACAGTTCATTAAAGTCTACAGAGTTTACATTGTCAGTTTAATAATGTACTTAGATTTTTCCAACATTGTCATTACTCTTTTTTTAGCATGTGTTCCTAAGTTGTAGCTCACATTCCTATTGGAGGCAGGAAGAGTTATACTAATTAAATGTTCCAAAAAAGCCACCAACTCATTGGAATACACACGGCAAAACAACACTTTAATAAAAAAATAGTAAAAATATATAAAACATGTGAGTGTTTTCACAGACTCCTCTGCTTATAGGTTCATAGGTTCATAGGTTTATACTAGGCTAACTGCCCTAGGGCATTTATAAGCCTAGCCCAAAGTTATGTGGCTTACGCCGCCCCTTATGTTAGAAATACTGTGCCCATTAGTTTGTTTTGCCTCTGTCCAGTAGTGACACAGAGATGATTCCCGGGGTAAACCTACGATCTCCCATCCACCGGTCAAGATTTCTCTTGAACAGAGCCAGCGAGGTGCTCTGCCTCACATGGACCGGGATTTTATTCCACAGCATGGGGAGTCTTTGGGTGATAAATCTATCCCTCCAGCACGTCCTATTTATATCCATGCTAAGGTTTAAGTCTCTTGCTCTAGTGGTTTTGGTGGATTTGGTTTTTTTGAGGTGGAGCATGTCCGTTAATTCCGAGTTGGTCATGGCCTTGTATGTCAGGCACAGGTCACCTCTGAGCAGATGGTATGCAACTGAATAGAGTTGGAGTTTCTTCAGTCTGGCAGCATATGACAGGTTTTGGAGTCCCTTTATCCTTTTGGTGAGGAACTTTTGGGGTCTCTCCAATTGCTGCAGGTGTCGGGTGAGATACATCCCGAATGGGGCATTGTACTCGATCATTGGTCTGATAAGTGAAGAGTACAGGGGAACAATGACCTCACTTGATCTAGATGTGAATCCCTTCATGATCAGGTGGGCAATGTAGAAGGTCTTTCGAACCACTTTAGCAATGTGAGTGTCAAATGAGAGGCCACTGTCAACCTGGGTCCCCAGGTCCCTGATAACCTCTTCTGTGCTTAGTGGGTTGCCACCTATATGGTAGCTTGGGGTTACCTTGTTTTTCCCGAAGGGTATGACTATACACTTTTTTGCGTTTAACTTCAGGCCATGGCTCTGGCACCAGCTATCAGTTTCCGTGAGACCCCTCTGAAGGATGTCTGCGTCCGATGTACTATCCTCAGACATACTACAGTAACAGCTGCTCTTATTTAAATAATGATACATCTGTGTCAAATCCAATCAGTTGACAGTATCTTGAAATAAAAATTAAAAAGACATACACTATATAAATCATATAAATAATGGACTAAAAATGTATGTAAAAAACTGTAAAAGCTTGCTCTATAGAGTTAGATAGTGTTAAAACTGTAGAATATATGTATAGATGTTAAAAGAAGTGACTAAATATAATAATCAATGTTTTAAAGTCATGTTCCTGAGAAATGGTTTCAGTGAAACCTTACTATTTAGTCCAGGTGGTCTGTCAGCCTGAAATCTAATTATCCATTCTAGTTCTGAGGCTTCGGTCTTATTGTTCATGTTCCCACCTCTTTTATTTTCTTGTATAATGTGTAACATTAGAAATTTGAAGGTGTGTGTGGCTCCCTCCTTTATAACATCCATCGCTAACACCAATGTGATCAAAGGACAGATAGTTAAATGCGTGAGGCTATATAATGATGATGATAGTTTGTCTCAGGCACTTACCCTGTTAAAACATGAATTTACTGAAAGGGGATATAAAGCCAGAGATATAGATAAACAAATTAAAGTGGCTTGGAATGAGAGAAGAGAGAGGTACAAGCCCTATTATGACAGGACGAGAATCAACCAAGATAACCAAAGTAACTATGCCACCAGTACCACAGTAACCAGGAACCTAGAGAATGATGTATTACGTATTCCATTAACATTTGCAAGTAATATCAGTACAGTCTGTGATCTAATTAAAAATAATTGGGGCATATTGTTAAATGTGGATGAATTAGAAGGTGTTATAGGGGCTACACCATCTTTTACCTTTAAAAACAACATGTCATTAAAAAGAAGTTGTGCTACAAGAAGTTAGATGGAGACCACTATGCAAGGTCTGATATGCTAGGTACATTTCTGTGTAGAAGGTGTACAGCCTGTCCCTTCATATTTGGAAGGGGGCAGTATACACACCCGACTAGAAAGTTCAGCATTGATACATGCTTTTATACAGACTGTCACAGTAAGAATGTCATATATTTTGGTCTCTGTACAAAATGCCCAGCCTACTATGTAAGCAAAACTAATAGGCTGCTCAAAGATAGAGTCCTGGAACATGTAAGGGACATTAAAAATAAAAAAGAGACAAGTGCATTAGCGATGCATGTTATAAAGGAGGGAGCCACACACACCTTCATATTTCTAGTGTTACACATTATACAAGAAAATAAAAGAGGTGGGAACATGAACAATAAGACCGAAGCCTCAGAACAAGAATGGATTATTAGATTTCAGGCTGACAGACCACCTGTACTAAATAGTAAGGTTTCATTGAAACCTTTTCTCAGGAATAGGACTTTAAAACATTGATTATTATGTTTAGTCACTTCTTTTAACATCTATACATGTATTCTACAGTTTTAACACTATCTAACTCTATAGAGCAAGCTTTTACAGTTTTACATGCATTTTTAGTCCATTATTTATATGATTTGATTGTTTATATAGTATATGTCTTTTTAATTTTTATTTTCAAGATACTGTCAACTGATTGGATTTGACACAGATGTATCATTATTTAAACAAGAGCAGCAGTTACTGTAGTATGTCTGAGGAAGCAGAGAGGACTCTGTGAAAGCACTCACGTTTTATATATTTTTACTATTTTTATTAAAGTGTTGCTTTGCCGTGTGTATTCCAATGAATTGGTGGCTTTTTTGGAACATTATACTTTTATCGTTGGTTACTTTATCCAGATTCAGGGGATTTGTGTTTTGATAGTTATACTAATTAAATGTCCAGATTTTTAGCCATATGTTCTTATTTTTCAACTGCCTTTTATTCATATTTTCAGTGTCTACAGGTTTAAAGATATGGACAGTGGAATACCACTCAGCCCCAGTCACTTACTTTTTCTTACAGAGTTGCTCAAAATTGTCTGTATCTCCTCTGGTATGACTCTACTATTTGTTCTAAAACACAAGCTTGCAAGATAAAGTATTACCAAGATACACAGTGTTAAATAAACAGCAATTAGTCTTTCAGGGCTGCTTTTTATTTTCTTGAAATGCTTCTGTAATCTGATATTAATCTTCCTAATAATGATATACATCTATAAAGCAGAGACCAGAAGCATCTCTTGGAATAAATCCCACATTTTGTGTTACATGCGGAAAAGCGAACAACAGAAAACATCTTATTACTAATGTTATTAAAACTGATATAGTAGGCAGTTTTATAAAAAATCTGACAAGCACTACTGTTAAGGTGAGGCAGAACAAGCATTGCTACGTGGCTAATGATGTGGATATACTGTAAAATATCACTAATATTCCTCTCTCTGCTAAAAGACACAGAAGGATATTTTTATAGATTTTCAATGAGAAAAAAATATGCAACAAAAAAGATCAATTATTCTGTCAGACAGTAGTAATTTTCTCATTCAGAATATTGTATTTTGTGATAAACTAAATTTGAGATCTGGTAATTCTATATTAATGAATAGCACAGCAGACCAGGAACTAGAGTAGGGGGCGGTGTCATGTTGTATATATGGTACATAGTATGCATAGATGCAACTAATGCCAATCAAAGTCACGACAAAACCTCAGAGTGCATCAGAGTGACCATCACTACTAGAAGCCACACTCATCTTACAATAGTTGTTATTTATAGCTACCCTCTCTAATCCATTTCTGCCAGTAGGAATGCACTTCAAGAAATTTTCCACAAAAGCTTCGAAAAAGAACACCATAATATTAAGAGATGTCAGTTTAATGTATTGGAAACAAATTCAAAACAATTGAGAAAAATACTCATCCAGTTTGACCTGAAACAATTAGTTCAATGATCAATAAGATCTAGCCTATAAACTGATAATCATTACCTCTTGACCTCATTATCTCAAGCGTAATATGCCATTTGCTAATATCAGCATACTACAACCACCTTTTAAGCAATCACTGTCCCGTTCTTTCCATTTGGTCTTTTTAAACAATATAATCAACACCCCAAATTATTACAGATTGTCCATCAGAGCATAAGTTAGCCTTACTAGATCAGCAATGAAATATTATTGATTGATCACCACTCTTCTTTCTTAATGGCGTGACTGCGGTCTAAACGCTATTCGTGCTATACGATCCACAATACTGAACTCACTATTCCCATTACGTGAAGAAGAGTTAGGGCATAGATGTGTCATTGACTAGCAAAGGATTTAAAAAAAAATCATGAAACAGAGAGACAATGCCTTATCCCCACTGAAGAAAAAAAAACAGAGATATGAAAATTTAAAACACACCTATATCTCTCTGAAAAAAAATCAGAAAAGGAAACAACTTAGTTAAATCTCTCTAACTATGAAATAACAAAAAGCTGCAGCCTAAAAAAACAGATTATTCAGGAAGGAATTAAATCAACTTACAGGTCTTCATTTATTCAAGACATAGACAACACTTTTTCCAACAATAATAACCCTATGGCTGAATAGAGACATCTCTACAAGACAAGTAAATACTCTATTAGACAACCTTAAGAACACATCAACATAATCATCTGTACTGTATTCGCTATTCTTAATAAAAGCTATAGCTAATATTTGAAAACCCATGACTTATTTCAGCTTATCACTCACTACAGGAATTGTACCCCTTGTCTGGACACATTCCATCATCGTTACCCTACCCAAAGATCTCAAACCAAAAAAAACCCTTAAATCATCATGGACCTCATAAATAAAGATATTGGGGACCTACAAACACTGGATCCTACCCAGTTTGGCTTTGTTAAGGGCAGATCCTGCCTCTTAAACCTGGTTGATTTCTTTGAAACAGTCACCAAGGCCATTGACAAGGGGAAGGTGGTCCACACAGCCTACCTCGCAAAAGCCTTCGACACAATACCCCACTCGGGCATTATAGATAAGCTCACCAGCTTAAATATAAACCCCTATGTCACTAGATGGATTGCAAATTGGCTCAAGGACAGAACCCACATGGTTAGAATTGCTGGAGCCATGTCAGACTCCAAACCAGTTACAAGTGGTGTCCCACAAGGCTCAGTCCTGGGACCTCTCTTGTTCGGTATATATTTCTCGGAGGTACAGGCCAACGCGGAAGCACTGTGGCTGACCAAGTTCACAGATGACTGCAAACTGGGCGCCATAATCGACTCTCCAGCCGACACAAGCATCCTCCAAAAGGGCCTCATAGAAACAGACAACTGGTGCCAGAGCCATGGCCTCAAGCTAAATGCCAAAAAGTGCATAGTCATCCCCTTTGGCAAAAACAAAGTGCCCACAAATTACCACATAGGTGGTAATCCATTAAGTACAGAAGAAGCAATTAGGGACCTGGGGACCCAAGTTGATAGCAATCTCTCATTTGACAACCACGTGGCCAAAGTGGTTAGAAAAACATTTTATATAGCCCACCTAATCATGAAGGGATTCACATCTAGATCAGTGGACGTCATCGTGCCTCTTTACTCATCCCTCATCAGGCCCATAATTGAGTACAATGCCCATTGGGATGTACCTTACCAGACACCTGCAGCAACTGGAAAGACCCCAAAAGTACCTCACCAAGAGGATCAAAGGGCTCAAACAGATGCCATATGCTGCCCGGTTAAAGAAACTCCAGCTCTACTCAGTGGCATACTGCCTGTTCAGAGGCGATCTGTGCCTGATGTATAAAGCCATGTCCAACCCAGAATTAATGGACATGCTGCACCTCAGAAAATCCAAATCCCATCGAGCCACACGATCGGGAGACTTGAACCTCAGCACTGAAATAAATAGGACATGCTGGAGGGACAGATTCATAACCCAGAGGCTCCCTTCACTCTGGAATAAAATCCCAGTCCAGGTTAGGCAGAGTCCCTCATTGACTCTCTTCAAGAGGAATCTTGATGAGTGGATGGGAGATCGTAGGTTTACCCTGGGTATCACTTCTGTGTCACTGTTAGACAGAGGCACAGTATACTAACCTCGAAAAAGGGCATAGCAAAATAAATTTAAAATGGGTGGCGAAAGCCAAACACATTCTGACTAGGCTTATAAATGCCCTAGGGCAGATAGCCTAGTATGAACCTATGAACCTATGAATATAGACCAAGCTCTACTCTATGCCCACTTGCAAAAAATATTTTAAAAATTATATACAAACAAGTTCTCAAACATATAAATTACTATGGACTCCTAACAGACAAACAACACTGTTTCAGAAACGCCTTCAGGACTAACACAACATTACTGTCAGTAACCTACTCAACATATAATAATATGAATTATGGTCTATTTACTGCTGGGATATTAGTAGACATGTGCACAGAGTCTGAAACTGTCAGTCATAACATGCCTCTACTCAAATTAGCAAAGTTCAGCTTCAGGGAAAATACTATTAATTTGTTCTAAAACTGTCTTGAAAACAGAACATTTCAGGTCTTTGCTGGTAACCACATCAAATTCACATAAACGCATCATTATTACAGGTATACCACAATGATCATTATTAGGTTCCCTGTTCTTCTCTCTCTCTGACCTCTCAGAGAAGCTGACTTCTCTTGATGTCATCCTATATGCAAATGATACTGTTCTTCTTAAGGAAGATACATCTATTTCTAAACTTCAAACCCAACTACAATTAACGTTTTCTAAACTATGGCAATAACCCTTAGATAATAAACTAGTGACAAATCTTACAAAACTAACATTATGTTATTTGCACCCCCCCACAAATATTAACAATTTTTTGATATCATTATTTATGACAACATAAATATCATCATACCCACAGTCAATGAAAATACATACCTAGGACTAACACTTCTTAATTCTGTGAGCGTCACTGCATCCTGACATAACAGGTAATAAAGTTCTCACTCAATAAACATCTGTTATAAAATTTCTCATCTACTCTTTACCATAGCTTGTACAGCCAAAGCCAAAAATATTCTTTTATCTAAACTAGGATATGGACTTCCTCTTTTGACATTTCACTCTGCCTGTAATACATGAATTCTATAGACAACAGTAAATAAAATATGCAGATTTGCATTACTAGCAGACACACGCAACCACCAGTGCAACATTCTAAAAAAGTAAGATGGCTACCTATAACCTAAAGGGCGACCTTACTTCTAAGCATCCTTGTATACAAAATATTAAAACCAGGCCAGTGTCTCCCCCTTTGAATAGAAATCATCCTCTCAGAGAACTATGATATACTGTGAGAAACACACGAGACAGCAGCATTGTGCTAACAAGACCACCTTTCAAGACTGTACTGGGGAAGGGGCATTCTCCAGAATAGTTCCAGCATTATGGAACAAATCTACCTGAAACTAATTCTAAAGATCCCCTCCGAGACTTTATTACTTGGGCATGGGAAATAAGTCACTGGCAAAAGCTAAAGAGACAGTGGCTGATTCACTATTATCTATATTCCCAGCACAGGCCTGCTTTGACTCTGCCTTCTAACTTTAGTTATTTGTCTTTGTTTACCAGGAAAGACCAACTGGGTAATACCCATTTTCAGCAGAGGCTTGAGGAGAAAAGCTCCACTTGCATACATTGCATTATACAAAATTCCAGTCAAACACAGAGTACACAAACAGTAGTAACTTTGCTAACAACTACTTCTATGCCAACTGAAACTATATATTGTATTGTACCGTATACAATTAAAAATATTTGTATGAATTACCTGTCATGAAACATATGTTGTAGATTCTTCTTAATGCATTCTGTCTTCTGGGTCATGGCTGAAAATAGTCTTTGAATCAGATCACCCACCAGGTTAACAAATAACAAACAAAAAAATAATAATTTAACAGCTCTTCTCTGGGTTTACCAGAAAAATTTGTCGTAACCTGCTAAAACATATTCTAGTTCAAAGTCTGAAGAAACATCTTCATTATAAAGTTGCTTTCCTAAAAAAAACACATTCTGTTACAGCAGGTTCTACTAGCATATAGTAACTCACCATTTGGGTAACATAAAATTAAACATGGATGGTAAAAACAGTACCATGAATGTAATTTAAAGTGTATCTAGACTTCCTATATAGACTTACAAATGATTTTGTCTAGGAATACCATTTAATAATAAATCACTTTTGGATAAGTTTAAAATACCTGCCCAAGGCTAAAAATAACAATTCCACTGAACCAGAAAACATACCAGAGTGCATTATCAGCAGGACCAAGTACATACCATTTGAGCCTGTACTTAAACTTCTCAGCTTCAGCCTATCCACAGAAATTGTGCCTGATGCCTGAGGAGCAGTCATTCCATCTTCATTATACAAGGGCTAAGCCTCTATGGACCCAGGTAATTATGCAACCATTCACCTTTTCAGCCTTGTATGCAAAAGTATGCAACATATCATAGCAGATTAATAGTGAGCACGTGGTAACTCTGCTTTTGTAGGCTTAAAAATGTCCCCAGTCCATTTGCCTTCTATTTTTCTGTGTTGCTATGTGAAAAAGAAACACTTATAGCTTAAATTCTTCTGAATCTTTTGCTTTGTGTACCTGTGCTGTTTTACATTTAGTAAGGGGGATTCACAAAGATTAGCTCCACAGTGATAATAGTGCTGTCTGTGGGCTGCAGTAGCACTGCAGAGCTAATTAGTGACTGAAAAACATGTAAGTGCTTCGTGTAACAGAAGCTAAGTAACAACTCCGTTGTATGTCTCTGAGTAATACACCTGGTGTGAATGGAACAAATGTTCCAGTATTTTCCATACCACCCCACACACTGGTGTTGTACAGGAACATAAAGAAAAGTCTTTTATGGAAAGAACATGCAACAGAATGGCAGCAGCAGGCATCAATACAGTAGCTCAAATTACAGATTGGAACACACTGTTGTAGGGCTACAGTACATCCAAACATCAACATAGCACATGTGGATGACAAAAACATTGATATGCACAATCTGCAGAGAGTCAGAAGGTATTGCTATGCTAACGATCAAGAGAACATAACATCCTAGCCATCACCTTACCATTTAAAACAAAATCGCTATAGCTATGTGATGGAAGATAGAAGGTTTATGTGCATATGTGTGTATGTGTTTGATTTTATTACAGACTGCCTCCATCCATATGTGACATGTGCACCACCCTATGACAGAATTAGCAATCACACATCCAATGGTCTGCAGATGGTTTGTACAGGGTAATATAGGGGCTCTGTTTCATGATGTGTGTATGCATCCTTGAGATGATGATACCCTCAGTGTTCCTCAGAAAGGATATGTGGATAGACGGAACAGGGGACATGGGGCTATATAAAATGTTCTCCTTAGTGGAAGATAAATGAAAATAGATTCAAAAAATACATTGACTGTAATACACCACAAAGCATACACAAGTTGATTGAGGTCAGATTCAAACACAAGACCTGTGTAACTATACAAGTTGGATTTCATGCAACATAAGGTAAGCACCACTGCAGATGTCTGACTTTAACAGTTTCAGAGTTCTCTTTATAGAGGGTGACATAATCATTGAATGCTTAGAAGAATAGGTTGGTAGGATTGTGTGACATAGATGTGTATACACATCCCTGTTTAAAATTGTTTCCAGACTGATAGTTAAAGGAATACACTCAATTTGAGAACTGTGAGATTAGATCCCCTCCCTACCTAGTAACACAAGCTAGAAAACAATATTTTAATGCTAGCACTACTGGACAAGTCTGACTTTAGCTCTGTCAGAGTGTGCTTTATAGGGGATAACATCATCAGTGTATGCTGAGAAGAAGAAGAAGAATATTGGGAGGGCTGTGTGACATAGATGTGGAATCACATCTCAGTGTAAAATTGACACCAGACTGATAGCTGAAGTACCACGCACACACACTGCTGTAAGAGATGAACTCCTACCTATCTATCTATTTATACAAAATAGAGAACACAGTAAATGCTAGCACCACAGCACAAACCTGACTTTAGCTGTGTCAAACTGCACTTTATAGAGGATGACATCATCAGTATATGGTGAGAAGATGATGGTGGAAAGCCTGCATGAAACTGCTGTTGAGTCATGTACCAGTGTAAAAGTATTTTCTGAATGATACTTGAGTGGTGATAAGAGGACATGGAATCAAGCTCTTCTGACTATGCTCATACACACTCAGACATAGAAATGCAATTCCCTACCTAACTAGTTAAACAGCTGGAGAACACAGTATTTAACACTCACACCATTACAGACATCTGATTTTATCATTGTCACAGTGCTACATGATCATAGTGTCACAATTAACATATACTATTATGAGACCTATCTGCAAAGGCAGCACTTGGAATATGATTGTGTGATTGCAATTTCCAAAAAATACATTTAAACACATCCTGGTAACTGACGTAACAAATCTATCATGAATCCATACCTCAGAACTGAGCCACACGTGCACCTGTTTCTCAGGATGTTGTTTAGATAACACACTTACATACAACCACACACACACACACACACACACACACACACACACGCACACACGCACACACGCACACACGCACACACGCACACACACACGCGCACACGCACACACGCACACACGCAGACACACACACACACACACACACACACACACACACACACACACACACACACACACACTTTGAAAACACCAGTACTGCAAGATTGGAGGTATGTATTTTCATATTCAGATTAAGGGGTGCCCACAGTAATAGAATTTACTGACAATATCAATGTGATATGGCTGTGTATGACAAAAGTCTAGTGTCAGTATAAATCCATACCAAATTTAACAATACAGTTGTGCCTTTTATTTCTGTGGTATACTTGACAATGGCCAAGTATTGCCATATTATTTGTAAGTGCATTGCTGCAGGGCACACATAAATATCAGAAAGTATATCTTCAGTCAAGCACACATGTAACTGCCCTTTTCTTGTGTTTAGGAATGTCTTTCCATGTAATGGAAGATAACAGCCCAGTAACCAGAGTAAGAAGGCATTATAAGCACCTCTTCACATAGGGCATCTCTGAGAAAATTATTTGAATGGATGATGGCAAAGCATTATCACATGTATCACTCACATTTCATGAATTCAGCTTGGAGCTGTGAAGTAGCTTTTTATGGGAGGAAATGCTGCCAGATGATACCATGATGGCCATGTTGTAGTCTACCTTTGAAATGTTGGGGCTAAATTTTATTACATAAATAACTGTTGACATTGCCTTTCCCATTTGCGTGATGTTAAACACCTAGCCAATGTAGTACTCTGTTTAAGGAAAATACTGAAACATTTTGGTGAGGAAACAGGTGCAGACAAATAGGACAAATAAGACAGACACAGTGATGGTGATGGACACAAAAGATTGGTGGACACCCTGATTGAGGATAGGTTGGGGACATCACAGCCACATGCCTATCAAGGGTCTATAGCAAAAGATTGAAACTTCAGGTAGTCGAATACCTAAAGCTCGATCTATAAATATCGAAAGCTGAAAACTGCGAATGGCCACTTTCGTGAAATTTACGTCAGGGAAAAATTTGCTTGCCCGTTATGTGGAATTTGCCCTTTTCTCCAATGTAGAGTGATCTCAGAGTTGGTATATTTAGTTAGGGGGGGGTTGGGTTTAAAAGTTTTTTTTTAATAGGCCGAGCGATTTCTTTCTCTGTGTGGAAATTGCCATTTGCGGTTATTAGGTTTCGATATTTACAGATCAAGCTTTAGGTATTTGACTACCTGAAGTTTCGATCTTGTAATATGGACCCCCTGTCAAGCATTGGAACAGTGAGAATTTAGCCCACACCATCAGAACTGTCATCACTGTCCCCTTCCTAAGTTCCCTGTGAGACTACTTGATGTGGGAGTCTCTTTTTGTATTTTAACGGGGAACCTTTCCAGGTGACTGTTGCAGGAACCTAGGCCAGTTTCTATGACATCATGCACCATCCTTGGTTGCTCCTGGTGGGTGACATAATCACCTCCTCTACCAATACTCCTGGAAGATACCAATTCACCAGCAGCTGGGGCAATGCTACCTGATGTGGATGGGCCAGGTAGTGATGGGGCTGCTATGGCAATACTGCCACATTGTGTCCCAGAGGTGATGGGTGTGGATGCAGCAGCTGGTGGTGAGTTGGCAGGCTAAGCTGCAGCAGCTGACCTACCTCTTTGTGCTGAAAAGCATTTGGTTTGTTGACAGAAAGGTATGACATCAGAATGGTGTTTTCTAGTTCAAAAAGAGAGAGAGAGAGAGAGAGAGAGAGAGAGAGAAACATAATGGTTGGGGTGAGACAAAAAAGAAAAGAGATGATTAAAACCATTATATGTCACATTCATGCTTTATTGCAATACATATACTTTAATTATTATATTTCCTATGGAGCTTTTCCAGTCCCAAAAATGATTGTGAATTGTAACATGTAATCCTTGGAATATGCACATATTCCATATATGTTTTTAAAGATACTACAGATTAACTTAACAACATGGCATTAAAACCAACATTGCTGCAATTAAAATTTAAAAATGATACTTGTTGATTGTGAAAGTATAGGTTACTTGTAGGAAATTAACCCACATAATCTGAATACAGTATTACACTTGCCTAATACAATTTCTAACAGCTACAGAAGAAAGCATGCATGCTTGCTGTTACAGCTATGATCTGCATGCTTAAGTTGCTACTGATCTATAGAATCCCAATATATTTAATACAATCTTGTTCATTTGTGCTGCATACTGTACATACCCCTTGCCTCTCTGTGTCTCTCTAATCTACCTGCATGTGCCTCTCTGTTCACTGATATTTCCTGTGCAGCTGTAAAATAAAGAATGAGAGAAGAAGACACATGAAAGCATTATGCATACCAGTCTTGCCTATCTACACTATTCCATATCATTTTTAGTTGCATTATCTGTATACTTGAGATATCATCAGTTCTAAACTCATCCAACCACTGGTCAAATTGTGCCTGCTTGTGCCATTTCAGGTAACTGTAATGGTACCTGCACTGCTCCCCAATGTGTGGTATGCCAGCCACACTAGAGGCAGACTTGCATAGGATGTTCCAAGTCTCTGCCTTATATGGAAACTCTGTATAGTCCCTCTGTAGCAGACTATGCCTGAGCACTTCACAAGGAATGCAACAAATATTTTTTGACTACTCCACATTCCACCTCTGTGCCTTGAATTTGGCACCATCCAGTGGTAGCTGGTGACTTCAAATCAAAGGGGGGCTGCAGGAGACAGCTGAATGGGTGGGGTCAATGGAAAAGGGGTGTGGTCAACTTGAAAGGGGAGGAGCTATGCTCAAAACCACTAAAACTAACTTTAATTAAATATGCCTCCCTGGGTGCCAAACCATCATTATGAGAGTCCAATCAAGACAAAATGAAGTGTAGAAGAAAAAAAATATTTCAATGCATTGGCTGCATGACAGGTTATTTAATATCTAGATGGAAACAAAAAGGTTGTGAGGCATGAAAAAATAAATTTCTTTTTAAATACATTACTGGAATGCCAGTCAAAATCAAGTATTAGAAAAACAAGCAGCACTCAACTCAAACCACTTGTCCTTGCACTGCAGTTCTAATTATAATTTATATTCCGCTTTATTAAAGTACCAAGTAACATACTGAAAGTAGCAATCTCTGTGATACCCCCACTTGTAAAAATGTTTCTTATCCAAAAATGACCCACTGCCTGACAACTATCTGCTTGTTTCATGGGGAAAACATCATCAAAGTAAAAAATGAAAACAAACAAGAAACAAGCTCAAGATACATTGCTTAAAGGATTACTGCACAGGTTATGGACCACACATGATAGATTGGCATTCTGCTTAGTTTATGGGTGAAGCCTGCAGAGATGACTGGAAGTCTCCAACAAGTGTAATGAGCTTCTTAAAATAATGTAATCCTGTCCTTTATTACAAATACTGTCATATGCATTTCAATACCCAAGGCGTATACATTATTTAGTTATGTAATTATTCTCTGCATGACAACAACAGCAAGGCTTTCAGTGTTGGCAGTTCTTTAACATTATGCTTATTAAAGCTTACTTGCATCTTATGATCTCAGACAAGCTTACCTGATGATCATTAAAGCATTGCTACTTAAACACAGTGCAACAGGCACTTTCTGAGTAATAATAAACATAAATAAGTACAAAAATATGACAAAAACCAGACCATTCTCCAAAATCAAGGACAGATGAAAAGCCACTGTAGTACTTGTATCTACCTTGGATGGGGGATACTCTGTACATTTACACTGCAGAACTGCTCCTTGCCTTGCTTGGACACATCCAGAGTCACTACATTGGGGAGTGGGGTGCAACAAGTATGTCACAATTTGAAATGTCTCTGGCTGACTGTGATGGCCCTGATACATTTGCCATACCTCTCAACCTCAGAGCAAGAAATCTGGACAAAGCCATACATAAAAGTGGGACAAAGGCCCAAAAATAAGGACAATTTTTAAATATTGCTCTTATAAACTTAGAAAGATAATTGAATAGTAGGTCTTGCATTAGTATGAATTTTCTGAAGGGTATGAAATCTGAAACTCAAATGTCTGCCATTATTTTCTAACTTCAGTCTTTAATGATTTGCCACTAATTTGCCAAACAAAAAACACAATTTTATGAAAAATGGACCAAAAATGTGATGCAAAAATATAAAATAGCCACACAATACAGCTGGGAACCTGTCAAAGGAGGGACGCTTTTTTAATATTAGTACTGCTAACTTGAGCAGCTGACAAAATAAAAGAATCTACATGCATTTCTGAAATAAAAGTAATCTATAACTCTGATTGATTATTACAGTTATTTCTTAATTGTAAACCCTCCACGTTTTCTTCCAAAATTACTATTTTGTGGAGGGATTATTAGGGGAAGAACAGCATTTTGAGCCCAAATCGAGGACAATTGAGAGGTTTGGCTATGCCTAATACTATAAAGCAATTTATTTGCATGTACCTCTCAACCTGTTAATGCAGTAAATCTAGACAAGGCCAAATATATTGGGGGAACATATAAACAGTACTAAAATTGCTCTTGTATAAACTGAGACAGTTGATAGAATAACAGGTCTTATTTTAGCATGCATTTTTCTGAAGGTTATGAAGTCTGAAACTCAGTGTCTGTCATTATTTAGTGACTTAATTCCTAAATGATTTGCCAGAAAAAAACACAAATTTTATGAGGAACCAACCAAAAATAAGAAGCAAAAATCTATTAATTCTGTGAAAATCTGGACAGTTGAGAGGTATAGTTCAGCAGGGGGCTGTCTGAGTTTGCCACCCTTCCCCCTCACAAAATCATGGTCGAATGGAGCCTCCCCCCTGCAGCCATTCCAATAAACCATTACTTGGCTATTTCACCCCATTTACCATAAATACTAATGTGCATACTGCATTACTTCTATGATGATTTGGACTTCATTTGAAAGTTTTATTTTGCATTTTGCAGCACAAACACTAAGACATCTGCTATACAAAGCAATGCAGTCTCACAATGAAAACAGACTTGGCATTAAAGCTTCTCTGCCTTTGAAACTCACATTTACTGAAACAGCATTGAAACCCACATGCAAAGAAAATACATTTTGCCAGTGGCAGATAAAAGACTAACTTTGGGCTGTTTTCAAATCATAGGCCCCCTTGCACATGAAACATACATGTGCTCTTTGATACATCTTCCTGACTGTACTAAATTATATTCCTTGAACAAGGCAGTGCAGTTGTTAGAGGATGTTTTAAATGTATTGGTTTGAACATTTTTCCAGTAAACAATGAAACAAAACGCATGCACCAATAATGACAAAACTGCCCAATTCAGAACATTTTTCCAGTAAAGAATGAAACAAAATGCATGCACCAATAATGATAAAATTGCCCAGTTCAGAACATTTCCATAATAAAAGTCTACTCAAACTTCTACAGTCCACCATTATCAGTAAATATGCACAATCTCTGAAGAAGTAAAAGTCATCTAAATAATTCCACATTAAAGAAATCTGTAACTAATGAAGAGGTTGCTGCTAGCAAACAACTTTATATTTCATTGTTTCATCTACAAAAAGAGTGCCTGTTGCCCTTGAGGAATAAATTGCCTATGTTGCATTAAAAAATGATAAGCTAGTAATATTGCAGTTGGGAATGGATGGTAAACTGTTAACTGGTTCATAGTTATTAGGCATCTTCACCAAAAAGGACTGCAGCATTCACCCCTTTTACAACACAGTACTGTATCAGCAATCCATCTGTCTACTGTGGGAGTAGAACCCACAGCCTTCTGCATCACAACCAAGTACCCTACCTGTTGTGCTATTAACAATGCAAACAGGCTCAGCATAAGCAGCACTAAACTTTTGTTTCCCTGCAGCTCTCAGCTTCTTGTAAAGTCTACTTGACACTCAGCTGTATCTCTGAATTTTGCAGCACAAGCAATCTGGAAAAAGACAAAATATATTGGGGGGGGGGGCAAAAGCCGAAAAAACAGGGACACATTTTAAACATTGCATGTATAATGTTGAAAAGTTTCTAGAATAAAATGCTGTTACCACCATACATTTCATTGCCAAGTATTGAACCCAGGACCCTGTGCAAAACAGTCAGAGTAACATACCACTGTGCCAAATCATCCGTGTTACGAAAAAGAGGAAGGCTGAAACTTAAATGGCTACCATTTAGTGAATTCAGTTCTCACCATAGCTGTCAACCTCTCAGCACAAAACACCTGAACAAAGCCAATAATGGGGGAATACAGCCCCCAAACATATTCAGTGAATTCATTCTCACCATTCTCAACCTTAGCACAAAAAACCTGGACAAAGCCAATAATGGGGGAATACAGTCCAAAAAATAGGGACACATTTCAAATATCCATCTTATAAACTTCGAAAATTGCTAGAATAAAAGGTTTCATGTTACCATGTACTTTCTGAAGAATATGAAGTCTGAAATTCAAATGCTTATCATTTTTATTTAACATTTGTTAACCAGGAAAGTCCGACTTGGAACAAAAGCCAATTTTCAGCAGAGCGACAGGGAGTAACATGTCTTTGTAAGATGGGAAGACACCAGAGCAAACTCACACAAACACAGTCAGGACATACAGAGGGCACCCCAGTCCAGAATCAAACCAGCAAATCTGTAGCTGTCAGGCAACAATGCTACCAGTGCACCACTGCACTACTAACTGTGTCAAGAAACAAAAATACAGAAACCATAGATTTTATGAGGAACAGTACAAATATGAGGCAAAAATCTGCAATTTTTTCAGGCTCTTGCCACTTGGGCCCAAGGTACAGGGTTCAAGCCTTATTCTCTACCCACCACCATGTAGCAACTGGGACATTTCACACACACACACACACACACACACACACACACACACACACACACACACACTCTCTTACCTACAGAAATCATACATTCATGCTCCTCCATAAGTCCCTTGCAGCAGCTAAAAGCCTGTGACCATCCATCCAGAAAGACCATGACAATGAGCTGTACAGCAAACAAGTCCTTCCCCTTCCATGCTGTGATGCTCCTTCCTGTGAGAGCACCAGCCTATGGATGTTGCAGTCCAATCCCCTTCCTGTCTATGCAGTTGTAACTGCATAGACATCTGGAAAATTTGCAAATTCAATGTTGTCTTCCCTATCCGGACTGCTGGTGAAGACAGTCTGGATTCTGTGGGCATGCTCCAGACTGGTTCACCAGCAGTTCGGATAGTGGGAAATGCCATGAGTGTGCATGTGCTATGGTCTGGGACTCTGTTAATTTTATTTTCTTTTAATTTTTGTTTTATTTCTGTTTATTTTACATTTTTTACAGCTGGGGGTGGCTGCAGTTCTGCAGACCAATAGCACAAGCTGCCCCTGGCACCATCACTCACATCTCTGCCTTGTTTACAAAGGTCTTCAAGCAAATGTACAAGTGTTTTCCTGTCAGTTTGTGATATCATGTTTTATGACCAGTGCACAAACATGCACAACTCTGCCAACCATTTTTGCATGATGGAAAGTGAACAGAAACATTGCCAAAACAGAGAAAGGAAGTTTGTGAAACAGCAAGGATAATGTGACATTTGGCATTGATTTATGGCATGTGTGCTGCCACACCTGGTCACACTTTGTCTACTGGTCAACATTGAAATGCTAAATGGCTTGCCTTTTAAGTCATGACTTTGGAGGGATTAATGGGATGCCTTAGCACACATTTACTCGTGATCTAGACTGTGTTAAAACTAATTAGTACAATGTGGAATTCATACATATATAAAAGGAATGCATACATTTCCACAAAGGTGATTATTCCTAATTGCCACAGAAGATGTGTTTGTCATTCATGCTCATTATAGATTTACAACTTAAAAAGTGACTGTTGCTATCCTACAATTAGGCCTGTCTGTATGAGACATTAAAAGGTCCTCTCTTATGCATTCTAAGGTGTGATGCAGGATTAATGTTTGACAAGATACTGGAAATGAAAAGACTTGCATTACTTTAGCAATAGATTAGTGATATGTGGTATATGCCACACAAAACATTCTGTTTTACACTTATACTTGGATTATGGGAGGGGTGTAGGTGATTATAAGCAAACTATTGTGTCCATCAGAGATATGCAACTGCACCAGTTACACACATAACACATATAATACTTACAGAAGTATTCATATGCTCAGTTAAACAGCTATACATAGCTATTGGTATGTAGTATTACCTTTATAATCATAGTTTTATGAAAAATTACAGGGGGATACCCTTACTCGAAAGTGGAGTGTTGCAGAATAGAACCCTGCCCCATGTGTGTTCTGGCCATGGAGGCATTGTACTTACACCTGGCACCACAGGGGAAAGCCAGGCAGTAGATGTGTTTTCCACACACTGTCCAGAATACTGATGGCCACACCTCATGGCTGAGCCTGTTTGTGCGGAGGAAGGTAAACCGTGTTTGCACACAGGCAACACACAAATGGAAAAGGAAATAGCTAACATTTATTCCTTGTATAAATACTCATGACTCTTTCTCAGTAAACTAACTACTGTGTGTCTTCATCCCCACTTTTCTTATGTTCTCATTTTTTATCTCAACGTGTTTACACATTGGACCACAGAGAAAGTCAGGGGAAACAGGTGGAATTTCTGCAGTCATTATCACCAGTGTTCCTAACTGCCATGCAATATTGCTGAATGTGTTTGCTCTTCATAAGGCAATTACAATTAAATTTTCAACTTTTAGCTGGTTAACCCTATTTGCACTAAGCCATGCACTGCACAAATGGTGAAAAGAAAGGTAAAAAAGTGAAACAAAGATTAAACAATTAGACAGCTTTGGCCCATCAAACTATTGCACTTAAAACACATTTTTAGTTGGTTATCAATCTTTGCAACAGACAAAGCTTTGCAATACCAATCAAATCATGTGCATGCATGCAGTTTACATTTCATATCTAGTGTTAACAGTCCATACAGATGGACATTTTCAGCTGGTTGTACGTGTGACTAACATATTTAGTGCAATGAGTGATCACACAGGTATTTATGAATATCTTTGCAGAAATGCAGCTCTGTCTTCGCTTTGAATTTTGGTCATTATTTCCTTACCTCTGCTTTACTGACAGACATGCAGTCTGTAGTGCATTTTCTACTATTTTGCTTTCAGAGTGTGAGAAAAATACATAACAATGAACAACAGTTTTCTTCAAAGGCAGGCTACTTGTATTATTATGGCCACAAATATATACATGTGTGAAGTTTTGCTTTATTTATAAGCTCAAAGAAGTTGGTTTTACACTTGGTAAGTGTATCCTTACTGACACACACACACACACACACACACACACACACACACACACACACACACACACACACACTGCAGTGAAGGGTGTGTGAATTGCTGCTCTGTTTTCCTTCACTCACACTAATCATTCACAGTTGCAAGCCATTAGTACCTAACAATGGTGTAGAGGATACATTATGTTTACATTTGCTACACAAAGCTAAAAGTTTGATATTGAGCAATTCTATTGTGTTCATACCTCATTTGCATCTACAATGAGCTCTGAGGGCTGAAACTACACTGAAAGTTAACCCATGTAGCTAGGGAATTGGAAGGGGCAGAGGCTGTTTTCAATCATGCTTATTGCTCCAATTGTGGGAGTGTTGGGATAAGTACACTTTTTGAATGCTTTTTCTTTAATGGGTATTTCATTTGCATGGCAAGGTTATTTGGTAAACTGCATATAAGTTACAGATGTCAAGTCATGTCAGATATTAATGGCATTGCTGGACAACTTACACAAATTATATGTGGCTACATTTACAAGTACCAGTTAGGCAGGTATTTGCCATTCATTCATGTTCTTACACATTTATTTTTCTATTAACAGTTTCAGCACTTACCTTGATAGTCCTGCAGTTACAACAGTTGTCATTCAGGGCTGACTTTGTCTAATGCTACCAGTACACAGCTATTACACAGGTAAGTAAAGGTTGTGAGCATTGCCTGGCATCAATTTTACTGTACATATGTGTATAGGATTAACATTTTACCCCTCAGGTGGTCAGCGTGTGCACTATTCATTTTCTCTTGGATAGGGTAAGGGCATATTTTGCACGTCTACTTCTACCTACATCCATAGCAGCTGGGGGTTCCCCTTCTCACCTGTGTGTAGATGTAATGACCTTGCCAGTGGAGGGTGAATGTTTGCTCCTAGCCCTTGTTGTTTCTGTTTTTGCAGGATGATATTGTGTAGGGTAACACAGACTGTGATAATTTTGGCACAAGTACTGGGATCATACTGCAGATCACCTCTAGATGTATCTAGGTACCAAAACCATGACTTCAGTAGCCCAAACACATACTCTGTGATATTTCTTGTTTGAGCATGTGCCTCATTATAGCATTCTTTTGTAGGTATGTGTGCATTTCAGCCAAGGTTCAAGTGCATCCTATACATCCCCCAGTAAATGGTCTTGTGGAATATCACTCCTGGAAAACCTCTGGTAGGCCTGTGGGTAGTGCCAGATATGGGAGTCATGGTAACTGTCAGGGTCGCCAGCACACACATTTGGGATGATTCCCTTAGTGTCACACACAACCTGCGGGTTAATGGAGTGGAACCCCTTTCTGTTGATGTAGACCCTTCCCTGTTCCCTGGGTGGTGCTTCGATCTCAATGTGCATGCAGTCTATGACACCAAGACTTCAAGAAAGTGTGCTATGGGATAGAAATCCTGCATAGTTCTAGTTCTTCCCTCAAGGGTATGGAGAAATATATATAGTCACTGGCATGCTGTGGCACAGCATTCAGGAATTGGTGTAGGATCCTAGATACTGATGACTGTGACACTCCCATAATGTCCCCTGTAGGTCTCTGAAAGATTTCTGTAGCTAATATTCTAAGTGTTACACATACCTTGGTCTACACAGGTACTGGTTCCCCTTAGTTTGCCTTTGCTCTCAGGTGAAGATGACGCAGGTGGCAGAGTTCCTGTTGTATGCCTCTATCCACCCTTTAGTGCACTACTATTTCTATGTCATGCAGACCATGAAAGGTTCAATGAGGTCTAAGTACCCTTCTCATCCTAGCCTGAGTTCTGTCAGCAAGAGGCAGCAGCATAGACTTGAACCTATTGCACATACACGTGCAGAAGAGCAGCAGCAGTCCCTAACATTCTTCACCTGTAGTTTCTGTGGGTGTATTCCAATAGGTTTTGGAATATAAGGCAATAGGCTACACTAAGTGTACATAATTGCTTTATCGCTTTCAAATAGTTCCGCCATCTTGGATTGGTTGATAACATACAATTTAGCTGCTTATGCAGTAATTAGCATGCCAAAATGTTTACCATGTTTGCACAGATCTATGCATCATGTAGCACCACTTATTGAATAAAAATGAATGTTCTGTCATGTGCTCGTTGCGGAGTGATGTGCACATGGTTTCAGCAAGCCATGTAGAGTTTATTGAATCCTGCCCTCTGTCTCCACAACCCTGATTTAAGATCACTCAAACTTGGAGATAAGAAAAGCAAATAAAAATAAAAAATAATCATTTTTTCCTGTACTAAGACGCATCTTGACTTCAAAGCCATTATTAGATATTATTTGCAATAAATCAACAAGTTGACTTAGTTAAGCATAAACGTTCAGACACTTTACTAAAAGATACATCACACCTACCACTATTTACACTGAGCATTTAGCTGATGTTCATATACATTTTTTTAAATCAGCCCACATACCTGCACTATCAGAAACACAACTCATACATTAACACAGGCACACACAGGCATGCACTCCCCACACACACAAACATACACAAACACACATATGCATAGATGTACATGTTTACAGAAACCGCTCTAATACATGCATGTACTTGTAGTAAATAACAACAGGGAAAGTAGAACATTACAGTAAGTGAGTCCCATTGAGTTAGACTGTATAATAAAGCAACCATAAATGTACATTCAGTTACTAATATATAACATTACAGCACAGAATCTTGTATAAAGAATTCACCTGAAAAAGAGAGAGCAAGAAAGAGATGGAGACATATGGACAGGAAGAGACACGTCCCAGAATTCATGAAGCTCGGCGCAAGGACGGCATTAGCCTTGCACCAACCATGCGGCATAGAGATGGTGCAGCAGCACCACATGCATATTAATGATGGCGTGCTGCTGTAATGGCCACTTGCATAGGAAACATGTACGAGTGCTGGGGGCATGTCCAAGCGCTGCACGGAGGCATGAACATGTCGGCTGCATATGCGCAACATAAAATGCTGACTAGTACAGCCTGCCTCTAATAGTAATCACTCCTGTCATGTCCATGGATACTGAAATGTATTCAAAGCATACAAGACATCATTGCGAACACCACAATAAGAAGTAAACACAAAGGCACGTAGCTGAATATTGAGTCACAGTCCCTCGAACAAAGATATTTAAAACCCCATGCTTGTATTCCATTGTAGTGTCGCTAGTTATACTAAGTGGAAGCAAAACACATCATGTTAGTGGGCCACCAATTGCCAAGCCTAGCCCAATGGTTTGGGTTACCACCTGTCCCACATTGTGAGGGACAGTCCCCATCTAGGCTGGTGTGTCCATACCAAAATCATAATAAATGTGAAATGTCCTGCGATAGTAGGACATAATTATGTCCCATATGTTATGTAATAGTCCCATACAGTATGTATGTCAGTATATAGAATACCTATATGTTACAAGAAACAGAATAAGTAAGTAAACGAAACAGAATAAGCAACTGCACCGCTACAAAAATAAAAGCTTATATGTAGGCATGAAACTAAAATACTATCCTTTGTTATGACCGTGGGCATGTGTTGGCCTGTAAACTCAGATGTGTGCCATGGAAATGTCCCATCCAGGTCATATGAAAAGATGGCAACTCTACCAATGGTCAGAGTATTCGCCCAATATCTGCCCATTCGCAGCCCAAGTTGTCCTTG